>NC_025995.2:2255635-2577444 GCF_000442705.2 Elaeis guineensis
CTTGATTAGATCAAGTCCTATTATCAAATAGCTTCTCTATTGCAATCAAGAATTATTTCCTAGATCAATAAAGTTTTAATCTAACTAATTTTTAATTAGATTAGGGCCTAGTTGGGCTAGAATACAATTAGTTAGTTTGTTATAACTAATTTCTAAATTGGTTAGGATTGGATTCAAGAATTAGTTAGAATTCGATCAAGATCTTGAATCCTATTTGGGAATAGGACTTAACCCAAAACGAAGCCACCCTATGTGATAATTAATTCTTCACGCTTCAATTTTTACCATGAGAAACCCCACACCCCATGAAGAAGCACCGCACCCCTCTCCACCCTTCCTCCCCATAAAAAAGGAGGCACCCCATCTCCTCTTTATGGTCGCCCAAAACAAGGAGGGGGCGTTCAAGAGTTGGACGCCCCAATATTTCTCTCGCAACATCTACTTTCTCCTCTTCTTCTTGGTATATTTTTTTGATCTTTTCTTACTGATTTTTTTGCATCAAAGAGAGTTTTTTCTGCTGGTTATACAGCAAAAAATTGGGGAAAAAAAGTTCTTTCCAAAGAGAGAAAGATCAAGGAAGAAGAAAGATTTTCTTTCTTACATACAACCTTGAAGAAGAAGGAGTTCTTCTTCTAGATTTCTTTTTAATTTTTTTCAAGATAAAAATTAGATTAGATTTAATTTTTAATATATAGATTTAAAAAAAAAAATACCAAAAAAAATCTGATTTGGATTTGGAGATTCTTGAAGTTTTAGGTCAAGGAAGAAGATGGATTTTCTTTCTTGTGCGCAGTCTTGAAGAAAATAAAATTTTTTTTAGATTTTTTTTTTTATTTTTTTAAGATAAAAATTAGATTAGATCTGATTTTTAATATAAAAATTTAGAGAAAAAATATCAAAAAAATTTGGTTGGGCGTTTGGGGCTTCCTTGAGTTTTAGATCAAGAAGAAAAAATGGAGAAGAAAAGAGAAGAATGATTCTTCTCTTGGATCCCTCTTTCTAGATCTCAAGATTTGATATGATTTTTAGCATAAAAAATTAGATTAGATCTAATTTTTATCATAAAAAAATAGAGAAGAAAAGTTCTTCTTAAGGGCATGAAAGAAAGAGAGAAAGATTCTCTCCTATGCGTGAAAAATTGAGAAGAAAGGATTCTTCTCTTGATCTCTACTGTAGAGATCAGATGCATGGATTCAGGAAGAAAAGGAGAGGGTCTCCTTATTCTTCAATTCCATCATGTTCCTCTCAAATCAACTAATAGATAGTATCTTCGCGAGCTAGCACTCCCGGAGAGATTGATCAGTACAAGGACTTTGTGTGGATACTTGTAGAGGTCGGACATGTGTGCGATTGTCAAGCATTATGAAGAACTATCTATCATGGATTTCAGATATGGTGATCTACTACCCACACTCAGGTATGAGATTTTGATCTCAATTAATTTTTAGATGTAATCTAAATTTGAATTAGATATGATCTAATTACACTTAGATATGTTCTGTACTTGCTGAATTTTAGATTTCAGATATATATACATGCATATTAGTTTATGTCATAAATTCTATATAGTGATTTAGATTTAATCTATGTATGCATTATAGATTAAATTATTTAATCTATGTATATTTTTTTGTAAAATTTTTAAAATGCATGCACATCATCCACCATGCTTCCCTTTAAATGGTATCAGAGCTAGGTTCGAAGAAAGCTTTGGTCAATCCATATGCATCTATAGATAAGTTTTTAATCAATTATTTTTTTAAATAATTTTTAGAAATATATTTTACCCTAGGTACCTCTTCAGCAGACGTAAGGTGCCTTCACTGAAAGTCCTAATTATGTCTAACTTTTAACATGAATATACTGAGTGGATCTAACTAATGAATGATCAGATCCGAAAAAAGCACTGGCCAATCCAATCATTCATCAGATAGTCACAACAGAATCATCATATAATAGATGATAATTTCAATATCCAGATGAACACCAGATGTAAGGTGCCTCCAATGTTTATCTAGATTATTAGACCCATTACCATCCACCTTAATGGGAGGCTACGAACTAGTTATCCCCATAACTATTTTATTTTAAGAACCTAATAATTTAGAAGCTTTAGTTATATATTTTAGAATCAATAAAAGAAATCAAATCACAATCAAAAATTCTCTCACTGACTTCATCAAGTTTTTGAAGAGGACTTAAGACATGCAGGTTCAGAGACACCTAAATTAGTCAAATTGATTTACCTAGGTAGCTTGGGTGGATCTAAATCACTAAGCGATCTAATTAAAATCAGATTGACCACATTGGCTAGATAAGTGGAGGTCGGTGGGAGGATCCTCATTTCTTTCCTTAGACACCAACGTAATTGGCTAGGAAAGAGAATAGTCCCAATTAAAAACCCCTTTCAACCACTTGCCTTAGACACCATTGGTTCATCAGTTTCAATTTAATCAGCCAAGCGACTCGGGCTCGACCACTGAGCCACAATCAGGGCCATTTGGTAAAATTAAAGATATGGACATGATCAGCTACAACTATTGAGATTTGATCGAAAAAAATTTAACCTAATATGAATCAACTATTGATTAGATTTGATCAACTACTCAGATTAGTCTATTATCTATTTGATTTCTATCTTAGATCTAACTCAGTTAAAAGGACCTGATTCGAGCAACCCATAGCCCCATATTTTATATAATATCATTAGATCTTAAATTCATAATTCTATATTTAAAGATTCCACTCTTAATTCTTAATTAAGTGTAGAATTAATATGGATCTTTATTATTTATGAAATAATTTTAAATGTAAACTTTTTTACATCAAATTTCATGCAAAAATATTCTATCCAGAAATTTGAGTTGACTCACCTTGGACTAAGTTGACTCATCATAGTGAGTTGACTCAACTCTGAGATAGAACCGGCTCATCTATGATGAATAAAAAATATTTTTTCAACCTACACAAATGAGTCGGCTCATCAGTGAAATGAGTTGACTCACCAGGGTCTCGTGTCGATTCAAACCAAAATCGAATCGAGTTGGTAGGCATTCCAACAACATATTACAGAATTTTAGATGAGATTATTTTGCATAAACAATAATAAAATTAATCATAAATCTATCTTAGATCTAATCTAAACTTATTTATGATTTCAGATTTTATTTATAATGATTAAATGTTACATCTTTTCATAGTTCTTCTTCACGAAACATCATAAGTGACAACCCTATACACCATAAGAGAACCAATCGATTGGACAAAAGAGGATCTTTAATCTATGCTTTCTCTTATGATCAGATGGCCTGATGATACATCCATATTTCGAGTACTAGGCTACTAAGATATCTAATCTAACATATCATATATATAACAGATAAAATTTTAGATCTAAGTATATATGTTCATGTCAAAATCAACTATGCTCTAATACCAATAAAAGAAATCCTAGGTAGCTTCATGCATACATTTCAATTTTTTTTTGAATTTTTAACGCAGCAAAAATAAATTTGATCAATCATATTAATCTAGCATGCATTAGATGTAATCTAAAAACTACTTATCATGAATCATATGATATAAACTTATATGCATAATATGAAATCAACTATCATAAATCATTTTATTAACTAGATCCTATCTACTGAGATCGAATCTCGATACTTGAGAATGGGTCGAATTTCACCATAGTTGATTTTCATAGATTTGGTGGTTCTTTCTGTCGCACAACAACTACACAACTATTCGGCCTTCACAGGTATCCACATGAAGTCCCTTGTCCAATTAGAGGTTCAACAATCGATCTCCCCGAAGTGCTAGCTTCTTACAGAGACCCTCCTGATGGCTAATCAAACTCCTTCGTTAGATCACTCAGACTCTTTCGGAGGATGAAGAAGGACTTGGGAGGAAGTGAGGTGAAGGAAGAAGGTGAAGAGGAGACACTCTCTACTCTGATTTTCTCTCTTTCCAAGAGCCCACACCCTAGGTCTAGAACCCTAGGTCAATGCACATGCCAAGATAGGATGCCACACCACTTTTCTCACGCACAACCAGAGCTTCAGGGGAAAGATTTTTTTTTTCCAATGGAAGCTGAGTATCGTGCTACCTCAGCTGCTGAATTCACTTGATTCCTTTATTTTCTTCGGTGAAATCTGATGTCTCATGCACAAAAGAGAGGGCTTCTAAAGGTCAGCATCCAAGAGTGGTTAGGAGGGATAAAGATTAGGTTAGTTTGCTTCAAAATTAAAATCCATTCAAACTTAAATTCAAAATTCAAGTGGAAGTTTAAATCCAAAATTTAAACCATATTTATCCAATCCATTTGGGCGTTAAGGAGGGACGAGAAACCTCTTTTTGGCATGAAGAAATAGCATGCAAAATCTAAATTTTGCACGAACAAGATTGGCGTGGATAAGATGGTTGGTGCTAGGGTTTAGTCTAATCCAATTGGACTCTTGGGTTCATACAATTTGGTTCAATCCAAATCATATTTGGTTAGATCCAAAGAAGATTAGTGAATCTAATTTAATTAGGCACCTAATGTCCTCAATTAAATTCTAATCAAATCAAGAATTAATTGAGCCCAAGTCTTGATCAAATTAGAAATTAATCTTTCTTAGCAATTAGATTATCTCATAACCTAATTGGATCAAATCTAATCGAATCTAATTCAATTAGACTTGATCTGAACCTCATTGCTCAATCAAATTAAGCTAATTAGTAATCTAATTGCTAATTAATCCTCATATAATTCACTAACTATTAGTAACTATTCTTTCATAATTTTTGCATAAGATTAATCATCAATCATATTGACACTTATATGCTTGAACATTTCATAATCGTTGATTAGCTATCTGATCAGATAGGAACCTCTTTTATGTATGACTCTATAGGTTCGAAAACTAATCCAGTAGTACAGAAATAAATTTTTGTACTAATCAAAGTGACCATCTAGTAATAATACGCAATATCCAAATAGGTTGAATTATCGCAATACAACATTCAAAAATTTTTGGCATATGGTTACCGTATAATTTATCCCTTTGACCCTTAATGCTCAAGATGACTTTAGAGTTAAATTGTTAACTCTTAATCAGTTCATCTATATTGTATCTTAACCTTATAAATTTTTTGACTCCTCACAAAGATTATCCTGACCAAGGTTTTACTAAATTGAAACACAATGAAGTATTATCTCCAACAACTTGGAGCAATCAATCCCTTCTTGACTTACACACAGACTTTGCAAGTACTTGACTATGTCCAAAAATCTTTCATCACTATATTAAAAATATAAGTAGTCTGACACCAAAGCACAGTGAGTTGCTTACAAGTTACTGTGGTGATCTCAGATCGGAGGGACACTATACCCATATCCTTCGCGAGCTACTCTTGACAGCAGAGTGCTCCACAATTGGATCAAATTCAGTGCAAATGTACTCCTATATTTCATCTGCATACTATATCAATATCTCCACACTCTTTGATTGTGAGGACAACCAATCTATATGACACACAACGACCTATACTTGATAAACTTTATCATTCTTGTTAATAACATATCATTTAATCACGAACAAGTTTAAGAACTACACGATAAATCCTCCTTTATCGATTGAAAATAGTTCTAATGACTTCATCATAATATAAGAGTTTAATAAGGAAGATACAAAATTTATGATGAAATTATTAAATAATTTTTATTAATTTATAATTCATATATAATTTACAAGGAGCATAATTACCTACAGACAGATAATTGGCTTTAGGACATATTTTCCAACAAATATCATTGAAACTCCTTTCAATAGATTAGAACTTTTCCAACTCTGCCCATCAAGGATCATCGATCATCAAGATGATGTCTGTAAGTCTCATAATCTACTAGTGACATCTAGCAGTATGTAGTGACAATCCAGCAAAATGAAAGAGATGAACTTTTAGGTGCAGTTACCGTATGATATAATTTTTCTATCATAAGTCCCGACTAGACGGAGATCAAGAAAAACTCGTCAAACCTTATCATCAGTCATATGTCAGATTTATTTGACTTGAGTTCATCCTGTGATTTTTCAAAGAAACTTCTTTCTACTAATCATGCTATCTTGGCCAAAGATTTCTCAACTTATGTCTCATAAATCGTATAGGACTACTTCTTATCTATCAAGATCAATAGATTTCATCTAGATGCAATCTACTCCTACAGTGAATCTATTGCAGCCAACATGCACCACAAGGACCTAAATAGCTAGGGATCAAGTGTATGTACAGTCAAACTATAGCAACCTCACCGTGAATAGTCGAAGCACCGCAGGTCAAGGACCAATCACACCATTGCAGCATTAAGCAAGTCACTGACGAGTGAGTAGACATTCAATGACTTCTTGTGTAGTCACACTCAATACCGTTGTTCTCCAACAATCATCTGCACTCTTGTCCAGTGTCTCTACACTGTAGACTTCAGACTCGTCTATCCAGAAGGAAGTAATCCGTGCACTAATCTCATCAGATCATCCACTGTCCTCGTGATGATCTATCAATCGGGAGTAATTTAAAAATTAACTATCAATGATATATGTCTCAAATTCTCAACTCTTGAGAATATGTGTCATCATCTGTTAATCTTTTGGATGATTTATAGACACTAAAATACTAGCATGAATGAAAAAATAATTCATTATTATTAATTTAATAAGTCAAAATTACAAACTATGCCCTTAGAGTGTTTATAAGTGTCAGCCAACTTGACTTCTAGGATATACATCTAACAGCATATGTATGAATAGATAACAGAAATTCTCGAGAAGTTACTGCAACTTGGAGAAGAACACCAACTTCAAAAAATAGCGTTAAAAAATAAGGTCCAGCTAACAAATATATAATAAAATGTGAACTCTGCATGAAGGATTCCCAGAGCATTATCAATGTATGAGAATGAAGATTATAAAGAGTGACCTTGTTTAGAGGCAAAGATAATGCAGAGATAATTGGATCATTATTCCTTGAAAAACCTTCATATGAATATAAGATCTACAGTTCTGAACTGTGCCACGAGAAACGCTTCCCTGCATTAAAATTGAGCACCAACCAAAAGCTGAAAAGGGTTAAAAGGTTACATTGTTATATTTTGATCACAGTGTGATGAAGAGAAACTGTGATGTTTACCAAGTCCCGCCATTTAAATGCCACACAGACCACCTCAATTGACAAAACATATGCACCAAAAGTCCAAACATAAGTGTAGAGTGGCACAGCAAGAGAGCAATGGAGGGAGATGGATGATTTATGGCATGTGAGCTACAGAATCTGTAAAACAGCAAATAGATAATAAGAACATAAACAAGCTGGTTAGCTAAACGTCTGAGAGAATGAATTTTCTCTCAAGAGTTGAATACTTCTAAACACCATCTAATGGTTCAGCAATATGCATTCTATCATGTTGAATGATCTAAGCAAAGAAGTAAGGCAAAACATCCCCTGCAGAAAATGAATGGTTACCCAACAAAGCTCTCTTAGATAGCCAATCAGCCGCTTGAATTTGTTCAGTGGCGGATCTAGAAATTTTGCTTCATGAGATCAATATAATAAGAAAAACGAAGAAGCTACAAAGAGAAAAAGAAAGAAAAAAAATAAAAAATATTATTTTTAAAAATAATAAAATATATAAAAAAAGATAATATGTAATATCTTAAATATATATTTTTTATAATAAAATATTACAAAGAAGCACTATACTAAAATCTTAGATATTATTAAATATTAAAATTATAATAGCTAACTAAAAATTATTCTAATTATATATATTTGATATGAGTGAAAAAAGAGAAAACAGAAAAACTAAAAGAATGTTGTAAAAAAAGAAGCTAAAAAAGACATTCCTGATTTAGGTTGAGAAGACAGATAAGAAGAACATATAGTTATCTATTGCATGTGGATTGATTAGGGTATAAAAATAAATTGATATTGGGTTAAATATAAAAGGTAGACAGATGGGGACTATAGAATTGGGGTGGAGCACTAAAAGTCAAATAGAGAAGTAATGAATAAAAAAGAAAAAAAATGAGAGAGAAGAGGAGAGAGGTCAAAGTGGAATAAGGGAGGAAGAGAGAGAGGTGGGATATGTGTGTCATTCAAAAGAGAGAAATTACAGATCATAATTACTTTTTTTATCTTTTGATGTGATTTTTTTAGGATATAAAAAATAAATTGATGTGAGGTTTAAATATAAGAGGTGCACGGTTGGATTTAGGATGGGATATTAAAAGATAAATAAAAAAATAATTAATAAAAAAAGAAAGAAGGAGAGAGAAAGAGAGAGATAGGATATGTGAGTCATTGGAGAGAGAATGTAAGTTATAATTACTTTTTTGATATAATCTTTTTTATCTTTTATTTTTTTAAAATTTTATATGAGATATAAAGTCAATTCATAAAATTAGTGAAATAAATTTTGATTTTTTCTACTAATATAGATATATATCTAATGTTATGAGATCAATTTTATTTTTTTCATCGATCACTATGATTTTTTTTACTAGTATGCATACATGGGGCATTTTTTGTAGGGCCAATTGACCCCCACATTTTTTTCAAATGCATCCATCACTAATTTTGTTCTCAATAAGTATGAGAAAATTTGCAAGCGGAGAAACGATTAGTATTCGCTAGAACATCTTTAAAAGGAGGGAGATCCACAGTACTGTTTGAAGCGTCACGTCTTTGAGATGATGGCCAAGCCTTTCTTGGACATGGTGGCTGTAGGATCACCAGTCGTGCAGGGCCTTTCTTCTTCTTGTTCTCCTTCTTTTCTTCCAAAAAGCAGGGCCATTCTGTTATCAACTGTGGTAGGTTCTGCCTTTCTTGTAGGATTTGAGTCAATTATAAAACGTCATCATTATATCTACTTAGCAAAAATGCCTTGTCTTCCTTTAAACCTTCAGGAAAGGAGTGCAATTCGGAGTATTTTTAATGAACTGCCGGTGCCAGAATTGTCATTTTGACCCCAAATTAAGAAACAAGCTCCTCAATTTGGGGTTTCTTAAAAAAAATTCTTTTGAAACTTTTAAGTTATGAAAAAAAAAATTAAGGGCATGTTTAGTATTACCACCTTTTCACTTCGAGCGTTTAAAAACTAAAATATGAAAACATGACAAAAAAAAATTTTTGGATAGAGTGTTTTGTTTATATTTTATATTTTTTATATTTTTAAAAACTCATTATATTTCTATGAGAGTTATTAAAAATAAATTTTAATTTTAAAAAAAAGAAAAGCAAGCTTTGTTTTATTTTTTCTGCTAATGGTTGCCACTAGCGGCTTGTTACCTATATGTGTTGGATATATCTATCTACTTTCATGAGTTTATTGCTTCACTTCTCCAAATCTCTCTTTTTTTTTTTTTTCTTATATGCTATTATCATCATCATCACCATCACCACTATTGTTATTACTACTACGATCATCATCACTATATTATCATAATAATCGCTATCACCTCTATCATTATCATTGTTATCATCATTGGCACTATCATCGTTACCGTCACCATCATTATCACCGTATGTAAAAATTATATTTAAAATTTAAAAATAATCTACCATACTAAATAAATATTTATATTTTTAAAAATTTATAAATAAAAATATAGTTTCGATTCTTAAGTTAAAAAAATAAATTATAATTTTTTTTAAAATTTTATATTTATTAAAATTTCATCCATTTGTCCTAAAACCTACATTTATATCTTTGGAATATACCGGCATTCGTTTCAAAAATATAAATTGACCAAATTATCATCTATTATAAAATAGTTAAAAAAAATCTTGTCGTCGCCCACTCATCGTCATGGATAAAATTTTTATGATCAGATCGATCATAAAAAAAATTTTGATCGACTCGTCGTCACCTGCCATGTCAAATAAGGATGAATAAATTTAAAAATTATGTGATATTTATCAAAATTATTTAAATATTTTAAAATTTATTTATTTTTATTTTTATAATATTTTAATATATATGTAAGTGAGTACGATATGATTCGAAGACGTGATAGGTGACGGACGATTCGAACATAATTTTTTCTAGGATCAATCCGAAGTCATGTCCCATCTTCACCGCCCAGACCAAGCCCACGTCGAGCCCGCCCGCCGCCAAGAATGATGCCACCCTCGCCCCGCTCTACTGCCTCGACCTCCTCGACGCCTCCACCACCGCCTGTGCCCCACTCCTGCCCATCTCGGGCTCCACCACGGCCTCCCTCTCTTCTGCCAACTGGCCACCGTCGGGACCAAGCTCGTGGTTATCGGTGGGTGGGACCCGCGTGCCTGTGCCGCCTCCGACGAGGTGTTTGTCTCCGACTTCGTGTCGGCGACGTGGCGCCGTGAGGGCAGGGGCAGGGGTGGCGAACGCGGCCGCTTACAACGGCAAACAGGTGCGGCGCGTGCTATCGGGGAACGCCGTGGCAGCCGCAGGCGGACTTGGATGTCTACCTGTTCGCCCTCTTCAATGGCGACCAGAAGCCGAGGCCCACCTCAAAGAGAAACTACGGCCTCTTCTACCCAGACAAGGAGAAGGTGTACGACGTCGAGTTCATCACTTTAAGCGGCGGCGGCGGTGGTCTAAGGTGACAAGAGGATAGGGGGAGAGCGAAGGGACGAGGTGACGGCTCCTCGTCGCCATCGATGTCGATGGGGAGTGGGAGAGTATCGATGAGCTCAACGGCGGACCAGTGGTGCTTGGCGAATGGGATGGTCGAAAGAGAGAGGCTGCAGGCGGCGCTGGACTATGCGTGCAGGGAGGGAGGGGCGGACTGCAGGCCGATCCAATCCGGGGAAGATTGCTACGACCCCATGTTCGAGGCCCCACGCCTCATATTTCTTAGACTCCTACTTCCAGAGGAAACGCCGAGGGGTCGGCACCTGTGACTTCGGGGGCGCGGCCTACGTCGTCTCCCAGCCCATGAGTGAGCAATAGAGTCCCACCCTCCTTTGAGGGCGTGGCCTGCCTCCTCCAATGGCTTCTGCCTCGCCTTGATCACCCAAATGAAAGGTTTGTTCGAAGCGAGCAGGCCGACCCCCATCTCTCTCAGCTACGAGGATGAAAAGTTGCCCTCCGCCGTGTTCAGTCGCTGGCCAGCATCGAGAATGGGCTGAAGGGTGCAACTGGGTGGGAGGGGGCTGCCCTGCTTCGGAGAACTGGCAAAGCTCTGGCAAATGGCCTGGAGCTTGGCATCGACGGAGGTGTGGAGGGGGCCGCCGGCGGTGTGGGCAGTCTTGTGACGGAGATGGGGGAAATTGAACCTGGCAAAGTCACCGCGAAGCCGAAAGACGGCCTTGTCGTAGGCGAGGGCCACCTTCTTGGCGGTGTCGAATGTGCCGAGCCAGAGGCGGGTCCAGTTCTTGGGGAGATGGATCTCGGCGACCCACTTCCTTCAGTGGCGTTGCCGGACACTATGGTAGAGCTTGGTGGGCTGCGGTGGGGGAGGTGAGCCGGCATGCTTCATCGGCTGGGGCTGGAGGCCGAGGAAGCTCGGCGCGGCATGGCCCTGCGACACTTGCTGGGCCACTGGGAGACCTGCCGCTACTGGAATTGGATCCGGGACACCTGCAGGCACCCCTCCGCCTCCGTGCATGGCTGCACTACCTCCCAGCCACCCCTCCGACCAGAAGAACGAGAGGCTAACAGGAGGCAATGGCGAGGATGGAGATGGGGAATGTTGCGGTCATTCTCCGAATGCGTCTGAATCGAATAACGAGTGACTTATAAAAAAAATCTACTGGCCGGAATTGTATCCGACGAGAATCTTTTGATGCTTAAGTTAATAATAAATGATCGAACAGAAAATTGAGAAATAAATTTGACAGAACTTCAGTATTAAAAACAGGCTTATCATCGCTGTTAATTATAAATGAATTGTTGCTAACCGTCTGAAAACGGTTAGACACATGGGATCCCGCTTATCCTGACATTATGTAATCATGGAGTGGGTAGTTAATGCCCGCGAATCATTATAGAATGTAGCCGTTATGCGCACTTTGCACTGACTATTTTCGAGATACTGACCAGGGGTTGGTGGCACTCATATGCTGACTAAAATTCGGTGGGGTTGAAGTATCTACCGATCATCAATCGATGATTCTAATACACCGACTGACCATCGATCATATAATCGATCGAGTCGTTATGGTTGACTTGTAGCCGTTAGGGAGCTGATTGGAAGCAGCCGATAGTCAGTAGGCTTACCGATTGATAGTCGACTGTTATGGTCAACCGGTCATGAAGATGCTGCTTCGATCATGCTGATCAGTCGATCAAGAAGATCAGTCGGCTATGATGGTTAGTCGGCCATGAAGATGCTGCTTCGATCATAATAATCAATCGGCCATATAAGTCAATCATGACAATCGGCCATGTCAGTCGGTCATGTCAGTCAGTCATGGCAATCGGCCATATCAGTCGGTCATGACAGTTGGCCATGTCAGTCGGCCATGACAGTCAATCGTATCAGTGGGTCTTAGCAGTCGGTTGTATCAGTCGGCCATGATGACTCTAGTTCAGCCATGACCTGCAGACTTAGAAAAAAAAGGATGACTGATGAAAGTGTTAGAACTTTATCTCATGAGAGCTGAATCATGAAAGTTTGTTCCCTTCCAGAGCCTCCCCTCTTGGAATCTCTTGGCTCTTCTTATATAGGTGTGAAGTAAGGGGCTGATCTCGAATCGAGGGGTGTAGATCCAATTATCCCAATAGTTACCCTCCACTTTCAAGTTCAAGGTGAATTGATGCGTTGGATGATGGGAGTCAGCGTATCTTCTGTCATAGCTTCGATCCTGATTCTGTGGTTGTTTTGACTGCAGATATTAATTATTCTCTCGAAAATAGAATCTCCAGCTATTTCATCGTTTCTTTCTCGGCTCCTTTTTTTTTTTTGGTTGTCAAACCTTAGTTCAACTTTTCTCTATCATCGGACCATTAATTCGATTTTTGTAGCTTCCAATCGATAATGAAAGAAATTTTCTAAAGTGTTGGATCTCATAGATGGCTGTTGCTAATTTAGACGAATAGCAATCTATAATTCATCAATTGATGTCATAAGTTTGCCTTTTAGTCGGGTGCTAACCAATTAATACTTGGGCATAATTTTGGTAGATATTTGATATATGGAGATCAATCACAGTCGAGTTGATGTATTTTTTGACCGGCTGGAGTCAGATCGACATATCTTCCATCCGATCGGAGCTGAATCGACATATCTTCCGTCCGACTGGAGTCGAGTCGGCATATCTTCTACCTGATCGTAGTCGAGTCAGCATATTATTCCTATCTGACTATAGTCGAGTCGGTATATCTTCCATCAGACTGTAGTCAAGTCGGCATATCTTCCGCTCGACCATAGTCGAATCGGCATATCTTTCATCTGACTATAGTTGAGTAGGTATATTGGTCCTCTTAGGACTCATCTCGATCCAGAGATTGATATTTTTTTGCTTTGACCCCTTGGGGCTTAAGCTGGAGCTCATATTTATCATCGAATTGCATAGTCGTCGGATTAACTGTTGATTCATTATTTTTCTTTCAAGATGTGAATCTCTTAGTCAATCGAATAAGAACTGACTAAATAATTGAAGATATTTATAGATTATCAGTATTCCATGTTCGAGGGATAGACATTCCATCATAGAGGAACATTGTTGTATATTGCATCATTCAATCGAAATATTGTCGTAGGTCATTTCGTTATAGAGGAATATAGTCGTCGTTTGGAAAGAGCTTTCTGAATTGTGGATCACGATCAATTTATCGTTTAGAGAAGCTTTTCAAATTGTAGATCACGATTGATTCATCGTTTGAGGAAGCTTTCCGAATCATAGATCACGATCGATTCATCGTTTGGAGAATCTTTTCATTTGGGAAAGCTTTCTGAATCATAGACCATGATCGATTCATTATTTGGAGAAGCTTTCTAAATCGTAGATCACAATCAATTCATCATTTGAGGAAGCTTTTCAAATCATAGATCATGATTGATTCATCATTTGGAGAAGCTTTTTGAATTATCTGCCCCCCAAAATCTCATCGCTTAATCATTTTGTACCCTTTTAATTGGGCGATTTAGCTACTAAAGCTTTTGCTCGTAGTTATCCACATGCTGGGAATTCTCTCAGAGAGAGCATCCAGGAGTAGAACTTTCATTAGATAAGAAAAAAAAGTATATTATCGTTTTCCCTTATTAGCTTTGTAGAGAAAAAATAGGTGGCGATCGGTGCATTGAGAGTGATGAGCTGAGTGGTGTGGCCCATCCTGTCGATGAGACTGTCATCGAGGTTACGCCACCATCATTTGTTGGCTGTATTTGGTAGAAGCTATGAACTGTCTCCATCAATGCTTTCACCTGCTGCACTAAAGTAGTGAATTACTGAGCATCCACGGTGATGACTGGATGCAAGGATCTGGGCTCTGTCAGTGGAGGTGGGAGATCTTTCTAGTAAGAAGATTGCCGGATGGAGCTGTAGAAATATTTTGGGCTCTCGTTTTCACTATGATGATTAGATTTTTTCTCCTTCCTGATGCGCCAATCTGTTGTGGCCAATCTCCGAATGCATCTGAATCTGATGATGAGCAATCTACAAAAAAAATTTACTGATCGAAATTGTATCTGATAGAGACCCTTCGATATTTAAATTAGTGGAGAGTGGTTGAACAAGAAGTTGAGAAATGAATTTGGCAGAATTTCAGCACTGAGAACAGGCTTACTATCGCTATTTCTTTACCTTCATTTTATAGATGAATTGTTGGTAACCGTCTAAAAATGGTTAGGCATGTGGGGTCCTACTTATGCTGATATTATGTGATCGTGGAATGGGCAGCTAATGCCCACGAATCATCATGAAATGTAGCCGTTATGTGCACTTTGCACTAGCTATTTTCGAGATACCGACCAGGGGTCAGTGGCACTCATATGCCGACTAAAAGTCGATGGGACTAAAGTACCTACCGACCATCAGTTAGTGACTCTGGTATACCGATTGGTCATCAGTCATGTAGTCAATTGAGTCGTTATGGTCGACTTGTAGCCATCAGGAAAGTCGATTGGAAGCAGCCGACAATCAATCGGCTTACCGATTGATAATCGACTGTTATGGTCAGTCGGCCATGAAAATGCTGCTTCGACCATGATGATCAGTCGGCCAAAAAAATTAGTTGGCCATGAAGATACTACTTCGGCCATGATGGTCAGTCGGTCATGGCAGTCGGTCATGTTAGTCGGTCATGGCAATCATCATGTCATTCGGTCATATCAGTCAGTCATGGCAATCAGCCATATCAATCGATCGTGGCAATCGACTGTGTCAGTCGGCCATGATGACTCTGATTCAGTCATGATGACTCTAGTTTGGCAATGACCTGCAGGCTTAGAAAAAAATGGAATGGACTTATGAAGGTGTTAGAACCTTACCTCATGAGAGTTGAATCATGGAAGTTTATTCCTTTCTAGAGTCTCTTCTCTTGGGATCTGTTGGCTCTTCTTATATAAGTGTGGAGCAAAGGATCGATCTTGAATCGGAGGTAGCAGATCCGATTATTCCAATAGGGATGATGAGGAATAGGAGGAAGAGATGGAGGAGGAAAGAGGAAGATGAGAAGGGGTGAGAGGACATGCTTCTCGATGAAAGTTTCGAAGATGTGCTCGTAGGTGGAGGAGGTTCTGGAGTTGTGGGGTTGGTCGGAGATCGGAGGGGAGAAGGATTTCCTTTGTTGAAGGTTATTTTGATCATTTTTAAAAAAAATTATTACATAGCATTTTGAATCCCATTATACATTAACGGGATGTCTGATGGACTGAATTAAAATATAGGATTTAAGTAAAAGTAAAAGATGTAAATGTAGATTTTTTAAAATTATTGAACTTAAATATAATTTTAACCTAATTTTAGAAGAATTTTTATAATTTATTTAAAAAAATTAAAAAAAAACTATCATTTATGCCAAAAAGAAAAGAATGCAATTTAAATTTTTGATTCAAGTAAAAAGAATCAATGAGGAAGTTGTTAAACTTCCTTTTTCTGTTTGTCTGTGATAATTCTCAACTAAATTGCCAACTGGAAACTTCTTTGACCTGTCTTTGCAATACTGCTAACTCACGAGGAGGATAAACATTTATGTAATTAGAGCATATCTTGGGCCCAATTTTATCCCAAAAAGTCTTACTTTTGAAAATTTTTTTCTAGTACAAAATATTGCAAAAAAAGATTCTGGTGTAACTTTTTTTTTCTCACTGTCTCGGCAGCCAATTGGAATCTAAGTGCTTTATAATATCATCTAAGAAGTGCTTCCATCTGAGGCAGAAGTTAAAATATTATTCTAACTTCTAAGAGAAGATAAAATAAAAATTAGCTTCCAGTTTGTTCTTTTATGAGATGTAAACACATCTATGAAATGCAGTTATGCAGATATGATTAGCAAATTTTAAAGATATAAAAGAATTTTTTTCATTAAGAAATTAAATAAATCCGTTTTTAAAAATATTTTTTTTAGAAAAATAAAGAAACAGCACCAAACAACTTGTCAACACCGTTTTACTGGCTTCTTAGGGAATTTCTTCGGGATATGTATCAACACTCATCCGATTTCCATAAATATATTTTATTTCAATAATATTATGCTTGCATTCGTAATGAGAGACTTGCTGTGATGATATTTGTAGCATCCACTCCCTTGTAATTTCAGACTAGAGAATTAAGTTCCCAGCTTTTAAATGTCTTTTGTTTTCTATCTCCATTTACCCTCCAAGAACAGGCGTACAGCGTGTTACACAAAGAACACAAGCATAATATTATGTATACATGAAGGGACAGAGACTTCAAAATAGTCTTGTACCTCCAATAAACCCCACAGTTCAGTATTGTAGTTTCAATTGAATCTTAATAAATATCGATATTGTTTCTCATATTACACGACAAACAAAGAAACATCTGTGATATCAGTCCTTTCTCACAAAAGCAAAAGCAGAAAACCTGAATGAAGACGAACCATCTATCTCATTAATTTAACATCAAATATATGAAGCAATGAACCTCATCAGATAATCGTTTTTAACATCTACAATACGAAAAATAAGAAAAATCTTGATTACAGTTGTCTGCTGGAATTTGATCTCTACCTCGCTGCTCTTGGCTTAGTTGTCAAGCCAAATCCGAATGGGAACAATGGATCATAACTCTTGTCGCCAACATTCATGGGCAGCTGGTCCACAGACTTGAACCAGGTGCGAGGAAGTTTCCCACTAAATCCATAATCCCCGAAAAGGACATCAGCAATACCCTGGCCTTCAGAGCCAGGAAGCCATGCAGCCACAAGCGCATCTATCAGAGTAACATAGGGCTCAATCACAACAGGCCTGCCAGAGATTATGACAACTACGCATTTGACAGCACCACAGACTGTCTGGATGGTGCGGGGGCCGGGATCAGGAATGGTGAGGTTGAGGCTGTCTCCATACATTTCAGTGTATGGGTGTTCCCCAACAACAACAATGGCGTGAGAGAAGTTGTTACTCTTGACAAAGTTGGCATCAGGGTTCTCAGAGAACAAGACATTGGTTGCAGGGTCCACAGTAGATTTAATGGCATTAAGGATGGTGGTTCCTGTAAAGCAATAACAATTTATCGGTGAGCTTACTCTAAGATTTTTCATGCTTTCCATGCTCATCTCCCAAACGAGACTCGTGAGATAGATAGCTCTCAAGCTATTGACACTAAATAAAAATGATCACTCTGAACCAGCGAGAAAAATCTTACAGGAAATGCTAAATTATTTGTTCTGTACACAGTGCTTCAAAAGCAAGCATTACACCACCGTGAATGGCAATCTAAGCTTGGGACTAGAGAAGCATGAAATCATCGTCTTGCAAGTAATAAACATTTCTGGAAAGGGTTGCAATATTGAGTGATGGATTTTTGATGAGGGCAAGTGGAACTAAGATATAAAATAGATACCAGGAGGTTACAATATAAAGCAATAACTGGGGATGTACCTTATGAGGCTTTAGGGTTTCAAAAAACAGAAGAAAGATGTAGGATCGCAAAAATTGTGCTTCTGTGTTGTTGATCATTAGTCACTTGGACAATTAATAGATCAACAGCAATCATGGCTGTTTGTATCTTATGGTTTTTAACTCTCCTCTTCAGGAGAAATAAAAACAACAATCTTACATAATCTTATGTTACTGAGTAACATAATTAAACAATTATGCCAAATGCAAAGTATTTACATCATATTAACATATTAGGGACATGATTAACCTAAAACATAAAAATATGTCAAAAATGAGAAACAGAACAAAAATAAGCGAGGGATGTTTTAGTGAACGCACCGACTGTAATTTCGCCGCTACCTCCTTGCCACTCAATTGTCCACCCACCACACTGGTAGCCCAAGTTATCTGCATGACTTCCAGCAACAAGAATCTTTGGTGCCTTCTTAGGGAGGGGTAGTAATGGTTTGTTAGTAGATTTCCCATTTTTCAACAGCACAAGTGATTTCCTTACAGATTCCCTTGCCAATTCTCTGTGCTCCTGTACAAGATCCAATAGTTGTAAGAAACAAGCATTTTCATTCAACACAAAAGTGGCAGTAGTTTGATGATCAGGATGTTTTTTTATAAAGGACAAGAAGAATTAGGTCTGATCAAATAACACAGGAACAGCAGGTTGAAAAGCAAGTGACCTTTTTCCCAAGCTGATCAACAAAGCTAAGATCAGCCAAGGGGTTCTCAAAAAGACCCATGGTGAATTTCACGCGCAAAATCCTTCTTACAGCATCATCAATTCTGCTCATGGGGATGAACTTGTTGTTCACAAGGGATGTCAAAGTGTCAATAAACTGAGTATAATCATTAGGAACCATTACCTGCATTACACCCCCCAAGAGATAATGTAAGGATACAAAAATAGTAGATGGAAAATAAAAAATTGATCGGTGAACATGGAACTATGAAAATTGTTCCATAATTGAGTATTGATAAATGTCTAATATTCCCTTAAATGAACAATGAATAATGTTTCAAAGAAAACAAAACAAATAACAAGATCCTTAATCCTCTAGCATCCTCTGCTGTGACATGGAGTCATCAACTTTTGTATTTCAGACAGGTCAATGGGCATTGGGCAATTAGTCATCAACTTTTGTATTTCAGACAGGTCAATGGGCATTGGGCACCTCAAGACCATTCAAGTTTTCAAAAATTGATGCAAAAAGCAGTTCCCCACATTGTAACAAAGGGATATAAATTAGAGCATTAGTACTTCAACAAGCTATTGTGATAATATTTTCTTTATCCTTCAACAGCACAATGGTAACAGCAGCTATTGACTTTATACAGTGGCAAGGAATACTGACCATATCAATACCGGCATTGATGCCAGCGAGGACAGAGTAGGTATAATTTGCACCAGGTGGAGTAGTAATCCTATCAATGCCCTGCCAATCTGATATGACAAAGCCCTGAAATTTTATCACCATTAAACATTCAGTAATGTAACATTAATACTAAAAGTTAATGCAAGCAATGATCAAAATTGGAATTGGCTAGGCTAATATTATAATATTTAGTGAACGTTTATTCTCAAAAAAGAAAAAGAAAATAAAAGAAAAGAAAAAGCTTTGGCAAACATCTCTACCTTGAAACCCAGCTTATTCTTGAGGAAGCCTGTGACTAGACCACGGTTGGCATGCATTCTCAAACCATTCCAGCTAGAATAAGAAACCATGACTGTAGAGACTCCCTTGGCAATGGAGTCATAGTAAGCAGGCATATGGATGCTGAAAAGTCCACGCTGATCGATTATAGTATTATTTTCATCAATCCCATTATGTGTCCCACCATCGCCAACAAAGTGCTTGGAACAGGCCGCTACATTGTTCCTGTCCAACCAGTTATTATTTTATTAGACTTCTCAATTTACCAAATATGCAATGGCGTCAGTGTCAATATGCCAGCTATGACAGACATAACAATTAAACCACATGAGCTTTATTTTAAGCTCTAGAGAATTTCTTTATGAGTTCTTTACCTATGGTAAAGTTGGAGCTATCAAGCTCCAACTTAGAATTTGAAAAATTTTGTTTAGGTGCATTATCTGTTGTATTTCTTGTCTTTTAGAACATGAGACCTAAAGCCAATGAATCTTACAAATAGCAAAATGTTATATGCAAAAATAAAACAACATAAATTTGACTGGAATAATTAAGAAGTTTCAGTATACGACACAAATGAAGACTAGGTGGCAAATAATAGTGTGAAATAAACAAACATACTAACAAGATACTTTCTTTTTAAATGCTTATTAGATTTAAATCCCTTACTTTCCAGCGACATAAGGGAAACCCTTGCTATAATTTACAGGGAGATCTCCCTGTAAACCAGGGATGATCTCAGTCATTGCTTGGACAATCTTGTGGTCTTCACTGTAGCTCTCATAGCATCGACCCCACCTTGGATCTCTACAAACCTGAACATCTCAAATAAATCCATAATCAGAAAGTACAAAGAGGTGCTGTGAAAAAACTCATTCTATTATGTTCCAATATTGAAAAATTCTTTTCTCAAAGGTATTCTGTATTGAAAATTCAAAACTACAAAAAAAATTTACTGGAAGTATTGGTTTTGATGTTTACCGCAATACATGGGGCAAAAGCGTAAGTAATGCCTGTTGCTCTGACTTCAAGAGCAGTTGCAGCACCAATTCTTTTTACAAGATCAGGATCCCTGATGAAAGGCAAGTTTCTGGTAAGATCACAAACACAACAAGAACTAGAAACATTCTTTTTGTGTGAGTGCTCAAGGATTTTCCTATTCAAGGTTAGAAATTACTGAAATTGGATTGGTTTGACTAGAAGGGGATATGACTGGACTGCAGGAAACAAAACTATAAAAGGGTAAACAATTTTTTCCTTTAATTAGTCTGGAGTTTGCTGCCTTAATTATCTCGTATTGGATTGATAAATATATAAAAAAGAGACATCAACACCAATTTCTTTCCCCACCAAATAAAATGTGCATTTAATTAGCCCTAAATAGGAAGATTTAGAGTTGACCTTGAATAGCTAGGACAAGGCTTGACGGTTATGCTTATTGTATTTGTATTTAATAAGAAATATGGATTAAGAGCACAATAATAAAAAATTGAGATGCACAAAGCAAGTTCATGTGGATGTAACTCAAGCAGCTCTAGAGGGGGAAAAGAAAGAGTACCATTGATTGACAAAGTTTATATCCATGCAAAATAGCAATAAGTTTCACAACATAGTAGTTTTACATGGAGATGTAATGAAGGCATGCTGTCTAGGTACGACTGTATAAAACTATAGAAATATGACAACCGCAGAACTCAGACTGTTTCTACAAGGTGGAATTTTATCAAGTGACCAACACTTCAGTTAATTAAAAATTGCTGTACACTTGCCTTGTTGCTCCAAGACCAACATTGTGTGGGAAAATTGTTGCATTATATACATTGTTATGGCCATGGACAGCATCAATCCCATAGATCATTGGAATCCCTAAACGTGTTGATAGGCAGCCCTTTTGAAACTCATTTACCATATTAACCCAATCCTCAGCCGATGCCTGAGGTTTAGGCACACTTCCCCCACCGCTCAGTAGGCTTCCTGGAGGACAACATCTTCAGCTTCAGTATATATTCGCTACATCTTTTTCTACTCCTTATTCACAAATAAGAACAACAGTACATAAATAAAAATTAGACTCATACCTATGAAGTGGTCTTTCACAACTTGAGCTGATGCAACCTGTCTCTCAATCTGTGTCATCTGACCGATCTTTTCTGGAAGAGTCATTCGCTTCATTAGATCTCTCACCCGGACATTCACTGGTTGATTTGGATCTTTATATTTCATATATTCTGCTTCTCCAATCAATGCCCAACATAAGATTAGTAAAACACTGAGTAGAGATGTCCAATTTGTTGCCATTCTCAAACAAACAAGTAATCTTGTCGAATCTTTCTATTGACCTGATATCAGGATTCATAAAATTAGAATGCAGGTTCAAAATATGCAATGTTGCTATGGAGAGTAAACATTATGGACATTATAAATAAAGCGATCATTAATGTCTGTTGCTACCAAACTCAAATAGAAGAGTTATTCAGCACATAATAACTAGCAAAGCCTGTTGTTTTTCTTTTGGTAGAAAAGCAAAGCTTCTTGTTGATCCAAATAAATTGACAGATTCAATTATAATCCAAATCAAACAGACAATGTTTGAAAGGGCTTACAAGAAATGGTCAAAGAACAAATTTGAAGAAAGGGTATATGAAAGAGACTCAGCCAAGACTATACTCCAGCATGTAATATTATATATTTGTTGAATGATGATGTGCAGTGCACTAACAGAAGCTGTGGATAGGTGGATAAGACCAAAATCATTCTACACCAACATCACCAAATCAGGTAGGGCAACAATTAATTACAATGAACACAAAGTATCAAAAAAACCAAAAAGAAAGAAAAAAAAATTTAATGTTGACATTTTTTTCATTTGGTTAGAAATCTATGACATCTACATGCTTTTCGTGCAGCACATGCTGTGGTAGTTGGGGCACCAACAAATCCACAAAGAAAGTTACATCAATCAACAGTGATCCATGCAACTGACGCTTTCAGGCAAAGTGGTGACCGGATGGTCGGCAGGTAATCCGGAAAGGGGGGACGAAAGAATAATAATGATAAACCCATGTAAAAAAAGGAAGACAGGAACTCTTGATGCATGGAATACTTAAGTAAATGCAGAGACAAATCTGGAAAATTCTTGGGATCTAACTAAGAAAATCTCTCTTCAATAAAAAAATGATCAAGACGGCAGACAAAAAAATGGAAACCTCAAAAAGGGAAATACGCAGAAAACCGAGATGCCCATTTTTTTAAAAATCTTTTGGTGCAACCTAGGAGCAAAGCAGAGCAAAAGATAAAATAAGCAGAACCCCAAGATGCCCAAAAAAAAAGTTTTTTTTTTTTTGTCTAAAATGCACAACTTTAGCAATATAAGAGAAGCAGAGCAATAAATAAGCTATAATCCAACTTAAATCCACACAGAAAACTCTTCTAACCACGATTCTGGCTGTCTTCCCGCAAGACAGCCAAAAATAGGTATGTCACGACAGAAAACCGCCAATATTAAAACGAAAATTCCAAAGCACAAAATCAATGGTATGATCCAAGAAAGTAAATAAGAAATCTTAAAAGAATCTCAGGGAAACAAAGAATAATCCCAGAACACGGAGATCTTCAAAAGTTCATACAAAAGATATGTACCTATTTCCTAAAAAGCACAACCTTTCAAGACTTAAAGAGCAATTGGAGCAAAAGTTAGCTCCTCCCAGTTAGACCCACGCAAGAATCTTTAAATCCCCAATGCTGATTATAGAAAAAGGTAAAGATCAGTGAAATACCACAAAACCCGCCCATCTCAACAGTTTGGAAAGACAGAATCAAGAACCAGATCACCGGCACCGAATTGGAGCTGTAATCACCATAAAAGAACCGAAATCACGAGCTGAAAACAAGTTCAGAAGCAAAAGAATACATCTTGCCATTGGAACCTTTAAAGGAACCAATCTCCCTCCCCACCCTAAAGCCCAACGAGAATCACAGAAACCCAAATAACAAGCCACAAAACACAGATATACTGAAAGAAAATCACTGAAAAGTAATAACTTTTACGACGAAAGAGAAAATGAAAACAATAAATAAGCTCCTTCCTCTTAAAGTAACACAAAAATCGCCAGAAACTCTAAAGGTACACCAAGAAACAAGAATCAAACCACCGGCATTGGCTGATTCATGGCCTTATCCACAACATCAGACCCAATCACGAGCCGGAAACTAGATTGTAAACCAAATAATGCCATTAAAATCTTCAAAGAAGCTAAAAAATTTGAACAAAAATAAGAAACCTATCAAGAAGCAAAGAAACAAACATTCACAGGCGTGGAAGAAGGAAAATATTCCCTACCAAAAACCCTAAAACTCCGATTTCACCGCTCCCCTTTCGGCCTGGAAACAAGATAGAGAAGGAGAGAGAGGGGAGGTGGGGGGGCTTTGGTCTGAGAGGAGACGGTGAGAGCAACACGGAGACGTTTATAGGGGTTTTAACATAACAAGTAACAGGAAAAATAACGTTAAGTCCAAATAATTAATTAACTAAAATCAAGATCGTGGGGACTTGGCAACTTGGGCGGAGGGCCTCCCGAGTAGATTTTGAATATAACGTAATCCCCAATTTGCCCCTAATTAATCCCCTTACAGTAATCTAATCCCTTAGTAGGTACTCTAGTTAACCAATCTCGACCGTTGGATCGAGATCTGCCCTAGGATCTGGTGATAAAATCCTGGGTCCACGGTGGGAGGATATTAGGGGTCAATCAGGGAATAAAGAAGAACCGTACGGAGATTGAAATAATAAATAAGAGAGCAAATGTAGCCGTTATGGGATCTTTTCCACCACGTTGCTGTGGTGGTGCTGGCAGGCTAAACGGCCGGCTATCACGTTAGTAGGACGCAAGATGACAGCTGCTCATTTTGCTGGCGTGCAATAATAGTTTTCCTCTGGAAAGTGCACGGCAAAGGTTCTGATGAATAGATGCGGTCTTGGCTGCACCATGCTCCAATCCATGCTGTTGCATGTGACCAGGTGATAAGACTTGACCATGGCCGGATGGGGCATCGCTTTCCGTCTATCATATGCCCAATATATCTCGTCCGTTTGTCACGTGACCGTGAAAACTGATCGTGACTGTAATGGCATCGCCAACTAAAAAGAAAAAAAAAAGAAAAAAATGGCGTTCTTTGAACTTACACACATTTATATTTAGATAAAAAAAATTCAAACGGACTGTCAAATTTTGAAAACATTGCAAAAAGATCTGTCTCTACCTTAACGGTATTAATGGAAAGAATTAATGATCAAAATATTTCAATTTTTTTTTTAACTATTGAGTAGATTTTTTTTTTAAAAAAAAAATTATGAAAATCTATACTTATTTTATTATCTTTTTCTATTCTAATCGCAACTATCGTGATTGCATTTTCAACACCATCAAGATATTCGAAATAGATAGAATTAGATATAAAATTTAATCTTTATATATTTATTTTTTTAGATCAATTTATTCATGAGATCTCTTATATACGATGAGGGCGGAGATTATACCACTAAAAAAACTCACATCCTCTTATTTTCTATATTAAGAAATTGAAGAAATGGATGAGTTATGGATGATGAAAAACTAAAAAAAAATTAAGATGTCCATTATCTAAAAAATAGAGCAGTCAAAAAATCTTGGGCTAAAATTAGCCATGGTCTATAAAGTCTTCATGGATGCGCTCAACCTGTAGTCACAATATACTAAGGTATTTTGACTGGAGCATTGGGTGGAAGCATAGTTGTTGGTAGCAGTTGAAATCATTATGATCCAGACTCCTCATTCTTTTTTTGATCCATGCTCTCCTTTCTACATCTCATATGATTCTTCTTTTCTCTGCTTAATCTATATTCCTTTCTCTCCCTCTCTCTTTTTTTCAACTTTTCTATAATGGATGAGGAACAGAGACTACAGTCCAAAAAAAAAATAAAAGAAGATGATGGCCATGTGACTCTTTTTTTCCTCCACTCCACATTGCACTTCTCCCCCTCTTTCTTTTTTTCAACTTTTCTATAATGGATGGGGAACAGAGACTACAGTCAAAAAAATAAAAAAAGAAAGATGATGGTCACGTGACTCTTTTTTTCTTTCACTCCACATCGCACCAAAATCAGAAAACTTTGAGAAAGACACTTATGATATTTCATAAAATTTAATATCTATGGTGACCCTCACGTTACAACGTAGTCTAACAAAGATAGAGAGCTAGATCTCTTTGCAATTTTTTTAAAATTTTAGGATCCATTTAAAACTTTTTCTTTTGGAGTCTAAGTATAAAATGGGCTAAAGTTCAAAAAATGTTGCTGTAATTTTTTCAAGAAAAAAAATTAAAAAACTCCCTACATGTCCTTAGGACCGGCTATATGATAAATTTTAATTGATTGATCAAAACCTTTATGATTATCTCTGAACAGCCACACTGACTTGGAAAGAATTTTGAAATATATCGATAATTATATTTATAAAGTCTCAAAAATAAATTTAATTAGATAATTTTATTCTATCCATTTAGTGGAATAGATTTATGTTGTAGAATCGGGAAAACTTATCCTCTTTGGTTAGAATTTTGTCCATATTCACTCTTATTTTAGTGTGGGCCTCTTAAACTACAGTTACCTCTCCAACCAAAGGCTCACAAGGTCATAGTTCATAGAAAACAATTATCCCTTCAATAGGACAACCCTCCATAAGTTTATCCTCTCTATCTAAGGCTACAAACAGATCAGATTGACCCATTACACGACCCAATTCAACCCATTTAGATCCGATTTGAATTGTTTAAAGAATCAATTGGGCCGAGTCAAATTCTAAAATTAGATCCATTCTTTTTTTTTTTGAATTGATTTAGGTTTACTGAATCTTGATTAGATCTGATTTTTTCAGTCAAAAAAGATTAGACCCGATTTTCCTGCTTAGTTTTCTGGATTGATTTGGATCTTATGCTCGATGATAAAATTTGACCTACCTCAAAATATTAACAAAGATTTTGGCTTTCAAATGCAGATATAACCTATCTTTTCTAACTGCCTTTGAGATAAAAAATTAGTTTATCTGCTTATGTTTCATATTAGCAGCATCTTTATGTACTGTCTATTCTTATTAGATGATCATGCTTTACCTTGGTTTCCAGCTCGTTATACATGGCCGGAAGTGGTAAGGTGAGGATGGTTTGCGGTTACTTCAATGGGACATGCACGCTGATACTTGTAAATGTTGGGCTCGAACGTTACTTTATATATAATTAACTCCAAGAAACTAATCTCCATAGCATATGAGGAAGTTTGGAGTGGCAACAGCCGCAACTACCGCAAACAAACTTCACAGAGATAACAAACGAGTTCATAAAATCCTTACTTAAGAGTACACGTATGAAACAATGTTCCATAGGGATAACAACATACAAGTTCATGATATCCTTTCTGATCTTATTTAATTGGACTGGCATGCCCACTCTTTTCGATGCAAGTAGAAAATAATTCAGAGGTAATGCTTTTGTTACGTGATATTATGTATGTTGTTTATTTATATTGTATGAAATCTGCATATTTTGATTAAAATATACTTTCTATTGTTTTATAAATAGAGAGCTTCCATATGTATCAGATGTAGATTTTTGGCCTGACTATGTTATGGACCTCAATAATGGGATCAAACTCTATCACTTTAATTATTCTGTAACTTGATTATTATTAACATGGACTCGCTCGGTTTGGATTAAATGTAGCATTATGGGGTCTGTAGGTGTTAAATATTGTCACGCCCCCGATCCGAGATTGTGAATCGAGGATCGCGGCAACCGCCGCATACTCATGAAGAACTCTCTCCATAAGCATGCAAGGCATTTCATCACGATATCAATGCATCACAGCGGAATAAATTCAAATAATTATTATTCAACAGTAATTCAAGTAATTAAATCAAATGTCTTACATCCAATAAAATTTTTACTAAAATAAAAATAATAGATCTAAGTTCAATGAAGTTGACAATGCTAATCTCGCTTCTAAAAGCTCTGTCCCAATATTTCGTCCCACACTCGAAATTAATTATCTGAATCTGAAAAATAGAAAGAAAGGTAATGAGCTAGACAGCCCAGTAAGTAACAAATATCTCAACTAGATCATTCAGATATTATATAATTTTCAAGAATAATGCTGCAAACAAACATAAGAGTATATTTCATGCTGATTTAATACAAATCAAATATTTTTAAATATTCACATATAATATAATCATAAATCCGATTCGATTCAAAAACACTCGTAACTCAACAGCCTTGACTATGACCAACGTTTAACCCCCATTGGCGGGGTCCATAGAATACCAGCGCACAACCCCCACTGGCAGGGTCCACAAATACCAGCGCACAACCCCCACTGGCAGGGTCCACAAAGTACCAACGTATAATCCCTATTGGCGGGGCCCACTGAAGCATAATTAGGCTGAGAGCATAAATCCGATCTGTATCAATACACTTTGCATCATAATATACCATAATTTTTCACTGAACGTATTCATAATCGACATACCATAATATTTCAAAAGCACTTTTCTTTCAAAATATAATTTCATAAATCATGTATAATTTCAGAGAATAATTATTTATTTTCAGAATAAATATGGAATATCTCGAGAAGACGATTCATTACTTACCTTTCACGGAGCACTGAATGAATATATCGACTAACTTCTAGGAGATTCTTCCGTGCCTATTATCCAAAATTATATTTTTATATTAATTTTAATTCAAAATTAAATTTAACAAATCTCAAAATCAAAATCTCACTTAAAATCAGACTCTTCCCTAAACTCGATCAAAATCATCAGATGAAGCCTTCCACTACGCTAATCCTAGAAGAATAACTTAAGAGAGGGAGAAATCCATCAAGAGAGAGAAACAACATAGAGAGAGAAAATTTTAGAGAGAGAAAGTAGAGAGAGAAAGTCCAATTTCAGAGAGAGAAAGTCAGGGTTCAGACTGAAAGAAGAGAGAGAAGAGAGAGAAACTCTCTCTCTCATCTTTTTTTTATTTATTTATTTATTTATTTATTTATTTACTTACTTATATATATAAATATATATATATATATATATATATATATTTATTATTATTATTTTCTTTTCTTTTCTTTTTCTCTTTTTCTTCTTTTTCTTCTTTTTCTTTCCTTTTCTTTTTCTCTTTTTTCTTCTTTCTCTTTTCTTTTTCTTCTTTTTCTTTTTCTTCTTTTTCTTGGTTCCTTCCAGGCCGAACAGGGGACGGCGGTCCTCCGGCCTTGACCGACCGTTCGGGCCATGGCCGCCGCGGCGGAGGCCGGCGGCAGAGGGGGGCCACTCCCCCTGTCACGGAGGAGCATGGCCGGCGACCAGTTGCGATCGCCGGTGCCGAAAAATTCACGGGAAAGAGACCAAAACAGAGGTCCCTTTCTCCGATTGAAAATCAGCGACTCTCGTCGCTGGCAGCCGCGCACAGGAGCACGGAAGGAAGGGGAAAGAAGAGAGGAAAAGGAGGGAAACTTACCTTGACCTCCGGTGGCCTCGTCGGAGAGCAGTCACGGCGAGAACAAGGCAAGGGATCGCGGCTCTACTTCGGAAAAATCGGAGAGGAAAAGAGGGGAAAAGAGCCGATGTTGGGTTTCTAGGAAGGAGGAGGTCTTCTTATAGGGGATCCTAGGACTCCGAGGGGTCCTAGGATTCCGATCTCGCCTGGATCTCGCCGGAGAAGAAGACTCCTATCGGGAGTCTTCTTCCCGATTTTTCTCTATTTTTTTTTATTTTTATTTTGGGCTTTGGTGGGCTGAATTGGATTTTGGGCTATAACATTCTTCACCCCTAAAAAAAAATTTCATCCTCGAAATTTTTCATACCTGCCACTATTGTATTGGAAGCCTGTGCATTCTGTTGAGTAAGCGCATAAACTCTTCCCTAGGTTTTAGAAATCTGTCCACCACCCTTATGTTGTCCTTCATAAGTTCTTTGGCCAACTTGATTTTCAGTATTTAGCGGGCAGCTAGCAATTTTATGATCCATCTGACCACATTTGAAACAAGCACCTGTATTCCAATAGCAATCCTTGTCTGCATGATTTTTGCCACATCTGGAGCACGGCTCACCATCAATTTGTTGAGTCTTATTATCTATTGCTCCCTTAGCTGATCTTTTGATATTTTTATTATTCTACCCTTGTGTATCATTTGATTTTGCTCTCTTTCTTTGCTTTCTTTCTCTTTCCATGCGTTCTTCATTGACTTCCCTTTCAATTATCAGTGCTTTGTTTACCACATCTGCATAAGTTGTCAATTCATATGGAACCACTTATTTTCAAATCTCAGTTCTCAGTCCCATCTCAAACTTGTGAACACGTTCTTGCTCACCATCCACTAATCTCGGAGCAAATTTTGCTAACTCTGTAAATTTTGCTTCATATTCAGTCACACTCATACCCTTTTGCTTCAAATAAATAAACTCTTGCTCTTTCTGGATCCTTATACTCCGAGAAAAATATTGATCATAGAATGCAATCCGAAATCTTTCCCAGGTAAGTATTTCGCCGTCTTGTTCATGCTTGCGATGTAGTCGCTAACACCACTTGTATGCTTTTCCTTGTAGTAAATAAGCTGCATATCGAATCTTTTCTTCATCAAGACACTCTTGGACAGCGAAGGCCTTCTTCATTTTCATTATCCAGTTGTCAGCCTCCAAAAGTTCAGTAGTCCCCTTAAAAGCTGGAGGAGCAAGCTTTTTAAATTCTGAAATGTTGTTCCGTTGTACTAGTTGCTCTCCATGTTGTGGTGGTGGATGCTGATGTTGTTGTGTATCTCGTTGTATCTGCTGTTGTTCAAACATTTGCTGCTGTATTTGTTGTTGCGCTTGTACCATCCTGATTAGGGTCTGCATTAACTGAGCCATATCTGGTTCTTGACGTGCTCTCGAAGTACTCCCATTAGGATCTACGACTCCCTCCTCCTGAGGGGTGCCACTGGTCAGATGGGGAGTGCTACCATCCCGTAGTTGTGATGTCTCTTTTGCAATTCCTTGAGTAGTTCTTGTCATTCTACGGGGAGGCATGGTAACCTTGTAGTAGTAAAACCTTATTAGATTCATTTATCTATTTGTTAGGATGGGTTTATTATGATGCTCATACTTTAATGTCCCAATATTCCTAATGTTTACCCACCTACACTCATACTATGTCAAATTCTATGTGTCATAATTTATCCACTTATGCTCTGATACCATAATAATTGTCACGCCCCCGACCCGAGATTGTGAATCGAGGGTCGCGGCAACCGCCGCATACTCATGAAGAACTCTCTCCATAAGCATGCAAGGCATCTCATCACGATATCAATGCATCACAGCGGAATAAATTCAAATAATTATTATTCAACTGTAATTCAAGTAATTAAATCAAATGTCTTACATCCAATAAAATTTTTACTAAAATAAAAACAATAGATCTAAGTTCAATGAAGTTGACAATGCTAATCTCGCTTCTAAAAGCTCTGTCCCAATATTTCGTCCCACACTCGAAATTAATTATCTGAATCTGAAAAATAGAAAGAAAGGTAATGAGCTAGACAGCCCAATAAGTAACAAATATCTCAACTAGATAATTCAGATATTATATAATTTTCAAGAATAATACTGCAAATAAACATAAGAGTATATTTCATGTTGATTTAATATAAATCAAATATTTTCAAATATTCACATATAATATAATCATAAATCTGATTCGATTCAAAAACACTCGTAACTCAACAGCCTTGACTATGACCAACGTTTAACCCCCATTGACGGGATCCACAGAATACCAGCACACAACCCCCACTGGCAGGGTCCACAAATACCAGCGCACAATCTCCACTAGCAGGATCCACAAAGTACCAACGTATAATCCCCATTGACGGGGCCCACTGAAGCATAGTTAGGCTGAGAGCATAAATCCGATCTGTATCAATACACTTTGTATCATAATATACCATAATTTTTCACTGAACGTGTTCATAATCGACATACCATAATATTTCAAAAGCACTTTTCTTTCAAAACATAATTTCATAAATCATGCATAATTTCAGAGAATAATTATTTATTTTCAAAATAAATATAGAATATCTCGAGAAGACGATTCATTACTTACCTTTCACGGAGCACTGAATGAATATATCGACTAACTTCTAGGAGATTTTTTCGTACCTATTATCCAAAATTATATTTTTATATTAATTTTAATTCAAAATTAAATTTAACAAATCCCAAAATCAAAACCTCACTTAAAATCAGACTCTTCCCTAAACTCGATCAAAATCATCAGATGAAGCCTTCCACTACGCTAATCCTAGAAGAATAACTTAAGAGAGAGAAAAATCCATCAAGAGAGAGAAACAACTTAGAGAGAGAAAATTTTAGAGAGTGAAAGTAGAGAGAGAAAGTCCAATTCCAGAGAGAGAAAGTCAGGATTCAGACTGAAAGAAGAGAGAGAAGAGAGAGAAACTCTCTCTCTCATCATTTTTTTTATTTTATTTTATTTTATTTATTTATTTATTTATTTAATTATTTACTTATATATATATATATTTATTATTATTATTTTTTCTTTTCTTTTCTTTTCTTTTCTTTTCTCTTTTTCTTCTTTTTCTTCTTTTTCTTTCCTTTTCTTTTTCTCTTTTTTCTTCTTTCTCTTTTCTTTTTCTTCTTTTTCTTTTTCTTCTTTTTCTTGGTTCCTTCCAGGCCGAACAGGGGACGGCGGTCCTCCGACCTTGACCGGCCGTTCGGGCCACGGCCGCCGCGGCGGAGACCGGCGGCAGAGGGGGGCCACTCCCCCTGTCACGGAGGAGCATGGCCGGCGATCAGTTGCGATCGCCGGTGCCGAAAAATTCACGGGAAAGAGACCAAAATAGAGGTCCCTTTCTCCGATCGAAAATCAGCGACTCTCGTCACCGGCAGCTGCGCACAGGAGCATGGAAGGAAGGGGAAGGAAGAGAGAAAAAGGAGGGAAACTTATCTTGACCTTCGGTGGCCTCGTCGGAGAGCAGTCACGGCGAGAACAAGGCAAGGGATCGCGGCTCTACTTCAGAAAAATCGGAGAGGAAAAGAGGGGAAAAGAGCCGATGTTGGGTTTCTAGGAAGGAGGAGGTCTTCTTATAGGGGATCCTAGGACTCCGAGGGATCCTAGGATTCCGATCTCGCCTGGGTCTCGCCGGAGAAGAAGACTCCTATCGGGAGTCTTCTTCCCGATTTTTTTCTATTTTTTTTTTTTTTATTTTGGGTTTTGGTGGGCTGAATTGGGTTTTGGGCTATAACAAATATAATAATATCGGACTTGTGAATCTGATATTTTCTATGCTGATGATTAGTTTAGATGCAATTTGAACTCCAATTGGACCAAAAAAAAAAAAAAAAAATAGAAAGGATCACTCAAACCTTTGAGTTAGAAAACAAAATATCTGATTAAAAGCATCCCTTTTCATGGTCGCAAATGGATGTTAACCACTTTCATATCTCAAATGTCAAGATGACATAGATATTGAAAGAACAAGTTTTTCATTTGAACCCTTCATGATAAAAACGTGAAAATGGGGATTTTTCTTCAAAGTAAAGAACAATAGTCTACACCCTTATTAAGCCTGAATTGATTACTACTTTCTTGTAGACTCAAAGCTAGTAAGCCATCAATGTTCCCTAAATTTGTGCCAAAAGAAACTACTAGTTTGCCATTGCTGGCTTTGTAGTAAGACCAAAACCAAAAGGGAAAAGAGGATCATAATGTGGGTCGCCTACATTCATTGGGAGCTGATCCACAAACTTGAACCATGTCCGAGAGAGCTTGCCAGAGAATCCATAGTCACCAAAGAGCATGTCTGCTACACCCTGGCCTTCAGTCCCAGGAAGCCATGCAGCTACGAGAGCATCGATCATGTGCATGTATGGTTCGATCACAAGAGGCCGTCCGGAGATTATGATGACAACACATTTTATAGTTCTGCAGACATTCTGGATCACACTTGGGCCAGGATCAGGAATTGTAAGTTGTAAGTTATCTCCGATCATCTCTGCATATGGCTGCTCTCCGACTGCTACAATTGCATAAGAGAAATGACCATGGTTGACAAAGTCCGAATCAGGGTTCTCAGAGTAGACAACCTCGGTGGTGGGGTCCACAGTGGCCTTCACGGCATCAAGGATTGTGGTTCCTATTGAAAAGTATCGATTGGAGTTTAAAACATTAGCATGCTCTGCTATGTCTGAAAGATATGAGAAGCAAAGTGAACCTCAGGTGTTTTGAATGTTTACCGGTTGTTAGATTGTTCCCACTGAGTCCTTGCCAAGTGATAGTCCATCCTCCACATTGATAGCCCAAGTTGTCGGCATGGCTTCCACCGACAAGAATCTTCTTTGCCTTCTTAGGAAGAGGCAACAGTGTATCATTGATAGACTTTCCATTTTTTAGCAGCACAAGTGATTTCCTCACAGCTTCCCTAGCCAGTTCCCTGTGCTCCTATTAGAAATAATAGTTTTCAGTGATCGAACAACATTATTATGGGAGCAACTGAATTAAATTTGTCTGCAAGAAAAAAATATCAGACAAATATCGGACCGAACGATAGAACTTTTGGTTTATCATTTCTTTTACTGTTCTGTGGTTCATCCTATTTTGACTACTGAATGTAGCTCATGAGTTGGGAAGGCAGTACAAGAAAGTGACAACAAACCTTCTTCCCAAGCTCATCAGCTAAGCTAAGATCAGCATAAGGTTTTTCAAAGAGACCCATGGTGAACTTGACCCGAAGGATCCTTCTTACAGCATCATTGATTCGGCTCATGGGGATGATGTTGTGTTTGACTTGGTATGTCAGATCATCAATGAACTCTGGGTAGTCATGGGGAATCATTACCTGCAAAACATACAAATTGAGAAAGATAATAGCGGCCAGCCAGGAACTTGGTCTGCTAGTTGGCACCTCTCTCCTCAGTACATTCCCTGGAGAGAGGATCCAGCATTAAAAATGGAATGAAAGGTGGAAGCGCAGTGGGAGATAACAAAACAACAAGGCATATATTGCAGAAAAATATAAGTGAAGCAAAATCAGACTTTTCAGATTAAAAAGATTTCACACATAAAGTGCATTTATGTCTTTTATACTCTGCATAACTATTGCCATTTTATATCTTTTGGGTACTCATTAAGATGTTTAAATCCAAACAAATGGGGTCTAGTTTTGTTCTTTTAGAATTTTTTCCCCTAATGTCCTCATACTTCATGGAGGGATAAAAAAAAGTAAGCTGAAAAATTGATGAAGGTAATCAATCTATCACACAGCTTGTAACTAATGAAGCACATGATGCGATAAGGTGAATCTTGGATGCTAACCATGTCAATGCCAGCATGAACTCCTGCTTGTATTGAATACGAGTAATTAGCATGTTGAGGAGTGGTAATGCTGTCAATACCTTGCCAATCTGATATTACAAAACCCTATTAATATACGAAAAAAAAAGATTTCAGCCTTAATATATATAGAAATTGATATTTTAGGAATCAACATGACAGAAACCGATAAATTATGAGTTGCTATGCATCGGAGTATGGATGTGAGGACCATCCACCAACCCTAAAATGGAGCTTGTTTTTGAGAAAGTCCGTCACTAGGTAATGGTTAGCATGCATTTTCACTCCATTCCAACTTGAATAGGAGACCATCACAGTTGAGACACCTTTAATGATAGCATCATAGTAGGGAGGCATATGAATGCTGAGCAGCCCATGCAGACTGATGATGGTGTTGTTCGCATTGATGCCTTTGTATGTTCCGCCATCGCCAACATAATGCTTAGCACATGCAGCAACATTTCTCTTGCTGGATGTAAAAGCAGAATAATAATCACTCAACACAACTGTAGATATTATTTAATTTGGGAATATACTTTGTCTTGGGATCTCATTCCATTGATGAAAGGATCTTTCACAGTATCCCATTCCTTTGATGAAAGGATCAAAGGTTTTTTTGATGGGCTTGAAGCAAATAAGTAATAACAATGATAAAAAAAATTAACCTTTACAGGTTCAAAAAGCTCAAACCAAATCAAGAGTTATAACCACCAGCAGACCTATAAACACAAAAACATGATTTCAAACTTCCTTTATTAAACAATTTTCTTTAAAAAAGGAGCCTTTCAGAAGAATGACTTCAGGAGATTATTGCATTAATGACCACAGCTTTAAGCCCTACCTTTCAACAGTTGAGTTCGCAAATTTTTCTCCATTTACTTATATGTCTAACTAAGCTTACTTCTAATTGTTGGAATGAGAGACAAAAATTGAAACTAAAAGATGTTGGCTTTATATGGAGGAAAATTTAATGGATGAAACTAACATAATTGAAGATGCTGTTGGCAGAAATATCTTACAGTCCAGTAACAAAGGGAACTCCTTTGCGAGAATTCTTTGGAATTTCTCCTTGTAGGCCAGGGATGATTTCTGTCATTTCTTGGACAATTTTTGGATCTTCACTGTAGCTTTCATAGCAGCGACCCCATCTTGGATCTCTACAAACCTGCACAACGCTCAAGCAGAAGACGAAGACTGAAACACAGTGGTCCAGGATGTTCTTTGCAAGATATGTTTAGCTTATTTATCTTTTCTGTAAGAACCAAAATTCACAGAAACAGGATGGTTTTATGTCCTTGTTACCGCAACACATGGAGCAAAAACATAAGGAATGCCTGTTGCTCTAACTTCAAGAGCAGTTGCAGCACCAATTCTCTTCACAAGTGCTGGTTCTCTAATAGAAAAAAGAAACACATTTTAAACAAGAGCACAAAGATTATGAACATATAAAGAAAATACTAGAATAAAAGCAAATTATTTAATTTGATTATCCTTTGTAACTACTCTGACAACTAAATTAAGCTGTACTTTAGAAAAGCAAATATCTGGAACCACTTAAGCTGCCAGAATGCTGAACTGGAAACAATGCACCAATTGTTTCAAGTCATTTCACCTAAAGTGTGAACAAGCAGCAACCATAAGTTCAGCGCTTCCACTACATATGCTAAATATGGCCTTGCAACCATCAGAACTTTTGACACTCTTTGATGATAGTAAGGAGTGATGCAGGTATTGCCTTTTCAAAATGGCTAAAATACTATTAAAATATTTTTTCCTAGACAAAGGTGCTTAGAAGAACTTCAGTCTGTTTGCAGATATATGGGACCGGTGCACGTAATTCCTTCTTCTGAAGTCCTGCAGGGCCACTAGCAACACATTGAGCAGGTTGTGAGGGGGAAAAAGGTTCATCTATATATAAAGTACATTATTTGGCCCATTACTTTGACAATTCTTAAAATACGGTGCATGGCTACAAGACTCGCACAGCAAAATGAATTGTTCCCAAACATTTTTATTTGTGGATGTAAAAATAAAAAAAATACAGTTTTTTGGTGACAAATTAGTTTTGTCACTAATATTCTTTATATATAGTGACAAAATAATTTATTGCAAATGGGTCTTGATTTTTTGGTGAGGATACTATTTCATTGCTAGATAATTTATTTATAGTTTTGTCGCAAAATGTAAACTATCTAGTGATGAACAAGGTTTCACCGCACATTATTCGTTGTGTAAATTTACATTGAAATATTTTTCATTGCTAATTATCTATATGATTTTTAGTGATAACAATATTTCATTGATAAATGTACCTTTGTTGTCAATATACATAGTTTCGTCATAGAATACTCACTGTTTGATGATGATCAGGGACACTGTACAGGCTTTTACAATGAAATAGTTCTCATTGCCAATTATTTATAATTTACTTTTCCAACAAATTAGTTTTGTTGCAAACTGGTCGGATTTTTGGTAATGATAATATTTTGTGGCTAAAAGTTTATTTATTAGAGACATACAAAGTTTTGTTACAAACACAGACTATTTTGTGAAATTGTTGTTTTCTTATAGTTCTGTTTACTAATTGCTTATGGGTTTTGTGGGATGAATTAGTTTCATCAGTAAATTTCTAACCCTATTTTTTGGTTACCAAATTCTTTTCCTTACGAAATGAATTTGATTTTTAACAATGATAATATTTCATATAAAATTTTATATCATCTCATTACTCAATATTTTTCTTTACAATGCCTAATTTTTAATATTTAAATAAGTTAATTATTCCATTTTCTAATCGAATCTGTTATAAATAATTAAACAAGTTGCACAAATCGAGTTTGGCCATTCATCTTGTTATAAACTGAATTTGATTTTTAACAATGATAATATTTCATATAAAATTTTATATTGTCTCATTACTCAATTTTTTTCTTTATGATGCTCAATTTTTAATATTTAAATAAGTTAATTGTTCTATTGTATAATGGGATATGTTATTAAACAAGTTGCATAAATCTAATTTGGCCATTCATCTTGTTTAAAACATTTTTGTGTTGTCTTATACAGAGAGGGATGATTAAGAGCCTTATGTTTTCTTCATAAGGCAATATTCTGAGAATGATATCCTCTCTTATTAAGACATACAACCTCATGCTTCTTGACCATTCACCAAAAAGATAAGTCTCCCTGACTGTTGTTTTGGATGATAAACTCTAAATAACTAATGATATGTTTCAATGGCAGGTGTTCTGATGGAATCCATAAAGTTGGTTGTATATGCATGCATGTATGTAATTTTTGTTAATGTAACCATGATGAATTTGGGGCTTCACTGTTTTTCACATCAGTATCCATGTCACCATCCTAAATGATATTCATCTTAGCCATGGTTTAATCGACACCTGTTATAATGTTATAACACAAACAAGGGCAATAATTTGGCATTTCCGTTATTCCCAATAATAAAATAATATTTCTCTCTAATATTCAATCTTCTACCAATTCTTCTTCCAAAACAAAGTTCGAACGACCTGAAAAGAATATTTTTTTACAACAAAACAGTGAACAGGACAAGAATGCTGCTATTTTTCTGTTTTTATCTGTTATTGTCCTTTATAACACTATTATAACAGTTATTATTTTAATATTCAACAACACCAAATCGCATAGAATGGGGCAAACAATGGCCACTGTAGCCATTATAACAGAATAATAGTCTCTTAGGTGGTCTCTTGTAATGGAACAATACTGTAATTGAGACCCTGACCTTAGCAATTCATATAGCAACTTAAATGTTCCATGGAAGCTGTAACATGTCTCTTTATAAAAATCTACTATCGCGGCAATCATTCATTCTACCAGTTCTGACAATCTGTTCTATCAATCTTATTCTCTGATGTTTGATCAATAATTAGTCCTAGTTCAGTTTTATTCTCTGACGTGCATCTCCCGTTTATCTTTTTGTGAATATTTCATACTTATTTTTCACTTTAGGAAAAAAAAAGATATTCTCATTGTACTAACTCTATTATCCATTTTCTCTTTTAATTCCTTTTTCTCTGTAACTTCTTTCATCTTCCTTTTCATTTTAAACAAGCCCATCAATTTCTTGCTTAGAACAAGCCAATTAATTGCTTCTCTGATCTCCTTGTCATTACTCTTCCATTCTATTATTGGTCTACCTCTTTATTTTTTAAGCCAATCTTTTCACTCCAAAGTAAATTTTGCAATGCAATAAAAAATAGAAATGTTTGTCACCATAGACCAAAGAAAAAGAAGACACGCAAACTTCTATATATGAATTTTAAAAGTTTATAAAGCCAAAAGCCTAAATATTTTGTTTCTGAGCAAAACTAAAAGCCTTAAAAGTTCAGAAGCATTTGTGGGCAAAAGGAAAAGCAAGCAAATATATGGAGTATCCTGGAAATAAAACAGTCAAGCCACAGCACAGAAAAAAAGGAGCTGAAATTATATCAAGCAACTCATCTCCAACACAATTATTACATGTAAGAGAGAATGTCATCAACAAATCAAGTTTGAAAAATTGTGTCATTTATTAGTTTCTTGAACAGCCAAATATTTGTAAATTCACTGAGCAGCACTAAGCAATGAATCACAAAGTAGCAAAAGAAACAAAAAAATAACCACCAGCTTTATATCCTTGTATCAATTGAAATATACTTGCCTCGTAGCTCCAAGACCAATATTATGTGGGAAAATCGTAGCTTTATAGACATTATTGTGACCATGAACAGCATCAATGCCATAGATCATGGGAATTCCCAGACGGGTAGAAAGAGCAGCCTTCTGCATCTCATTTACCATATTCACCCAAGTTTCCACAGAAGCTTTAGGAGCAGGCACGCTACCTCCCCCACTCAATACACTACCTACATCATATATTCAGTTTAAAAAGGACAAATCATCTTTTGATCTATGTGTTTTGTGAATTAAATCAGGAGCCCGTACCTATGAAATATTTATTAATGACTTCAGATGTTGCATTTTCCCTTGCAATTTGTGACATCTGACCAACCTTCTCAGCCAGAGTCATCCGTCTTAGTAGGTCATTTATTCGAACATTCAGTGGTTGCTTGGGGTCCTTATACTTCAAATACTCTGCTCCTCCCATTGCCATCCAGGAGCATAAGAATACAGGAATAAATATGAGCCTTAGGGACTGCTCCATCTTTACCGTACACTATAGACGCTTGTTTCCAATCCTGACAGAAGATGAGCTAAAGTAAAGATACAAGTGAGGAAAGCTTATGAAAAATAGAATTAGTAATAAAATGCATTAATATTGAAAAGGAATAAAACCATAAGTAAAATTGTAAACATATTAAGATGAGCATTTCTGCAATTATAATTATCTCGACAGTTTACGTTCTGCAGGTACAAGAGAAGATATTGCTGTTATATTTAAATACTTTCTTTTTTTTAATGATTTGAAATAATTATCGATTCAGAGGTACAGAATCATCTCTAAGGTCAATCCTTGTCCACCAAACATGGGTCAACAAAATTCTAACTAGAGTTGAACTAACAAGAAACATCTTCCAAACAAACAATGTCCAAAGATATTAGCAAAAAACATATGAAGGGGATTCGGAAATAGTAAAAATATGCAACAGTTGCAGAATAGATGGATAAAAGGAAAATCTAATCCGAATTGAAAACATTAAACTACAATAGCACCGGGTAAATTTTGGACTGGAAAATGTGCACAGAGAGATCTGATACTCAGCAGAACATAAAAACCTATACCTGGTCATGGCATATCTAAGCACTCCTACATAAAAGAACACTGCTGCACTAAAGATGTTAGAATAGCATGACTACATAGAAGTCCAAAACAATTGACCTCAGGAGTTGACATAGTTGTCTACCGTAAAAGCAAGGTATGACTTCATGCTGGCAACAAGGAATGAGTACAGGATTACTTTGATTTTGTACATTTCAGCAGCATACAATTTCAATAAGAAAACATTTGTACCGACATCATCAACCAACATATGGCTATCTAGAAAATGTCTGATTTCTTCTTTATCAACAAACAATAAAGCAGTCTGATTTCTTCTATAGCAACATGCAAAAAAGCATTCACCCAGAGATAATTTGCATCTTTCTTCACTCCCAGTGGTGTACTAAGTAGCCTGGGTTTTCCTAAAATATAGACATAACCAATACCAATATGAATGAATACTGCGACTCCGCTGGCATACATTCAATAACACAATTTCATCCAGGCAAAAATGAGGTGACGTAAAATATTCCCTTGGCACTATGCAGACATTGCCATCATCAACCGAAAAAGCATAAAGAATGAAATGATCCAATACCCCAACCCAGCCGCATGAATCTTAAAGCGGCGGAAAAAAAAATCAGAGAGAAAGAAGACCGTCCTCTCCCTCTTTCTTAGCCCTTAAATCATAGTTTTCTGGCAGGCGAATCGCCGGATTTCGTTAAAAAAAAGGGAGGGGGGGGCGCCTTGCTTGATTCCCCCGTTTTTCGCCCGTCTTTCTTGAGTTTTCCGGTGGCGGGCGATGCCGCCGACTGCCGGTTTGTGATCCCCCGACTGCATCACCGCAGCCCACATCTCCGGCGACAGCTGCCGCCGGCTTTGAGCCCCTCTGTTTCGGGAATAGAAGGGGAGCAAGCATCCCCTGTTTCGCCAAGGGTGGAAGGAAAAAAAAAAAAAAAAGAATGAAAGAAAAAAATATGGGGAACTAACTAGAAAAAAATTTTTTTTTTTTTTTTCCTCTTCCCTCTCTCATATCTCTACCTTTTCTCTGTAAAAAGCATCATTTTTTTTTTCTAAATTTTTTTTTTCTAGATTGTTTCTCTCTCTATATGGATTCTCCTACTTAGTATTAATCTAGTACAAGATTTATTTTCAATGATTTTGATCCAATCCTAGAGAAAGGTTCTGATCCATAGTTGTTGAGCAGCGTACTGATATCTATTTTGATTAGATTAGATATTCCTAAATTTGATCATCTATAATTTATATTAAACCATCTGTTAATTTATTCATGATATGACTAAAACACCTTGATGATGCTGATCGAAATGTTGAATAGTATTGTTTAGTTAGCTTTGTTTCTTCCTCTTAGCTTCTTTCTCTTCTTCTCTATTATTCTCACTTTACGTGATCTATGAATCCATTGAAGGGTACTCAGGCCTATTGTTTTGAATTTAAGTTGACCTTGGTAAAATGATTTTCTTTCAATAACTTTGATGAACGTGGATAAACGAGTCCTCATCCATAGTCATTGGGTGGCATGTTCCAATCCCATCTTGGCTCTTATTGAGTATTGGTAATTTTGATCATTCTTGATTTTTGTTGAATCACCTATACCACCAATCTAATCACAATCAAATAAAATTACCTCAATTGGATGAATAGTTATTGGACGCTACCGCTTTGCAAAACCTTATGAGGATATCGAAAAATAAGATTTTTATTCTTAAAATATTGGTGGTTAAATTTGACTAAAATATGTTTTGAAGGACTCTCTTAGGATTAATTGAATCTATACATTCAGTATTCTGCTGAGATAAATATTGAACCATTTTTTTAAGATATTTCATAACTTATTTTGAAAGTAAATAATTAGACTTTGATTTATGTGTGATTTGTACAATTATATTTAAATGGAGAATGATTTGCAAATTTGAGATTATTTTTGAAAAATTATGATTCATTGATTTGTTATGATTTATGCATATTGATGATCAGAATTGTGATATTTATTTTCTTACAAAAATATTTTCGTATACTTTGGATTTGAACTCTCAATCTAACTATGTTCTCTGAACTCTATTAATGAAGGCTGTGTATTGGTTCTCCATATCCTATCAATGGGGGTCACACATTGATTCTTTAAATCCTATTAATGGGGGTTGTGTATTAATTTTCTAAATTCTGTCAATGAAGATTATATATTGATTTTTTAGACACTGCCAATAGGATTATGTGTTGGTACTCTGATTGAGCTCATTATTTTTGTTCTAGGCTCACCGCAGGATATAAGTGTGGTCATAGTTAGGACTATTGAGTTATACATTGTTTGTTTTGAATTGGATTTATGATTATGTATATGTATGAATATTTGAAAGTATTTAATTTGCTTAAATTAGTATGAAATATGCTTTTATGGTTACTCATGACATTCATTTTTGAATATCATATCCTATCATAATATCTGAAATATCTAGTTTTGATATTTATTACTTACTGGACTATCGAGCTTATTACTTCTTTTTTTTCAGATCTAGATTTTTAATTATGGATGTGAGTACTACTTTAGAAATAAGTTTAGAGATAAAAGTCGATAGTATCAATTGAGTTTAGATATAGATTTATTATTATATTTTATAAGATTGTTATTTGAGGTTTAATTAATGTAAGATCTTTTAAATATTATTAAAATTTTATGAGAGATTAAAGTTGATTTTAGTTAGTTAGATTTTGGACTTAATTTATTATTAATTTTATTATAATATATTTATATTATATTTGAAATACTTTGTATGGTTATGGAGAGAGTTCTCCATGAGTATAACAGTGATTGCCATGACCCTTAAACTCATGATCTTAGGTCGAAGAGTGATAATTAATATAATATCAAAGTATAAGTGGATAAATTATGACACATAGAAACATAAAAACAACCATAGAATTAGTGTAGATGGATAGACATTAGGGATATTGGAAAGTATATCTTGATGTTTGCAATATAAGTTATCTTCATAATTTTCAGTTAAACCTTCAGATTATGTATGAAAAGATTACTAAGAAATCATGATTAATATAGTTTCATATATGATGGGCAATCTATAGATCATGTTATGATTGGCTGGATTCCATATAAAGTAATTGCAAGAAGATTGATCATGAAATTTTATTGTGTATTGTGATTATTAATTTGATCATCAGTTGTTTAAATGAATTACAAGCTCAAATTTGACGTAGAAGAATCTTGTGATGTTGTTCTAGATTTCAAGTTAATTATTTAATGGCAAAATAAAGGTTCACTCATAAAATATTATTTCAAGATGGACTAAGAGAAATCTTTTATGATACTTGATTAAAATATTTTTCAAAGTTGAATCTAGTATATGAATCATATATAAACTGGCATGGAGGAGGAAAATACATTTGGGGATATTGCAAATAAGTTTATTTCTCATGAAAGAAATAGATTTCATTTTTAGGACATAGATATTCATCTCGGGGGAATTAGTAACATTTTTATTTATCATCTTTAAATGCAAAAATAATAGATCTTATTTATATCTATCGTAAACTCTATGGTGTGTATGAAACCTCAATTCAACTTTGGGTTTATAAGTTGACCTAGGGATCTTTTGTCATTATTGATGAGGTCGCTAGTGAAATCTAGTATTGCATTAAGAATTTAAATTTTAGAGGCTTACATGATTATCATGGAAGTTTTTTGATATATGCTAAAGATCTCGATGAAGGAAACTCTAGGAGAGATTGAGTCGGTTATATTTATGTATTTTGATTTAAAGCATTTTAATTTGGTAGAGCATTGAGCAATTCTTTTGATTCTGTTGACTTATAGGAGTTTGGTTTGGAATCATCTAATTGAATTGATAAGAGAATCAAGTTTTAATTCATGTTTATGTTATAGTGGCTGGCTTATTTGATGGTTTTGAATGTCATAAGTAGCTTAAGTATTTACCAACTGGATGTGCTCGAGGCAATGTAAGGATGAGAATCAAAAGTTTTTTTATAGCTTTACTTAGGATTTGAAATTTTGGATCTTCTCAGTGTATAATATAAAAGGATACTTTGATCAAATGTTATTTAGTGAATCCAGAAAATTTTTTGGTGGTTTAAATTAGAGTGCACGATAGAAGTGTGGTGATTTGGATAATTTTGAATTGATCAGCAATATTAATTCTGAGTTAGAAGTTTATGATAGATGATATGATTTGATATTCTTTGTAGAGGACTTCATTAATAATGAAAATGATAAAGATTTTTATTTTGAATTATTTGGAATGTCACTAAATGATTTTTACTAGTGGGTCCTCTATCTATTATGTTAAGAATTTTTTTAGCATCTTGAATTTAGAGCCAGTGGGCTGTCGATTTTTGATTTTGGACTTGGAATATATTGGTGTAGATGTCCTTGTCCTAGATTCAAAGCTCATACTGTATATGTTAAATCAATATATTTATACTCGAACATTCATCTACCAAGTGCATATTAGAGTTTGTTTATGATTTTGTGAAGATTTGATTAGATCAATAGCTTGAAAAACTTGATATTCTTATATGGAATTAGGATATTAATTTTGATTACAAAAAAGAATGATTCTGATTAAGATCAACTCTTATGGTATTAATCTTTTCTTTATGAGATAATTTAATGATGAAATTATATTGAGAATTAAAATATCAAAACATTTGAGGATGAGATTAGAACTATGAATTTCTAACTTTTGATAGCATAGATATGAAAAGTTTCGAGGATGAATTTTATTTTAGGAGGGAAGAATGTGATACCCCAATCCAACTGTACGAATCTTAAAGTGGCAAAAAAAATAAAGAGAAAGAAGACTTTCGATTAGAGTCTTTCTTCCCGTTGGACTCCCGATCGAAGTTTGTCTTCCCATTGGACTCATAATCAGAGTCGAAGAACGACGTTCGAGAGGAGTCCAGCTCTTCCCCACCATCTTTGTTTAAAGGAAAAAGGATTTTCCATCTTCCCCATCGAGAATTGAGGTCCCTAATAGAGCAGATCGCTAGAGTTCTTTCCCAAAGCCCTTTATCATGTTCATTGGAAATGAGGCTCAAGCATCTAGAAAGTTAGGTAAGAAGCCGACAAACCTCGATTGATCCTCCTCTCTATCTTTTTTCATCCTTAAGCCATAATGTCTGGCCAACGAATCACCAGATTTTGTCAAAAAAAGGGAGCTCGATTGATTCCCCTATTTTCACCTCTCTTTTTTGATTTTTCTAGCTTCAGTCGTCATCGTCGATGGCCAGTTTGTAATCCTCTGACTACATCACCGCAGCCCACATCCCCAGCAATAACTACCTCCGCTTTTGAGCTTCTCTATTCTGGGAATAGAAGGGGAGCAGGCATCTCCTATTTTTTTAAGGGAAGAAGGAAGAAGAAAAGAAAAAAAAAAAAGAAAAAGAAAAAAAAAAGAAAGAAAAGAAAAAAATAGAGTTTCTCTCTCTATCTATTCTCTCTCTCCTCTCTCTATCTTCTCTCTCTAGTTCCTCTCTCTACGACTTTCTTTCTCAAGAAAGTGTCACTTTCTCTCTCTAGATTGTTTCTTTCTTTTCATCGATTCCTCTCTCTAAGATTATCTAATAAAAAGATTTACTTTTAATTATTTTGATCTGACCCTAGTTAAGGGATTCTGGTTCGTAGTCGCAGAGCATCATGCCAGTATCCATCTCGATCAAACTGGTATCCCTAAATTTGATCATCCATGATTTATATTGAATCATCCATACATTAATTCATTCATGATTTGACTAAAACACCTTAATCAAGCTAATCAGGATGTCGAGTAGTATCGTTTGGTTAGCTTTGTTTCACTCTTTTAGTTTCTTTCTTCTTCTCCATCATTCTCTTTCTATTTGACCTGTGAATCTATTGAAGGGCACTAAGTCCTATTGCTTTGAATTTGATTAGACCTTGGTAAAGAGGTTTTCTTTCAATGAGTTTGATGAACCCCGTGAACAGAATCCTAACCCATAGCCGTCGGGTGGCATATCAGTCTCCATCTTGGCCCTTGCCAATTATAGCTAGTTTTGGTCATCCTTAATTTCTGTTGAACCACCTATACCCTTAGTCTAATTATGATCAAAATAAAATTATCCTGATGGACCAATCGAGCTGTTGGACGCTATTGCTTTGCAAACTTTATTAGGATATCATAATATAATATTTTTATCTAAAAATATTAGTGGTTAAATTTTGACTAAAATATATTTTAAATAATAGATTTTAAAGGATCCTCTTAGGATGAATCAAATCTATCCATTCAATATTTTATAAATATAAGTAATGAATCATCTTTTCGAAATATTTCATAATTTATGTTGAAAGCAAATAATTAGTTTTTGATTTATGTGTGGTTTGTAAAATTATATTGTATTTGAATAGAGAATGATTTGCAAATTTGAGATTATTTTTGAAAAACTATGATGCATTGATTTGTTACAAATTATGTATATTGATGATCAAAATTATAACGTATATGTTATCTTGCAAAAGTATGTTCGTATACTTTGGATTTGGACTCTTAGTCTAACTATATTTTCTAAACCCTATCAATAGAGGTTGTGCATTAGTTTTCTGGACCATACTAATAAGAGTTATGCATTGGTTCTTTAGATCTTATCAATGAGGGTTATGCATTGGTTTTCTAGATCATGCTAATGAAGGTTATGCACTGGCATTTTGATGGAACTCATTATTTCTATTCGGCCTTGCCATAGTATATAAGTGTGGTCATAGTCAAGACTATTGAGTTATATACTGTTTGAGACTGTTGAGTTATTTGTTATTTTATTCGAATCGAATTTATAATTATATATACATACATTTGAATATTTAAAAATATTTAATTTGCATAAATTAGCATAGAATATGCTCTTATGGTTACTCATGGTATTTATTTTTGAATATCATATCTTATTATAATATTTGAAATATCTAGTTAAGATATTCATTACTTAGTAGGTTATCAAGCTTATCACTTCTCCTTCTTTTTTAGATTCAGATTCTTAATTACGAACGTAGGTACTATTTTGAAAATAAATTTAGAGGTGAAAATCGACAGTATCAACTGAGTTTAGACATAAATTTATTATTATATTTTATAAAATTATTATTTGAGATTTAATTGATGTAAGATCTTTTGAATATCGTTAGAATTTTATGAGAGAATAAAGTCGATATTAGTTAGTTATATTTTAGATTTAATTTATTATTAATTCTACTATAGTGCATTGATACTATTTTTGTATTGCTTTGCATGTTTATGGAAAGAATTTTTCATGAGTACGTGGCGATTACTATGACCACTAGACTCGTGATCTCGGATCAGAGGCCTGACATGTGCATTATAAAAAGTAGAGAAAAAGGTCGCTTAATGGGGACCAATGGAAAGATAAGTCTCATTGAAAATGGTCATGGAGTGACAGCATGAATGATTCTAGAATAAAAGTATAAAAATCATTATCAATTATATCATCGTTAGAGAATGATAATTTTAGTCAATCCATCAGATATCTGATCCGCACCTCTATTTGATTCGATCCGACCTAATCCGAAATGGATACGGAACTATATAATTTTGAGGAGAGCATGAATATTGACTGATCTGATCTATATCCAACCTCATCCCTAATCACGGCATCTTTGAACTTCTAAAACTTTGCCATCATAGTGTCATTTCCATCAATATTATTCTATGACAAAGGAAAAAGCTAGAAGATAGGTTTGTAGAACCATGACCACATATGTTTGATAGGAACATTTGGAATCTTCAGCATATGAACTGGAAAGCATTTCAAGCCAAAGACTGGAAAAAAATTGAAAAAGGGAAAAGACAGAAAACAATACCAGTAGTTTCCAACCCAAAGACCAGTGATCCAATCCACTGAAGTGTAATCCAATGCCATCGTTACGAAGCAGGAGCAGAGACCCAATCATAGTTTTGTAGACCAGTAAGAAGAGAACTTCTTTTCCTTTTTTTTTTTTTTTAATTATAAAAAAAAGTGAACAAAAAGGAAAGGACATTTCATTCTTACTTTACAGTAAAGAAGGATTTCTTCCTTTTTAGAGGAATAATTTAGAAGAGGATGCCCGCATTGAATGATCGCATGGGTACTCATAGCAACCACAAATAACAAAACGTTGAGATTCAAAAAAGAATGTTGAGAGAGAATCTAAAACCAAAAAAATGTTGAGATTCAAAGCCACAGACCAAAGCAAAAGAGAATCTAAAACTCTTACGAATAAAACCTGCAGAGAGAGAGAGAGAGAGAGAGAGAGAATCTAAAGCATACAAATTCCAAGAAGTGGCAAGAGAAGAAACAACAAAAACAGCTGCGAGAAATGAGAGCATACCAATCATCAATGAGAGCCCAGAGGGATCGAGAGAGAATGAGAGAGTCAAGGTTTTGGGAGGAAGAGGAGCATTTATAAAATGGTATGGGCTTAAAGTTGGAACATGGGAGAACTGAGAGCACTCCCACTGGCTGCCCGTACTGACAGAAACTGAAAATGATATTTAGGTTTGCCTTTGCATTATGGTGGGTCTGATGTATTCCTTTTCATATTTCTGCAAGGTACCGTTAGCCTATGTCTTGCTTGCTTCACCCTAATTATTGATACACCTTATCCAATACGGTGAACTGACAAATAAGAGCACGCCACGTATTTACAAGCTGATCATTCAAAATTTACTGCATTATCGACACAGAAGGGGGACGAAGGAACTCTCGGATTTCACACTCTCCGTCAATTACTGATAACGAGTTATATACAAACAGACATAGTACGTCCACGCAAGCTAGAAAGTAAGTTTTTTCTGGACTCTTTTGCACTGTTTCTATTTTTCGGAGGGTGTTCTCTTTCTATTTAGGTGAACCTTCTTATCTTTGTTGTTTTAGGCTGGAGAGCATCCGTCAAGCGAGACAACCACCATCTGATGCCAACTCAAAAATATTGCGCAACGTCAGAGCCATTATCTTTTGGGCACGGCGGCCATCGATCCTCCTCTCCCTATCTTTGCTGGCGCCCCTCCACCACCACCGCCGCCCTCCAATCTCTTTTGCCGGCATCCCTCCGCCCAGACCCTCCCCTCTTCGCTCTCTTCTTTTCTGTTCCCTTCTTTCAGCGGCGCTTCTTCTCTTTAGGAGTTTGGAGAAAATTCATATTTTATAATCTCAAATTTAATCGGCTATACCCGGTAAGTCATGAGACGATCCAGACTTTCCATTATGAAATGAACGGTCAATAAATATTTGCATTTTTTCTCACAGCTGATATTTGACAGCACCGCAAGAAAACCTTTGCCATAAACCCTCGCCGTTATTTTTAATCCATTAAAACTTAGGCTTTAGATCGCTGGCTGCGCTTATTCTCTTCATCACGAGAAAGAAAGAGCTCCAAAGATGGTTCCCAGTCTCAAAAACCCTAAGAAGAGCAAGAGAAAGAACAAGATGCCTCCTCTTCCGCTTCCCATCCACTTCTTTTCTCTGCATCCTTATCCATCGATTCTTTTCCTTTTCGAACCATTTATTCTCATGGTTTCTGTTGTTTTCTCCGTTGCAGAGCTTAAAGAAGGGTGAAAGAAAATTGTTCTGTGCCATCGGCACCTGCTAAGGTGAAAGAAAATTGATCCAAAAAAATCATCTTTTTCCCTTTTTAATTCTCATACCGTAACTTGAATAGAATTTATTTGTCTGCAGACTACATTTTCTTGAACATGTAGTTAAATTTGGTTCAAATATTGAAATTTATTTTTTAATTATTTTGGTGTCTTTAGGTAGGGCAATCTGGTGTTGATAAGTTAGAAGAGGGAGAGGAGCTTCAATTTGATGCTTCAGTATATAATTATCTTCATGCATTTAATGCCGGCTGGCCCTGTTTGAGGTAGAATGTTGGAAAGAAAAATTTACTTCCTTTTATTTTGTGTGATATGTTGTTGTCTCACTAATTTATTTTTTTATTGTAGTTTTGACATAGTACATGATTCATTGGGACCGGTCCGGATAAAGTTTCGGCATACGGCGTTGCCGGGACCCAGTTTCTTTCTCTCTCACTTCTAAGCCTTCGTAATTACTCTATTCTATCATATACAATAATGATGCTTGGAAGCACCTTTAAAGAATACTCTATATAAACTCAAATTGGGTTTCAATCACATACATTAGTTTTTTGTCAAGTTGTGATGGATTTGTGCATTATTGAGATAGTTATTTGGACCCAACTTATCTGGAGGGGGTGGGAGGGGGATGATCTTATAGAACGGAGAGAAAAATAAAAAATTATTTCAATTAATTTGTTATAGAGGGACTGCTTTTTATTTTTTTAAGCAATTGGTTGCGACCTGTTATCATGCATTCCTCCGCCCAAACTATTTCTTTTGAGTCTTTGATTTGAAACTGCCCTTGACGTCATCCTCAATTGGAGAATTGCAAACGTACTCTACTATTGTCATACTGTGCCACAATTATGGAGCCAACTTCGTGTTAGAAACCAAGTTCCAGGGCTTGACGCACTTCATTTATGGCTGATTGGACACTGAGTGAGAGTTGGAATTCCAGAGGATGGCTGTCATAGCTAGCTTTTTTTAGTTAGCTACCGTACAAAAACCAATGTCTCGATGTTCTACGATATCTCCGACAAGCGGATACTATTTTTTTTATAAATAATATTTATTATCTGATATTTTTTTAAAAAATTAAATTATTAGATAAATCTTCACCGCTTAATCAATCACATTCAATTGATCACAATCGAAGATCTACCCCGATAAAAACTAACATTATTGAAAGAATATCGATATGAAGCTAGTAATATGGAACCGAATCATGGAGATCATTATAAAGTCGATCTCGATGCAAAGTCGGAGTCACCAGAGGGCCGATCTCATTAGAAGACCATGGTCCCTAGGAAGTCTGCCTCATCAAAAGTCCGACCTCATCCGAAAGCTGAGATCGATGGAAGTCCGACCTCAACATCACCTGGACGTGGCGACATTATCCAAGGTAAATGCTACATCGGCCAACGATCGGTCTGTTTCTCCAGTGCCATCGACGAGAAACTGACGTACTTGTCTGTCGCGACAGTACTAATCTGGAGATCGAATTCTTTAGCTATCTATGGCACCTGATAGTTCAAATCGATCATCTCCCGACTTGACTCTCCAATCCTACTTGATGAGCCCGAGACTGCTGGCATGCAGGGTACTCACCTCGGACTGCTTCCAATCTCTTTCATCTTGCTTCAGCTAGTAGCTAGTGGTCGACCTAGATATCGGCATTGGCCAAACTATCAGAGGTCAAGTGTGGCTGCCATGCAGTCCCATCGAGCCACATCATCTTACGTCATCCTGAGGTCATACCTTAAGCGGTCTGCCCATGCCATGATAGGATGCCACAGAGTCACTAATTATACCACATGCGCATAATAAGGCCTGCCACCATGACCACCGATGTATCCAATAAAAGGCATGCTCACTGACAAGACTATTTAAAGATGCCTCCATGCGGCTCCATATGATTGGACGTTATCGAAATGCTCTTCTGTTCTTTCGTCCTTCATCCCACTCTCTTTATAAATGGAGGTAAGAAGAGACCTTAGGAGGTATGCACCTCAAGAACTTAAAGTCCGAAACTCTACCTCCCTTGCTCCTCCATCTGTTGAGTTAAAAATTGACTTAACCGTCGAAGGATCCTCATCGGAGCTATATCCAGTACAGACTTTTCTTACAGATTTTTCTGTTGCCACCATATACCGCCGGCCAACCTTTCCATCCGGTTCAAGTTGACCCTACCTCCGTTCAATGCATCGTGAGCCCTCGCTCTCATTCTTAGCCCTCTCAACTGTGTCCTCTCTTTGACGAGTAGTTCTTCTCCATCGGCTCTCTGTCGTTCGACACTCAGACAAGACGATCTGACTACCCCATTAGAGATGAGTTGCAATAGTTTGATACGCCAGGTAGGGGGGAAGAAATATCCGTTCAGGAGTTGTAATGGCTAAGATGAGAGCGTAAAATGCTTCCTTTAGTTTCGCTCGACACTCATCATAGTGTGACGCACTTCCGATGATCTTCGGAGAGCCAAGTTATTATATAGGATCTGGTACCATGCATTACAGCAGGAAGAAAGAAGAAACAAAATAAAAAATATCATACAAATATATGGATCGACCTCAAGCCTACCTGTACGGGGTGTGCAAGCTTCACTATGAGAGAATAAAATACAACAATATAAGAAAAACTCACCACTCAATCCTTGTCAAGAGTCTCTCAATAAAAAATCTTAAAATCCTCATAAAAGCTTTCAAAAATCTCTCTTGAAGTCTTTTTACACCTCCAGAATGTCATCAGCTATCCAACACAATAAACAGCTCATCAATCGAAGCTATATAGGCTCTAGAATCATCAAAATAGTGTTACACTAGGAAGATCAAGTTCAAATCAATCCTAGAACCATTTGTGGCCATCCAATCGTGATCGACTCATACCAGAGCTGTCCGATCATGTACTACAGCCTCAAATCAAGCCTGATCATATCTGGATTGAGTTTCAACCGTCCAATCGTGATCACACACAAATACCACTAGACCGCGTGTAGACCGCGTGATCAGTCCATGCGGCCTCCATGGACCACCCAACACCCTGCGGTCCATGGTAGATCGTGATAAGGTGTGGGGCCTGGGTGCTAGCATGCCCGCTGGGTCGGCCCACATGTGTGCCTATGCTGGGCCCCCCTGCATGCTGGGTTGCACACTCCTGCACGTGCGTACGTCCACCGGGCCCAGCTGCACCACCGCGGCCTCCGCCATCTTATGGGTCGTGCCATCTACTTCAGGCCTTTTTTCGGATATATCTTTGTCGTTTAGACTCTGTTTGGACTGTTCTTATGCTCGTTGGACTTCATTCATTGTCTTGGACCTCGCTGTGGGCTCAGTATAGATCAAATCTCGAGGTATCAAATCTCAACAATCTCCATCTCAATTCGATATTCGACCTCCATCTATCTCTGAGAGCCTGTGATCCGTCTCGCCCCCATGCCCTGGGACATGCCTACTGTCTCATGGATGGGCAAATATGGGAGTCAAGCCAGATTGCTCGATCCAACCTCCATCATGGACTGTGTCCACTCTGATCAAAGATCTGCTCGGAGAAGTCTCCTGTAATAATAGGAACTTCACTCTATGACATTGCCTCTTGTCCTCTCGAAACTCTCTTCTAGTGCCCGATCCATCTCCACCTGAAGCTTCATTTTGCTTGGGACTCCTTCTGGCTTCTGAAGCTCCACCTCACATTGGGCTCTCCATCAGGTAGTAATATCCTTTCATCCTCTTCTTTTTCTCCAGAATAACCTTATCGTCATGCAATATTTTTAGGATTCCTCCACCAGCTACCGTCCTGTAGCTTCTTAATCCAGTCGCTCAGTAAGATAAGATTCTGTCTGAAATCAGATATATATCGGACCTCCTTCAATCTCCTTACTACACCATCATGTGTCCTCCAGCTGACCATTCTGATACCTCTGATCGTACAGTTCGATTCATCCGATAGATAAACAGTATCCTCACTACTCTCCAGAGAATCAAACTGCTCCTTTCTACAATATACATAATAGGTGCATGCAGAATTTAAAATCCATTACTAGAAAGAAGTAGATACCTCATCTGATATCTCCAGAACATCATCCTCTGACTCGTTATTGGTCGTCGCTGTAGTAGTCCTCGTTCGATCCCTGAGTTGAGAGCAATCTCTGGTTAGATGCCCCAACTCATCACATCGGTAACATCTAATCTTGCTTAAGTCCCTTATCTTGGATTTGGACTGCCCTCGTTACAATCTCCTATCGCTCCATCTACCGTCTCTTGCTCTTTTAGAAATCATCAAAGCTAAGCTACCGTCTAAGTTCGAAGCTAGATTCTTTCATCTGAGAACCTCATTCTGGAGAATCATCATGGTGACCTCATCCATCTTGATGGTACTTTTTTTTTCTAGAAGAGCAGTCACCAAGGACACATATGAAGAAAAAAGTGATGCTAGCAAGACCAGCATTCTGATCTTCTCCTCAATTTTTTTGTCAATTCTGAGGAGGTTAGTAAGGATCTTTTAGAAGTGGCTGAGATGCTCCTGCATCCTTTGTCTCTCAATCATCCGCAGTTGATAGAACTACCTCCAAAAGAAGAGAGTATTGGTGAAAGACTTCACCATGTAGAACTCTTCAAGCTTTGATCACTGCACCATCAGAGAAATCTCGCCAAATACATGTATCACCATTTCATCCATCAGATATATGCAGATGGTACTCACCGTCTACATCTGTAGCCACTTTCAGATCTTCTCCCACATGATGTTCGGTTTCTTCTCGTACAAGAGAGCATCGATCAACCGTGCTCCTTCACACTCGCTTGCCATAAGGAGAGATTACTCTTTTCATCAAACTTGTTGATCTTCATCTTGATTGAGCTTGTCTTCTCTATCTTCAATTTTGCTCACCACCGTTGTAACTTGCACCCTGGTACCCCTCTCTCTGACACCACTTGTTGTGCAGGATTCGGTACCATGCATTGAAATAGGAAGAAAGAAAAAATAAAATAAGAAATACAATATAAATATATAGATCGACCTTAAGCTTACCTCTACGAGGTGTGCAAACTTTACTATGAGAGAATAAAACATAATAATACAAGAGAAACTCACCACTTAATCTTTGTACACGAGTCTCTCAATAAGAAATCCCAAAATCTTTATAAAAGCTCTTTAAATCTTCTCTTGAAGTCTTTCTGCACCTTCAGACGTCACCAGCTATCCAACACAATAAATGACTCGTCAATCGAAGCTATATAGACTCTAAAATCTTCAAAATAGTGTTACACTAGGAATGCTAAGTTCAAATCAATCCTAGAACCATCTGTGACTGTCTGATTGTGATCGGCTCGCACCAGAGCTGTTCAATCATGCAGTACAGCCTCAGATCAAGCCTGATTATGTCCGGATTGAGTTTTAGTCATTCGATCATGATCGCACATGATCTAGACCATCGGATCATGCACAAACACTCCTGTACCATGTGTAGACCACATGATCGGTCCATACAGCCTCCATAGAACACCCAGCACCTTGCAGTCCAGGGTGGACCTTGACAGGGCATTGGACCTGGGTGCTTGTGCGCCCATTGGACGGGTTCTCACATGCACGGTGCTAGGTCCACACGTGCGTCAGTGCTGCTCCTACGTGCATGCACGCATCCATCGGGCCCAACTATGCTGCCGTTGGCCTCCACTGCCCCATGGACTGTACCATCTATTTCAAATTTTTTTCAGCATATCTTCACCATTTGGACTCCGTTTGGACTGTTCTTAGACTCGTTGGACTCCATTCGTCGTCTTGGACCTCGCTGTAGACTCAATATGGATCGAATCTCAAGACATTAAATCTCAACATGAGTGCCTCACAATCGAAGAAAATAACGAACCAGCAACAGCTTGCCGCCTTGGTGCAGCAAATTAGAGCATTGACAGAGGCTGTCCACGATCTCCAGCAGCAACAGTAGTAATGGTGGATAGAGGATTCAGTGCCACAAGATGTGCCCTCTAGGCAGAGTCTCCGGTTCCATTTTCCATCCCGTCACTTGTCTCGACGCTCCCATCGGGCAGCTTCTTGATCCATTCGACGGTCGTCACAAGCTGATTCTCGGTGCACTCTACATGCCGCTTCCAGTGATCGCCGGCACCCTTCCCCTCGACAAGCTTCGCACAAGGGGAAGAGGCTACGTTCTCCATCAAGATCTTCTTCTGGGGAAGGTTCTATCCCAAAATATTTCAAGCATCTCGATGAATCTCAACGATAGTTGGATGAATATGACCTCAGGCTGAAGGAGCTTGATCGTCATTTGGATCAGCTCCAAGCGAACAACCAAGATCCTACCAGTGAGCTCGACGTCAACATCCATTTGCCCTTCTCTCGATAGATTTTTGTTAAGCCGATTTTGGATCGGTTCAAGATGTTGCAGGTGGAAGCGTACGACGGCTCCACCAATCTACTTGACTACCTCGAGAGCTATAAAGCTCTCATGCTTCTTCAGAGGGAATCTGATGCCCTCCTCTGCATCGCCTTCCGATCACCCTCAGAAAAATCATCCGAATATGGTACTCTAGACTTTAACCGAGGAGTATCCATTTGTTCAACCAGTTCGGACAGCTTTTCTTGACATACTTCAGTACCAATCGAAAGATGCCACAGACATCCAACAGTCTTTTCTCCGTCAGGCAGCAGGACGGAGAACCTCTACGAGACTTTGTGGCGTGCTTCAACGTTGCCACCCTGGGGGTCCAGAACCTCGATGAATCGATGGCCATTGCAGCTATAAAGTGGGGACTATGCAGCTCCAAGTTTATGTACCTATTCTCTGGATAATATGTTTCTCCGTATGTATACCAAACTCCTTGAGCGCTTGCAGAAGTACATCCGAGCTGAGGAGGGAGAGATTGACCAACGCCAATCTGAGGGCAAGGATCTGAAGAAGAAGATCAAAAAAGAAGGAACCTCTACGGGACTCAGCAAAGCCCACATTGAGAGGGAGGCTCCACCTTCCCGATCAAGCCCGAAGCCTAAAAGCTTCAGCTCTAGGTACGATTTCTATACCCCTCTAACTACTTCTCATGTATAGATCCTCATGAAGATAGGGAGGGAGGACTACCTTCGATAACCCCAATCGACGAAGATAAAGCAGCATTCCATAATCGGAGGTGCTACTATCGGTTCCATTGTGACTACGGCCATGACACTGAGAGGTGCATCGAGCTGAAAAATGAGATAAAGGACATGATAAGGTGGGGATACCTTGGGAAGTACATGCGGGACCGACCTACGTAGCTGTCGGGTGACTCTCAGCCTCAACCACACCCCAATGAGGAAGCTTATGCTCCATATACAACGAGCGTGATCAACATGATCTCGACAAGGCTGAGACTTCGGGGAGCCAACGACTTAGAAAGCTCCCCTAAACATCGACGATTAAACGACGATATTTTTTTCTCTAAGGAAGATCTGCAAGGAGTCTAAACTCCTCATAATGATGCTGTTGTTGTATCAATGATGATAGCAATTATGATATAAAATAATATTTTATGGATAATGAAAGCTTAGCCGACATAATTTTCTATGATTGTTTTTCTCGAATGCTACTTTCTATTGATCGACTTAAACCAGTCAATGCTTCTTTAATCAAATTCACTGACGACTTGATCAAGGTAGAAGGGGAGATAGAACTTCCTATTACTGTTGGACAACCACCTCGACAATCGATCGTGCAACTCAATTTTCTTGTGGTTCGGATTCCTTCCATCTACAATATTATCTTAGGATGACCTGGTTTGAATATGCTTCAAGCAATTATCTCAATGTATCACTTGCTCATGTGCTTCTCAATGAGGGAAGAAATTGATGAAATGAGGGGAGATCAACAGCTAGCCTAACAATGTTACTTAACCATAGTCAAAGGAAAGAAGTTGGCTGAAGCTCTTTCCATCAACGACAGACTGAACCAAAGAAAGGAAGAATGTTAGGGAGAATCCCCAGAGCAACTCACCTCGGTGCCCCTCAATGAGGAGGATCCGACCAAAACTATTTAGGTTGGATCTTCCTTAAGCAGCGGACTGAGAGAGAAGTTGATCAACTTTCTAAGAAAAAATACATATGTCTTCTCCTGATCTGTCTCAAACATGTCGGGTATCCCACCTGATGTGATTGTCCACTGACTATATATCGATGTCAAGCATAAGCCAATGAGATAAAGGAAAAGAAGTTTCACTCCTAAGCGACAGAAGGCCATCGATGAGGAGGTCGACAGATTGCTAGTAGCCAACTTCATCCATGAGATGACCTATCCAAATTGACTCATGAACATTGTGACGGTCAAGAAAGCTAATGGCAAGTGGTGGATATACATCGACTACATTGATTTGAATAAAGCTTGTTCGAAGGATAGCTTTCTACTACCCCTGATTGATCAATTGGTCGATGCTACGTCGGATCATCAGTTGCTCAGCTTCATGGACATCTTCTCTGGTTGCAACCAGATCTAGATGGTGCTGGAGGATGAGGAGAAGATGGCGTTCATCACCAACAAAAGCTTGTATTGCTACAAAGTTATACCTTTTGGTCTCAAAAATGTTAGGCTACATATCGGAGGCTGGTCAATAAAATCTTCAAGAACTAGATCGATCGCAACATAGAGGTCTACATCGACGACATGTTTGTAAAGAGCAAAGAAGCTGCTCTCTATATCGACAACCTCGCAAAAGCTTTCGACACCCTAAGGAGATATCGGATGAAACTGAATCTGACTAAATGCCCCTTCGACATCACGTCGAAAAAATTTCTTGGTTTCATAGTGTCGAAGTGAGGTATCGAGGCCAACTCCGAGAAGATCAAGGTGGATCTTGACATAAAGCCCCCGACCTCTCGATGGGATATTTAGAAGCTGGCGGGATGCGTTGCATCTTTAAGCCGGTTCATCTCTAAGTCTGCAGAATGGTGCTTCTCCTTTTTTAAAACCCTCAGGTAGATGAACTTCACTTGGATGAAAGAATGTCATAAGACTTTTCATGATCTGAGGTGGTATCTGAGTTCTCCTTCACTTCTGACAAAATCAAATACTGACGATGAATTACTTATGTATTTGGTTGTGACTCCTAAAGCTGTGAGCTTGGTACTAGTCGAAGAAAAAAATAAGGTGCAAAAATCTATCTACTACATAAGTCAGGTGCTGCGTATGGCAAAAGTTAGATATCTTCAGATCAAAAAAGTGATCTTCATGATCATCACGATGACTCGATAACTGCGACCTTTTTTCGAGCCTACTCAGCGAAGATCCTGACCGATCTCTCCCTGAGGACTCTACTTCAATGATCAGACACTTCAAAGAGGATGGCCAAATAGATGGTCGCACTCAGTGAGTTCAATCTCTCTTATATCCTGCGATCCTCGATGAAGGCTCAAATATTCACTGACTTTATTATCGAGTACACTCTGACCAATGACAGTCAAGTCAAGAATCGTCCCCAAGGAGAAGTTTCAGAGCCTGCGTGGATTCTACATGTGGATGAAGCCTCAAACATCCAAGCCTGCAATGGGGGTCCCATTTTGACCAATATCGATGGGGTGATGACTGAGTACGCCTTTCGATTTGATTTCAAAACTTCTAATAATCAAGCTGAATACGAAGCTTTGATAGTCAGACTGAAGATTATCAAAGATCTCGATATAAAATATCTAAGGATGTTCACTGACTCGCAGCTGGTCGTCAAACAATCTCGAAGAGAATATAAAGCCCGAGATCCAATTCTCCCCAGGTATCTAAAGAAACTCAAATCTTTACAAATAAATTTTGATCACTTTGAGGTCTACCACATCCCCCGCTCAGAGAATGTCCAAGCTGATTTTTTATTCTGACTTACCATATCTGGCAACAGCGAGTAGGAGAAGATCTTCATCGCGCATCTCGAAAATCCAAGTATCAACTTCGAGGAGGAAGTTCATCAGGTTCAAGTTGGTCTTGAGCTGAGCTGGATTGATCCATTCATTGAATTTTTGATCAACAAAATCTTGTCGGTTGACCCTATCGAGGCACACCGAACGAGAAGACTAACGATCTGATACATGATCATCGATGATCAACTCTATCATAGGTTGGCATCTTTGCCCCTGCTCAAGTGCCTCCAACCTTCCAAAGCCGACTACGCTCTTCACGAGATGCACGAGGGTATTTGCAGCAACCACTTGGAGGGCAAGTCACTATCCTACAAGATACTGCGGCAAGGATATTATTGACCGATCATACAGAAGGATGCTGTCGATCTAGTGCAAAAGTTCAACCAATGTCAGAGGTTTGCCAATATCCAAAGGCTTCCGTCAAGTCAATTCACAACTATTTCAGCACCATGGCTATTTGATCAGTGGGGAGTCGATATACTTGATCCTTTTTCACCTATCAGTGGACAAAGAAGATTCATTATCATGACCATTGACTATTTCACTAAGTGGATGGAGACCGAACCATAGGCGCAGATAATGGATAGGAAGACTATTGACTTCCTGTGGAAATCTATCATCTGCAGCTTTGGTCTATCCTGAGTGATCATCATCGATAATGGTCGATAATTTGACAATATCAAGTTTGAAAAATTTTGCATAAAGTACCACATCATCCATAGATTTATCTCGATCAGGCACCTGCAATCTAATGAAGAAGCCGAGGTGACCAACAGGATAATTTTACAAGACCTAAAGATAAGAATTGATCAAACCAAAGGATGTTGGGTTGACGAACTTTCCAGCATCCTATGGCCTTATCGAACAACTTCTCGAATCCCGACTGGAGAGACCCCCTTCAAACTGGCATTCAGAATGGAAGTTGTGATCCCGATTGAAATCGGCCTACCTTCGACTCGGATGGAGCATTACGATATATGGACCAATTCGGACAAGCAACGAGCTGATCTGAACTTGCTCGATGAGATCTGAATATAAGCCCAACTGAGGATGACTTTCTATCAGTAAAGGATAGTTTAGTACTACAACTCCTAGGTCAAGCTTGAGATCTTCCCAGCTGGAGACCTAATTCTTAGGAGAGCTGAAGTCTCCAAACCAATCGAGCAAGGAAAGTTGTCCTGAATTGGGAAGATCCCTACAACGTTTCAATGATTCTATAACCTGGAGCATACAAGATCGAGAGTCTGGATGGTACAAAAATTTTTTGGACCTGAAACATTGAGAATTTATGGATGTATTATCATTAGGAATGCCTCATAAATAAAAGTTTTTCTTTCCTACAATTCTATGTTAAATAGCTCTAACTCTTAGAGGCTTAATCTTCGATCGAATTAGAGGTCACCTCGATCAAGTCCAAGATACGATGATGAAAACCCTTGGTCAAAGACCAAGCCTGTCTTGGCGAGATTTGAGGCACAGCAAATGACGATGTTCCTCTGCGATGGAATGGCCTACAACAAAAACCCTTGTCAAGGCCCTAAGTCATCTCGGTGGGTTCTGAGGTGCGGTGCGATCAAAATCATTGATGAGACATGAGTCATGTCGACAAAATTTGAGGTGCAATGGTAGGAGTACCGACGAGACCAGAGGTAGTTTCCACTAGATCCGAAGTGTGATGACGAAACCCTTCAGTCAGTGGAGCAAAGATGTTGCTGAGCCCCACTTCCCTGAGACTCGTGACGTAAAGTGTGGTGAAGCCTCTCATGCAAAACTTGATTGGTCATCTACATCGGTTAGACCAAATTATCTCGGATGGCAGATCAAGTTAGAGACTCCCCTAGTTTCATCAGATGGGAGGCCGACCTCATCTGAGGACTGACCTCTCGAAGCTTACCTTTCGAAGGCTGAATTCCCAATGAAGCCTTCATGATGGGAGGGGAGAGCTACCCATGACAAGACTGATGAAGTCGAGGAGAAAATTTGAGGAGGAACTCCGAAAAAGTTCTCATCAAAAAGCTCCTCCAAAATGAGTCAACCATGACCTTGGTGAGACTGACACTACGGGGGACAGACGACTCGGGATGTTCCTCCAACTTGAAAAACTCCACCAGACATTAGCAACTTGGTCACTTGACAGCCGACTAATCCACATCCTCATTGGCTGGTACTTAACAAGATGTTATTTAGTTGATTTTTGTTTAACGGAACCATGGAGTCTGACGATTGTTAGCATGCCAGCTAAGGCCGAAGGGCCGCTGAAGTATAAGTTATGGTTCGCAATGTAGATCTAGGCGAAATCTGATGTTATTCAGCTAATACTCATTTAATGGAGTCATGGAGTCCGGCAACTATTAGCATACCAACTATGGCTAAAAGACCGCTGGAGTATAAGCTACAGTTCATGATGCAGATCCAAATGAAAAAAGTTATACTTAGTCAGCTTGTTTATGATTGACTAAGGATTAGTTGATCCGAAATGAAGTGGAGATATGACCATGCTCCACCTTAACTACCATGCTTTGAACTTGATGAGATGCTCCACAGAATGATGACCCATACCCCGAAACAACAAGTCCGCTGTGCATGGTTTTCAAAGATGGTCATTAGAAAAAGCAACTCAGACCCATGCATCGGTTAACTCCTTTCACCCGATGAAGACTACATAATTGGACTCAGAAGTTGAGGGTAAGTATTGAGGTAGATCCTCGTCACTTAACCAACCTCATCCAACCGATCTCAACCGGAGGCCTACCTCGGTAAAAACCGATATCATTGGAAGAATACTGATGTGAAGCTATCGATGTGGAGCCAGATTGTAGAGATCATCATAAAGCCGATCTCGACTCAAAGCCGGAGTCACCAGAGGACCGATCTCATTAGAAGACCGTGGTCCCCAGAAAGCCTATCTCATCGGAAGGCCGATCTCATCTGAAAGCTGAGGTCGGTGAAAGTTTGACCTCAACATCACTTGGACGTGACGACATTGTCCAAGTTAAAGACTACATCGGCTAGCAACCTGTCTGTTTCTCCAATGGCATCGATGAGAAATTGACGTGCTTGTCCGTCGTGACAATATTGATCCAGAGATCGAGTTCTTCAGTTGCCTACGGTGCTTGATACTTCAGATCGATCATCTTCCGACCTGACTCTCCAATCCTACTTGATGAGCCCGGGATGATTAGCATGCGGGATACTTACTTTGGACTACTTTCAATCTCTTTCATCTTGCTTCAGCTCATGGCCGACCTGGATATCAGCATCGATCAAATTATCGGAGGTCAAGTGTGGTTGCTATGCAGTCCCATCGAATCACATCAAGTTACATCATCCTGAGGTCATATCTTGAGCGGTCTACTGTGCGCTATGATAGGACATCATAAAGTCATTAATTATATCACATACACGCGATAAGGCTCACTACCATGACAGGATCATTTAAAGATGCTCCCATGCAGCTCTATATGATTGGATATTATCGGAATGCTCTCCCATCCTTTCATCCTTTATTCTGCTCTCTCCATAAATGGTGGTAAGAAGGGACTCCCAAGAGATATGTACACTCAAGAACTCAGAGTCCGAAATTTTAACTCACTCTCTCCTCTATCTATTGAGCTAAAAATTGACTTAAGCATTGGAGGGTCCTTGCCGGAGCCATCTCCGACGTAGACTTTTCTTACAGATTTTCCTACTGCCATCGGATGCCGCCGGCCGACCTTTTCATTTGGCTTGAGTTGATCCTATCTCTGTTCAACATACTGTGAGCCCTCTCTCTCATTCTCAGCCCTCTCGACTGTGTTCTCTCTCCGACGAGCAGTCCTTCTCCATCGACTTCCTACCGTTTAACACTCAGGCACGATGATCCGACTACCCTACCAGAGATGAGCCGCAACATGAACCATGTTCAGTCATGACTTTTTAAGATCATATGTTTGTCCAAGCTTGGGATATGCCTAGATTAGAAAGTTACTTCTAGAACTGTCTACTCAACTATTTTCACCCATTAAAGAAAAAGCTGAACTTTAACCCAATAGGGCATGCATATTTAGTTTGTAATAACTTATGGCAAGCCCAAAAATAGTTCGACAATGGTGGCCAGTCTTCTATGGCATGATTGGCATGATATTTGAATTATATATGATAAATATTATAAATCTCTGAAGTTAAAAATAAGGCTGGATCTTATGAATAGAAGGTCTAATCTAAAAGAGTTGTGGAGAAGAATGAAAACTAATTACACTAAGAAAATTGAAGCCGGAGGAGATTGTAATTAGGGGGAAAATGTCCATAAATTTCTTTCTTTTTTTTTTTAGATTTGTGATCAGCTATATTTTCCTTAAAGACAAATCTTAAGGTATGGGCTGTATATTTTGATAGGCTAGAAGAACAAAATAGAGGTCAAACAAGTTGGTCCTAGGCCAAATATACATCACTGCTAGTCTATTAAAGCTTGGCCTACATTGTAGGATGATGTGATGATAATCTTAAATGATTTCTATTAAGAAGGATATTGTTTCAACTTCTTTCCTCCAAGACTCAAAATTATGGGTCTCAAGAAATCTAGATCAGTCAGCTTGTTAATCAACAGCTAAATGTATTGAAAAAAGATACGCGGGACTAAAAAGGAAGCTAGTGCTTTCAAAAGTTGTCACCAATGATGTACTTACCATTTGAATAATATATTCTCAGTAGGGCACCAAGGATGGGGTCCAATATACTGCATGGATATGAAAGCGATTTCAGACCTTTTTAGAAAGATCATCTTAAGTTTATAGTGGGGTCCATGGATCAGATAGAGGGAGAAAAAGAGAAGGTAGAGAGAGACATATGAGAGAAGGAGAGAGACAAGAGAAGAGAGAACCCTTCCCTTTCTTTTTCTTTTCTTCTTTTTTTTTTCTTTTCTTTTCTTTCCTTCTTTTCTTTTCTTCTTCCTTTTCTTGGTCGAACAGGGAAGGGGTACAGGTGGTGGCTGGTGCTTTGGTGGGGTATGGTGGTACAGCTAGAGATCCAACAACAGACGATCAATAGTGGTAGTGTAGGGGACAGCCAGTGATAAGGATCAGCCAGCGAAAAATCACAAGGCCCAAAAATAAGAAATCTAGAGTTCTCTTTGTTTTTAGCTATCGACCATTCGTTAGCGATTGTGACTTACTATGGAGGGTCCTGGGTTGGCTTGGGTATTCGGTTTAGGGCTCACCTTCAAGGGATGGTGATACTAGCAGTCAGAACAAGGGAGAGAATTATCAAAAAAATAGGGGATTATTTCTTTATGTTTTTCCTATGAAATCGATGGCTGACGATAGTGCCAAATGCCATGAAAAGAAGGAAAAGAGAGAGAAGAGGTGGGATCAATGCTTACCTTGAGTTTTGGTGGTGTCTCTGGCTCTAATTTCTAGCAAACATAAGTCTAGGGTGTTGCGACTTCAATGGAAGAAAAGGGAGAGAAGAAGGCATATTCAAGGTGGAGAGCCATAGGGGGTCGTGGGGGCTATAAAAAGAGAGCCCTAGGGTCCTCTTTGCCTTGGGACTCGAGCTTTTTTTGAAATCAATAAGAGTCTTCTTCTTCTAGTATTTTTGTTCTATTTTTTTTGTTTTTGTTTTGTCCACTTTAAGATTCGTGCAGCTGATTGGGTTATCACATTCTATTCCTCTTAAAAGAGTTTCATCCTCAAAACTTAATGCACCTTCATTCTTAAACAAGTGAAGATACTTAGTCTTTATATCTTATTTACCATACTCTAAAAAATAGTATCCATCTATCCTAGCTTCCTCATCCAAAATGATGCAATTCTTCAACAAAATGTTGGTGAGAATAACTTTCTTAGGAGAAGAGATAACATACAATGGCTTATTCAATTCTATAGATGTATAGTTAAACTTGAAAGATACAAAGGAATGAAAAAATTTGGTAATCAAATAGCATATAAGCATTTATGGGTTGGTCAGAATGGTACCTGTAACTATTTGATCAGCTGCATTGGCATCTTGCTCAGTTAAAGCAAATACCCGTGCATTCTCTTTTTGATTCTGATCAGTGGGTTTGGTGGATCTATAGTCGTTCTTTTTGTTAAAACAATCTTGTACCAAATATCCCTTGTTGCTACACTTAAAGCACATTCCAAGTTTTTTAAAGCAAGGCCCAATATGATTTCTACTGCAATACTCACAAATCTTTACTCCTTTCTTCTTATTAGAGTTATTGTCTAAGTTGTTATATTGGTCACTCCGAGTTTCTATTGGTCTAGACCTCTTCCCATCCTCTCTTTCTTGTTTTGATCTTTTAATATCTGATTCAACTTTCAAAGCTCGTTCCAATATATCTTTATAGTTGCTAAAAAGGTGAGAGGATAAGCGAGACTGAATTTTATATTCTAAACCATGCTCAAATCTATTTACTTTGCTTTTTTTGAACTCCATTGGCTAGGAGCAAAAATAATCTAACTCATTGAATTTATTTGCATATTTCAATATTGTCATGTCCTCATTTTACCTCAAAGTCAAGAACTCGTTCTCCTTTACTAATCTCACTCAAGAAAATATTGATCATAAAATATTTTCTTAAACTCCCATGTTAGTTGGTTATTAATATTTTCATATGCAGCTTTTATTGTAGTCCATCAAAATTCAGTATTTTTTTTTAGCATAGGAATGGTTTGCCTAACCTTCACATCTTTAGGATATTGTAGTGCATCAAATATCTTCTCTATTTTTCGAATCCATATCTCTGTGACCAAGGGGTCAGGTCCACCTTCAAATAGTGGTGGATTGAGCCTTTTAAACCTCTCATGATGTGACTCTAATAATGGTAAAGATTGAGAAATATCTTGTGTCTGCTATTATTACTAAATAAGTTGAGCCTTCACTTTGCAAACTCCAGTAATATCTGTCTGAGTGGTTGGTGCATTAGGAGCTTGCTCAACCGACTGGTTGGCATCTCCCTTTGTAATTCTTCTCACTCCTCTCCTCTTAGTGGCAGAGTTCTCTAAGACTTCATCCTCCTTGTTGCTCATCGTCACCTATAAAAAATATTAGTATTAATCAGCTATCTTAAATGAGCAGCAAGATCTCTAAGAAAATTTATCTACTTTTATTCAATTAAACATGATCTAACTAAATGAGATCTAATTATCCATTGCTAGATTTTAAGCTCTATCCATGATCAAATCTATTATTTTAATACTATAAAATATCATATCTTAAATTCGAGACATAATACAGTCATGCTATTGAGGGATACCACCTTCGATAACACGAAGTCTATCAATTATAATTAGCTAAAATCTATCATAAATAAAATATAATAAAAGATTCAATTTCATCATTCATCAAGTAATTAAATCAAGATTGATTCAGAGTATCTAAATCCAAAATCGAATATCAAACTCATGTCTCAAAATTCACATATAGTCAACTACTAGTCCATGATCATCCAATAAATTAAGTTCAGCTACAAAATTTTGAAGCTTGCTATGCAGACTCTTAAGTCTAGATCTTTCATTATTTCTAATCTTATTTCTCTGTAAAAAAAATAAATAAAGAGGTATGAGCTACACCAGCTCAATAAGTAAACATTACACTATTTTACTGGATCAAACATAAATTTATACATGGATCAATAAATCATTTAGAGAAGATGATTATCATTAAAATATAAAATTTTTACAATAATAGTATATCATAAATCAATCATACTTTTGCATATGCATAAATCAAGCAATTTACATAAATATAGTTTCCAATGCAAAACATAAATAAATTCATAAATCATATTAACTTTATAGATAAAGTCATAAATCATCTATCATTTTGTCATATTATAATTCTTAATAATTCTCTCAGATTAAATACTAAGATCACTATTATACTCATGACAAGACGATCATCGATAAATATCAATTACTATTATCCGTTGGCAGGGTTGTGTATAACTACTATTATCCATGGACAAAGTCATGTACCAACTACTATTATCTATTATCAAGATTGTATACTAACTACTATTATCTATTGGCAGGATCTTATGCTAACTATTCTATCAATAAGATCGTACTGATGTGAGCTCTGGATGTCGATCTTTTCCACTTTTAAGGGTCATATGTAGCTATCTGAGAGCTTTTTATCATATTTCTTAAAATAAATATTATTAAATCATATTTTATCAAATCATATTTTTTTAAATAATATATAAATAAGATATTAAATAATTTTATAGAGCTCATGGTCCATCAATATTTTTTAATGGTAAAACAATCATGACATCATTCTTTTTCTGATAAAATATAAATTTCATAAATATGAAGCTCATATTTCATAAATAAGTTGTACACATCAAAATATTCATAAAATCACAATCTTATGATAAATTATGAATTTCATAATGCCTATGCTTGATCTTTATTTTATGAAAATATAGAATATTTTTTTATAATAAAATAATCGATAATTCAAAAATAAGTAAGAAGAGTCAGGGTTACTTATCTCTTCCATCCTAGTCCTTCAAACTTCACTAAAAAGATTTATCAAATTTATTTGATATATTAAAAATATAATTAGTTCCTATTCGACAAATTCAATCAGAAGGAAAGGAGATTATAGATTGGGTGGTTGGTCCAATAGGCTATTTTGGCATTGAGACAATTCAAGATTATCTAGTCAAGGGTCAGATCTAAGTTATTTGATCAAGAAATCATGAAGTATGAATTGGTATTAAGATCAAGATCGATTAATAGAATTCATCAATAGTGAATTTCAAAGGACTCAACACGGTCGAGATGGGGTCCGACATACTACACGGATATCGAAATGATTTCAGGCCTCTTTGAAAAAATTATCTCAAGTTTATACTGGGCCCATGGATTAGATAGAGAGAGAAAGAGAGAAGTTAGAGAGAGACATAAGAGAGGAGGGAGATGAGAGAGAGAACCCTTCTTTATTTTTTTCTTTTCTTCTTCTTTTTTTTTCTTTTCTTTCTTTCTCTTCTTCTTGCTTTTCTTGACCGAACAGGGGAGGGATACAAGTGGTGGTTGGTTCTCCAGTGGGGGTGTGGTGGCATAATCGGAGGTCCAATAGCATGCGGCCGACAGCAGTAGGGTAGGGGATAGCCAACGATGAGGATCAACCGGCTGAAAATCATAGGCAATGGCCCAAAAATAGGGAATCTGGAACTTCTTTTTGTTTTTGGCTATCGGTTGTTCGCTGGCAATCATGGACTTGTTGTGAGGGTCGTGGAAAGGTCAAGGTACTTGGCTTAGGGCTCACCTTCAAGGGATGGTGATGCTAGTGGTTGAAAAATGGGAGAGAATTGTCGAAAAAATATGGGCTTCTTTCTTTGTGGTTTTTTGATGAAACCGATGGGCGACGATGGTGTCAAATGTCACGAAAAGAAGGAAAAGAGAGAGAAGGTTGGATTGGCACTTACCTTGAGTTCTAGTGGCATCTCCAACTCTAATTTCTAGCAGAGTCTAGGATGTCACAATTTCAGTGGAAGAAAAAGAAGAGAAGGAGGCTCGATATTTGTCGATGGAGAGATGTAGGGGGTCGTGGGGGATATAAATAGAGAGCCCGAGGCTCCTCTTTGCCCCAAGACTTTGATTTTTTCAAGAATCAAATGGAGAAGAAGACTCCCATTGGAGTCTTCTTCTTCCAGCATTTTTGTTCTATTTTCTTATTTTTTTTTTGACTGTTTTAAGATTTGTGCGGCTGATTCATGGCTGATTGGGTTATCACAACAGTAATTATTATTATAGACTTGATATTTTATTTATAATTTTAATATATTATCTTTAATACTAAAATTTATTTTCATTAGAAAAATAAGATGAATAGAAGTAATATATTAAATAATTTTATTACATAATATAAATATAATATTATATTTCTACTATAATTTAAAATTATCATTGAATAATAATATGACAATAATATGATTAGTAATATATTGCAAAATGATATGTCATAAATATACTATATAATATCAATACAAATAATATAATATATATAATATTGATATAATATATTAATGTGATACTAATATACCATTTTTTTGGATAAATTATAGGAACACCTCAACTTTAACTCGATTTCACTTACATCCTTTGTACTTTAAAAAATATTAAACTAGTCCTAGTTATCGAAATATTCTAATATGATTCTGTCATCTATCTTCGTTAAGGTATCACATGACCATCACATAGTATCATCATTTTGTAAAATACCCAAACTATCCCTAACATCAAAGAAATCCTAAATCAAATGAGAAGAAGAAGAAATCCTAAAGCAAATGGGGAGGAAAAGGAGGGGTATGAAGGGAGGAGACCATGAAGGCGTCTTAATCAAGTTCTTCCATTTTCTTATCCTCTCAAAGAGGAAGCAAAGGAAATGATAGAGAGAAGAAAACACACACCACCACACCCACACCAAACTTTTGTTCTTTCCGCCTCTTCTCCACCTCCATCTCTCTCCCATTCTTCCAAAAATAGAGCAAATGGAGTAAGAAAATAGGAAAAAAAATAGAGAGGGAGAGAGGAGATTAGATGGATTAAACGGATTAGTATTGGGCAAATCAGGTGAAGTTTCTAAGTAATCATGAGGCAGAGCATCTTCTATGCCATGCTACAATATGCTGGTGAGGGTATCAACACACCTCGCAGCTGTCCTTATTTAGCAGAACTTTTGCTCATCAAGCAAGAATCAAACAAATCCAAGTTGGCTAACAAGTGATTTTCCAAAACAATAGTTATAGATCTTTATGCATTTCATTAAACTGGATTATATTTGTGGTGGGGGTTTTGTGGTGGTGGGTTTATGGGGATAATGGTTGGATTAATTAAGTAATTTGGGAGAACTATGGTTGGTGGCATTTTTGAGGGTGTTCTGTTGGGATTGAGAACTATGAGAGGTTTGGGAGTTGAGGGTGGCGTGTTTCTATTGCAAGCTGTGGAATATGTAGTGAATGGTTGGCTATGTCAAAATGGTGTGTTGAATGGATTGAAAGTTGGTAGTTTACTTGTTGGAGAGAAAGATATGAGAGCAATGGAGAAAAATATGAAGATTGGGAGCAATGCCTATCTGCCTGTACTGGTGCATCATTATATTACTCTAGTTGTGGCTATTCTACTTCTTTTGTTTCAACGTGCCAAATTTTTGTCACCCAACACATTATGCCTCGGTTCTGTCACATTGGTTTATCAGAATGGGCCTTAGCTTGGCAGATATTCCTTTATCACTCTCTTCACAGCACCAATCCAGATCACCTATCGGAGATTGCTTCATGTTTGGGATTGGATATGCTAACTATTCTTCATCGGATCATCATATAGATTTATTGTTTAAATAGTTCACGCTACTTCTTATGTTCAGATCACTACAACTATTGCTTCGCAATGCGTTTGTTATGGCTACTACATCGGATTACTGTTTCGCAATGTTTAGGATTCTGAAAGGGTTGGAGCTTCTGTGATAGCCTAGCCAGCCAAACGAAAAAAAAAAAAAAAAGAAGGAAAACAGAGGAGGAGAACTCCCGAAGGGAGTCTTCTTCCTCCGTTCACCGGCTTCTAATCGGAGTCGGAAACAAGTTTCCACCGGCTCTATTTAAGGAGGAGAACCCTCCTCTCTCCTCTCATCGAGAAATTCCGAGGCAAAACGGCGGCAATCGCCGGAAATTTCTCACGGAGACCCGTCGCCGTGCTGTCCAATTTCTCGTCGGAAAAGCTTCGCCGGCGACGGAGGTAAGCCTCCTCCTCTTCCTCTCTTCTCCCCCTTCCTTCCTGTGCCGATGTGCACACTCACCGGCGACCGGAGTCGCCGGATTTTGTTGCTGAAGAATCTTCCTTTTTATCATTTTTCCGTCGCCGGTGGTCACCGTCGACCACTGGTTTGGCCACCCCTTGCCGCCGGATCATCTCCTCTCCTGCCGACGGTCGTCCCACGCCGGCTGCGCCGCCGGCCGGCCACCCAACGAGGGGACCTTAAGGTCCCCTGTTTCAGCCCAAAAGAAGCCCACGGGAAAGAAGAAAGAAGAAGAAGAAAGAAGAAGAAGAAGGAAAAGAAAAGAAAAAGAAAAGAAAAAGAAGGAAAAGAAAAGAAAAAGAAAAAGAAAAGAAAAAAAAAGAAAGAAAGAAAAAGAAGAAGAAAAATAAAATAATAATAATATAATAATAAATAGTATTTTCTCTTCTCTCTCTTCCGTTAAAAAAAAAAAAGAGAGAAAGAAAGAAAAGAAGAAAGAGAAAAATAAAATTAATTAATAAATAATAAGATAAATAATAAAATATGAGAAAGAGAGTTTCTCTCTCTTCCCTCTCTCTCTTCAGCCTGAACTAGTATTTTCTCTCTCTAAAATTGGACTTTCTCTCTCTACTTTCTTTCTCTAGAATTCTCTCTCTAGATTATTTCTCTCTCCTAAGATTTTTAAAATTTTGAAAAGAATGATGATGAATTTAAATGATTCTCGTAATGGATTTTTGATCTGTGATCGTCGGACGATACACCGACATCCACTTTGATCAGATCAGGTATTTTTAGATTTTATTTCTCATGATCTTATTTAATTATCTACATGATAATTTTAGCATAATTTGATCTGATCGATCAGAATTTGTTGAATCATATTGTCTGAAGAATTCAAGATGAGTTTTCTCTCTCTAAAATTTTCTCTCTCTAGAATTTTCTCTCTCTTGATTGATTTCCTCTCTAAAAAAAGTTAGTGAATGAAGAAATTTCTTTTAATAAGTCTGATCTGATTCTAATGAAGAATCCTGATCCATGATTGTCAGACAGCGTACTGGCACCCGCCTTAATCAGACCATGAATCTTTAGATTTGATTATCCATGATTTCGATCTAGCCATGACTTGATTAAACATATTGATTTCATGATGCATTACATTGATTGATTTCGATACTACATGATTATATATTTTATTATCGAAATTAGAATATGAAATATGATTTATGAAGAATTATGATATAAGAAACATTATGAATTGACAACCTGACTATGTAAAGGACCCCGCCAATGGGGGCATATACGTTGGCAATTGATTGTCCCGAGGGTTTATGTCGCCAGTGAGACCAGTGACATGTCGCCAGAGAGACCAGCGACAAACCGTCAGAGAGACCAGCGGTTTCAAAGGACATGGCTGCCAGATGATTCGCAGCCTACCGCAAGCAGATACGCGGTATTATGACCCTACCACAGGAAAAATGTGGTCATAGCTCATGGTTGACGAAAAGAAATTGAAGAACAAAAGAAATTGAAATCTCGAAAGAAACTTGAATTTTCAAAAAAAAAATGAATTTGGCATGAATTATATTGCATAATTGAAATTGATTTTGAATTGATGAACTCTATATGCTTATTTTTTATAAATGATTATTTACTTATATGCCTGATGAAATCTGTTGAGAAGTGATCATTACTTATTGGGCTGTCTAGCTCATTACCTCTTATTTTACTATTTTTACAGATGTTGAGAAATTAAGATGATACAAGATATGAATGGAAGAGTGATCAGAAGCAGTATCTTCATACTTTTATTTTAGGTTGAAAGGCTTATTAATTTTGATGCAAAGCCTTTGAATTGTTGTTGAATTTATTGAGATATTAAAGAAAAAAATTTAGGTCGTTATGTTTTGGATTTAAATTATTGAATAATTATTCTGCTGTTGTTTTAGGATAGCATGATAAGATGCCTTGCATGCTTATGGAAAAAGTTTTTTATGAGTATGCGGCGGTTGCCATGACCCTCGATTCACAATCTCGGGTCGGAGGCGTGACAATTATAGTGGTATCAGAGCATAAGTAGATGAATTATGAAACATAGAATCAGATATAGAATTGGTGTAAGTGGATAGACACCAGAGACATTATAGTGTAGATCTTTAATGATTGTAGTGGGAGAAATATTTAAAAATTTTGATTAAACATTGAGATTATGTATAAAAAGATCGCAAGAGATTATGACATATAGAATTTAAAATATGATGGATGATCTATTGATCATGATATGATTAGTTAGATCTTGATCGAAAGTAATCACAAAAGGATTGACATAAAAATTTTATTATGCATTGTGGTTATTAATTTGATCATTGGTTATTCAAGTGAATCGTAAGTTCAAATTCGATGTGAAAATAATACTATGATATTACTTCTAGTTGAGAAGTTGACTAGTATTGGCAAGATAAAGATTTGACGATAAAATGTTATTCCAGAATGGGCTAAGAAATTTTTTTTTTATGGTGCTTGATTGGAATATTTATCGAAAGTGAACTTGGTATGTGGATCATATATAAAGTGGCATATTAGGATGAAGGCGTATTTGGAGATATTGCAAAGAAGCCTATTTTTTTATTGATGAAATTAATTTTGAGGTTGTAGAATATTCATCGTACTAGAATCTTTAATCATCATCCTTAGATCTAGATAATGGATCTTATTATGTCTTTTGGAGACTATATGATGTGTATGAAATTTCAATTTAAAGATTTCGTATCTAAGTTGATCAAGAGATTTTCTGATATTATTGTTGAGGTTGTTAATAAAAAATTGATATCTTTAGATGAAGATAAAAGATCCTATTTATATTTATTTCAGATTAAGGGATCCATGTGAATTTATAATTTAGAAATTTGGGATTTAGGAATTGATATGGAGTTCCTTTGCTTTTGTTAACGAGGTCTCTAATTGAATCTACTATTAAATGGAGATTTGATTTTTGAAGCTTGTATGATTGTTATGAAGGATATTTGATAAATATTGAAGATCCTGATGATAGAAAAAAAAATTAATGATTTGAAATCCATATATATTCTGATTATGTCCAAATTTGGTGGAGCATCGAAGGATTTTTTTTTTTCATTGACGTGACTTATAAAGATTTTAATTTAAAAATTATCAAATTGAATTGATATGAGAATTAAGATTTGATTCATATTGATTATAGTAAATCTATATGATGGTTTAAATATGATATTGGACTCAAGGGTTAATTAAGATTATTGTACACCAGTAAAAGTATGAATGAGAATCAAAAGTTAATTTTTGACTTCAATTGAAATTTGAAATTTTAGATCTTTTCTATTGATAAGGTAAAAAAATAATTTGATCAAAATTTTTTATGGTAAAGCTAAAAAATTTTGATTGTTAGATCAGAGTGCGCAGCAGAAGCATGGTAATCTGGATTATTTTGAGTAAGTCAGGAATGTTGACCTTTTGAGTTAAAGAATTATGATAGATGATATGGTTTGATATGAGAAATTTATTGATATTAGAAAGAATAATATTAAAAAAAATAATATAATAATAATTTGATAATGAATCGATTAATTAAGAGTTGTTAATATTTAGATAAAGAAAATTGATATACTTACTTAGAATAGAGACATTGAAAAATATAGTTTTGATTTAGATCAATTTTTGAGTTATTGATTTTTATTATGGAATGACTTAATGATAAAATTTGCTTCAAGAATTAGAATATTTAAGAGTTTGAGGATTTGAGTAAGAAAATTTTGATGACTAGAAAATAGTGATATTGATTCAATCAACAATGGTGATACTGATCTTTATGAAATGACTTAATGATGAAGTTGTATCGAGAATTAAAATATCAAAAGTTCGAGAATGAGATGATAAATCTTCAACCTTTGAAAGTACGAATAAGAAAAAATATTTTTAAATTTTGATTGATTGGGATGTCATCATATGATTCATAGAAGTATGTTTTCCTATCTTATGATGGATTGAAATTAAGAGTGGTTAATATTTTAAAATAAATAAATAAATAAATGAATGATGATGAATAAAGTTCTTATGCAAGAATAGAGACATTGACCTTTTTCTATTCACAAGAGATAGATTTGATTTTAATTTGAGTCAGAGATATTGAATATTAATTTTTTCAGAAAATAAGATCATAATTTTAAAATCTTGAAACATTGAAAATCTTTGAGATGGTGATCTTGATAAATAAAAAAATGGATGGTTCCGTTCAGATCAATATTTGATGTATTTACTTTTTCCTTATGGAATGATTTAAGAATGAATTTATATCAAGAATTAGAATATTAAAATATTTGTGGATGAGATTCAAGTAAGAAAATATGAAGACTCAGGCAAAAAAAATTTCGAGAACGAAATTTCTTTTAGAGGGAAAGAATGTGATAGCCCAGCCAGCCAAACGAAAAAAAAAAAAAAAAGAAGGAAAACAGAGGAGGAGAACTCCCGAAGGGAGTCTTCTTCCTCCGTTCACCGGCTCCTAATCGGAGTCGGAAACAAGTTTCCACCGGCTCTATTTAAGGAGGAGAATCCTCCTCTCTCCTCTCATCGAGAAATTTCGGGGCAAAACGGCGGCAATCACCGAAAATTTCTCACGGAGACCCGTCGCCGTGCCTTCCAATTTCTCATCGGAAAAGCTTCGCCGACGACGGAGGTAAGCCTCCTCCTCTTCCTCTCTTCTCTCTCTTCCTTCCCGTGCCGATGTGCACACTCGCCGGCGACCAGAGTCGCCAGATTTTGTTGCTGAAGAATCTTCCTTTTTATCATTTTTCCGTCGCCGGTGGTCACCGTCGACCACTGGTTTGGCCACCCCTTGCCGCCGGATCATCTCCTCTCCTGCCGACGGTCGTCCCACACCAGCTGCGCCGCCGGCTGGCCACCCAACGAGGGGACCTTAAGGTCCCCTGTTTCAGCCCAAAAGAAGCCCACGGGAAAGAAGAAGAAGAAAGAAGAAGAAGGAAAAGAAAAGAAAAAGAAAAGAAAAAGAAGGAAAAGAAAAGAAAAAGAAAAAGAAAAGAAAGAAAAAAAAAGAAAGAAAAAGAAGAAGAAAAATAAAATAATAATAATATAATAATAAATAGTATTTTCTCTTCTCTCTCTTCCGTGAAAAAAAAAGAGAGAAAGAAAGAAAAGAAGAAAGAGAAAAATAAAATTAATTAATAAATAATGAGATAAATAATAAAATATGAGAAAGAGAGTTTCTCTCTCTTCCCTCTCTCTCTTCAGCCTGAACTAGTATTTTCTCTCTCTAAAATTGGACTTTCTCTCTCTACTTTCTTTCTCTAGAATCCTCTCTCTAGATTATTTCTCTCTCCTAAGATTTTTAAAATTTTGAAAAGAATGATGATGAATTTAAATGATTCTCGTAATGGATTTTTGATCTGTGATCGTCGGACGATACACCGACATCCACTTTGATCAGATCAGGTATTTTTAGATTTTATTTCTCATGATCTTATTTAATTATCCACATGATAATTTTAGCATGATTTGATCTGATCGATCAGAATTTGTTGAATCATATTGTCTGAAGAATTCAAGATGAGTTTTCTCTCTCTAGAATTTTCTCTCTCTAAAATTTTCTCTCTCTAAAATATTCTCTCTCTTGATTGATTCTCTCTCTAAAAAAAGTTAGTGAATGAAGAAATTTCTTTTAATAAGTCTGATCTGATTCTAATGAAGAATCCTGATCCATGATTGTCAGACAGCGTACTGGCACCCGCCTTAATCAGACCATGAATCTTTAGATTTGATTATCCATGATTTCGATCTAGCCATGACTTGATTTGATCATGTTGATTTCACCAATTGAGATATTGGACCAATCGTAATGTTGGATTGTATCACCTGATCAATTTGAATTATACCTCATGAATTCTCTCTCCTTTGATTTTCTCTCTCTACTTGATTTTATGAAATCGATGAAGAAACCTCGGTCCTATCACTTCGAATCCGATTTGATCTGATAGTCAAACTTTGGATCGTTTAGGTCCTAATTAGATTTTGATTAGATGAACTTAGATGATCGGACCCAATCTAAACCGTTGAAATATGGTATTCGTATTCTTTCTAATTATTGAAATTGATTCTATATAGGATTGTGGATATTTGATCATGGGATATCGCGATATGATCTATGAATAGAATTTTTGGAAGAAAATTTATAGAATTATATGGATTTATTGGAATGCGTTCGAGGTAAGTAATGTTTCACTTTTTCTAGATTTATCGGCAAATTATAATATATTTTTCTGATATGATTTGTGAAACAATGCATGAATTGGATGAATGGTATTTTGTTATGAAAATATCTTATTTGAAATGTTATGATGAAGCATGATAAGATGCCTTGCATGCTTATGGAAAAAGTTTTCTATGAGTATGCGGCGGTTGCCATGACCCTCGATTCACAATCTCGGGTCGGGGACGTGACAGCTTCATTTATATGTGTTTATAATGTCATATACTATAATACTATTTCTTCAACAACCAGATCACCATTAGTCTATTCATCGCCGACTTTTATCTCCTCCTTGCTTTTAGGTTGTTATTCCTGCTGTTTACAATCTCACACGGGTTTTTTTGTTTATCATGCCTTCATACTTTTTGTTTTGCATCCGGTATGCATTGGTTTTTTGTTAACATTCTTTTTATCTTCCTTCATGTAATCTTTCATTACTCTTTGTTTCAGCCTATTTTTTGGGTCTGTGTATTGCAGGCTTCTTCTGTACTGGTATTTATATAGTTCTTACATCGAATAAATTGAGTTATACCTTTATGCCAAAAAAAAAAAGGAAAAATGGATCACTGCTTTGCGGTATTATTAATGAACCATCAAAAACATTTGTTGCTTGATAGTTGGAATCTCCATTCTTTTCGATGTCATCCACAAAATGGAGATCAAACCCTTCATCCTTATCAGAGTCATCCAAGTATATCATCCTAGACATTGTGTGGATGTTCTTCCGGTTTCCATTGTCTCTATCATCACTCCCTTGTTCCTCCATACTTCTCTTTGACAAACAATCTTTGTGAGCACTTGATTTCCAAAATTGGTAGGTGCTTTGGAAACTATACAACAAAGAAAGGAGTCAAATTACAAGAATGAGATGCATAGTTTAGCAACTACCAAAGTAAACATTGAAATACAATAACACATGCAAAATAAACTCTCCGTACTAAATCAAACACAGAGACTCATAGTTTTGCTTGGAGTTTAACATGCATTTTCATTAGTTAGGCTTATTTTATTATAGAAATCTTCTCTCCCTCCTTCACCTAAAAGGTATACCCTTTTAGTCATAACTTTGAAAAATAGAGAGGAGGTTGTCATATGAAAGTTAGTCCTTGATTTACTCAATTTTATGAACTATCCTTTTCTTTTTCCTTCTCCTCCTTGTCCTCCTCCTCCTTCAATCCCGTTCATGAGGCATTCGATACAGCCATCCCCCTTTATGCTGACCTCCACAACCCCATCCTTTTTCTCCATGGTGCCTCCCTCCACCTCTTCCTTTTTCTCATCGGTGACCCCTTCTTCTCTCTCCTCCTTCTCCTCACCCTTTTCTCCTCATCCTTTTCTTATATAAACGAGGGATATTTTCATCCATTAAAATGGTAAACTAATGCCATTTGCTGGTAAGTAAATGGCAGAACCACATTGAAATATTTCGATAATTAGAAGGATCAGTTTGACACTTTTAAAGTATAGGAGGTGTAAGTAAAATCGAGCTAAAATTGAGAAAATATTTCTATAATTTACCTTTTTTTTAGCTGGATCAAAGGATATTTTTATCCTTCAATTTTAACTCAAAATTATTACCTTCGAGTGAATTGAGATATTCAATCTCAAGGACAGATATCCCATTATAGGATTGGGTGTTGATTTGAGGAGTGGAGATTATTTAGGATCATAGCCACGTAGGATCGTCATGGTGCAACCAAACACCATGATCTCATCTCCTCCACCTCCATCATCCTTAATCATGAATAATCATCCTATACCAAATGCTCTTGAATTTTTTTCTATTCATCTCTTGGTCAGAAATAGACAGCAAACTTCATTTTGGTTTGATTAGCGTATAGGAGATGACCTTCAGGTATTGAATTCCTTAACTTATACATACTTTGTGATGCTTGGTCCGATCCATTGATCAGTCGGCCTGACCTATGTGAGGCTTCACCTCTTTGAGCCAACTTGGTGTTGTTGAGTGGCCAAAAATGACTTACCCTTGAATTGAACAGGGCAGAGACCCTATCCGACTCCTAGCCTAGCAGCTATAATCCGTCCACCTGCCCCTATCATAGACCTTACCAAAATCTTTTTTCTTCTCCTTCTTCTCCCCTCTTTCTCTTCGAGTTTTCCCATCATCCACCATCATTACTGTGTCCGTGACCAATCCTTACCGGAGATGAGGTAGAATTTACCTCCACTTCTTGAATATCCCTCCATATTTCTCATCGAGAAGCTCACTGGCATGAATTATCCATTGAGAAGCACCATTCTCTTATTTTGGCTATTCACTGAGATTTTTTTCGAAATCCGTGATGGCTTGATGAAGCTACGATCGATGGTGATTGAGGTCGAGACTTGAATCTCCATGAGGACCGAGCCCTGTTATTTTCTTGTTTTCTCACCTTTTCTCTTTTTTGGATGCCACTGCAATCGTCTGTCACTGATTGATCGGCCATGTTCACTAGCACTACCACTAGCCACCACCAGCCCCTCTTCCCACTTCTTACCAGTAGTGGTGAAACCCTATCTCCTCTCTTTCTCTCTTTTTGGAGTTAGGTGGACCTCAACAGGGGGTCCCTCCCTTGTGATCTTAATTTCCTTACCCTAGTAGCTGTCCCCCATCCTGATTCTCCTCGAGCAACATAGGACTCCATCATCATCAACTCCTACGATATTACTATTAACCTAGTCTAACCCTCATTTATCGGTTGGATTATATGATTAGGCCGACCCAAGCCACCAAATGTTGCTACCTGTCTAGCCCTATCCTTGTCCTTCAATTCTTCCTCCTATTTTTCTACAATTTTTTAATAATATTTTTAATTGTTGGACTTGATTATGTACAGAAGTGCAATCCTCTAACTAAGATGTTTAGTGGAGGTACTGCAATGATAGTGCTTAAATCCAGATTTTTCAAAAAAATTTAAAATTTATTTGAATTTGTCTGTATATTAACAAGATGACTAATGATCCATCTTTTCTAAATTTTTTTAGTTGGTTAACATAATTTTTTGATATTCTGTAAAATTATAAGTTGATTTATGCGATTTATAAATTTTATGGGCCTATGTTTTGAACAAAAAGTAAAATTAGAAGTAGAAAATAATTTCAAGGTAATGCTTTTATCATGTGATATTATGCATGTTGTTTATCTATATTATATGAAATCTGCATGTTTTGATTAAAATATGGTTTATATTGTTCTGTAAAGAGAGAGCTTCGATATGTATCAGATATAGATTCCTAGCCTGACTATGTTATAGACCTCAATAATGGGGTCAAACTCTAGCACATAAATTATTCAATGACTTGATTATTATGGACTTACTTTGCAAGGGTTAAGCACAGTATCATGGACCTATTCCACAAGAATTAAGTGTGAGAATATGGACTTACTCTGATTGGATTAAATGTAGCACTATGGGGTCTGTAGGGATTAAGTGCAGTATTATAAATCTTGGATAATTTGGTCTTGAGTTGAATATGATAATTTTTCCACTTGGACCCATAAACATGAATATGCATATTTGAGTAATATTGGAATTGTGAACCTGATATTTTCTACGCAGATGACTAGCATAGATACAATTTGAACTCCAATTGGACTGAAAAATGAAGAAACAAAGGATTGCTCAAACTTTGAGTTAGGAAATAAAATATCTGATTTAAAGCATCCTTTTCATGGTCCCAAATGGATGCTAACCATTTTCATATCTCAAATGTAAAGATGATATAGATATTGAAAGAACAAGTTCATCATTTGAACCCTTCGTTGTAAAAACATGAAAATGGCGACCTTTCTTCAAAGTAAAGAACAATAATCTACGCCCTTATGAAGCCTGAACTGATTACAACTTTCTTGTAGACTCAAAGCTGGTAAGCCATCAATGTTCCCTAAATCTATGCCAAAAGAAACTACTAGTTTGCCATTGCTAGCTTTGTAGTAAGACCAAAACCAAAGGAGAAGAGAGGATCATAATGTGGGTCGCCTACATTCATTGGGAGTTGATCCACAGACTTGAACCATGTCCGAGAGAGCTTGCCAGAGAATCCATAGTCACCAAAGAGTACGTCTGCTACACCCTGGCCTTCAGTCCCAGGAAGCCATGCAGCTATGAGAGCATCGATCTTGTGCATGTATGGTTCGATCACAAGAGGCCGCCCAGAGATTATGACGACAACACATTTTATGGTTCTGCAGACATTCTGGATCACACTTCGGCCAGGATCAGGAATTGTAAGTTGTAAGTTGTCTTCATATTTCTCTGCATATGGCTGCTCTCCGACCGCTACAATTGCATAAGAAAATCGACCATCGTTGACAAAGTCCGAATTAGGGTTCTCAGAGTAGACAACCTTGGTGGTGGGGTTAACAGTGGCCTTCACAGCATCAAGGATGGTGGTTCCTATTGAAAAGGATCAATTGGAGTTTAAAACATTAGTATGCTCTGCTATGTTTGAAAGAAATGAGAAGCAAATTGAATCTCAGGTGTTTTGAATGTTTACCAGTTGTTAGATTGTTCCCACTAAGTCCTTGTCAAGTGACAGTCCATCCTTCACATTGACAACCCAAGTTGTCGGCATGGCTTCCGGAGACAAGAATCTTCTTTGCCTTCTTAGGAAGAGGCAATAGTGGATCGTTGGTAGACAACTTTTCATTTTTTAGCAGCACAAGTGATTTCCTCACAGCTGCTTCAATTAGAAATAATAGTTTTCAGTGATCGAACAATATTATTATGGGAGCAACTCAATTAAGTTTCGATAAAGCTAGTAGTAGTTTGTCTGCAAGAAAAAAATATCAGACAAATATCGGATTGAACAAGAGAATTTTTGGTTTATCATTTCGTTTACTTTTCTATGGTCCATTCTATTTTGGCTGCTGAATGTAGCTCGTAAGTTGGTGAGGTAGTATAAGAAAGTGACCAATCTTCTTCTCGAGCTCATCAGCTAAGTTAAGATCGGCATAAGGCTTTTCAAAGAGACCCATTGGTGAACTTGACCCGAAGGATCCTTCTTACAGCATCATCTATTCGGCTCACGGGGATGATGTTGTTTTTGACTTGGTATGTGAGATCATCAATGAACTCTGGGTAGTCATAGGGAATCATTACCTGCAAAACAAGCAAATTGATAAAGATAATAGCTGCCAGCCAGGAACTTGGTCTGCTGGTTGGCACCTCTCTCCTCTGCATGTGCCCTGGAGAGAAGATCCAGCATCAAAAATGGATTGAAAGGTGGAGGCGCAAAGAGAGATAACAAAATAAAAAGGCAAATATTGCAGAAAAATGGAAGTGAAGCAAAATCAGGCTTTTCAGATTAAAAAGATTTAACACATGTAGTGCATTTATGTCTTTTATGCTCTGTATAACTATTGCCATTTAATATCTTTCGGGTACTCATTAAGATGTTTAAATCCAAACAAACAAGGTGTAGTTTTGTTCTTTTAGAATTTTTTCCCCTAATGTCCTCATACTTCATGGAGGGACCAAAAAAGTCAGCTGAAAAATTGATGAAGGTAATCAATCTATCACACAGCTTGTAACTAATGAAGCACATGATGCCATAGGGTGCATCTTGGATGCTAACCATGTCAATGCCAGCATGAACTCCTGCTTTTATTGAATACGAGTAATTAGCATGTTAAGGATGGGTAATGCTGTCAATGCCTTGCCAATCTGATATTACAAAACCCTATTAATATAACAAAAAAAAAAAAAAGGATTTCAGCCTTAAAATATATAGAAATTGATATTTAGGAATCAAGGTGACAGAAACCAATAAATGATGAGTTGCTATCCATTGGAGTATGGATGTAAGGACTATCCACTAACCCTGAAATGGAGCTTGTTTTTGAGAAAGTCTGTCACTAGGTAATGGTTAGCATGCATTTTCACTCCATTCCAACTTGAATAGGAGACCATCACAGTTGAGACACCTTTAATGATAGCATCATAGTAAGGAGGCATATGAATGCCGAGCAGCCCATGCAGACTGACGATGGAGTTGTTCTCATCGATGCCTTTGTATGTTCCGCCAGCGCCAACGTAGAGCTTAGCACATGCAGCAACATTTCTCTTGCTGGATGCATAAGCAGAATAGTAATCACTTAACACAACTGTAGATATTATTTAATTTGGGCATATACTCTGTCATTGGATCTCATTCCATAGATGAAAGGATCTTTCAGAGGATCCCATTACTTTGATGAAAGAATCTAAGGGTTTTGATGGGCATGAAGCAAATAAATAATAACAGTAATAAAATAAATTAGCCTTTGTAGGTTAAAAAGCTCCAACCAAATCAAGAGTTATAAACACCAGCATACCTATAAACACAAAAACATGATTTCAAGCTTCCTTTATTAAACAATTTTCTGTAAAAAAGGAGCCTTTCAGAAGAATGACTTCAGGAGATTATTGCATTAATGACCACAGCTATAAGCCCTACCTTTCAACAGTTGAGTTAGCAATTTTTTCTCCATTTAATTATATGTCTAACTAAGCCTACTTCTAATTGGTGGAATGGGAGCCAAAAATTGAAGCAAAAAGATGTTGGCTTTATATGGAGGAAAATTTAATGGACCAAACTAACATAATTGAAGATGCTGTTGGCAGAAATATCTTACAGTCCAGCAACGAAGGGAACTCCTTTGCGAGAATTTGCAGGAATTTCTCCTTGTAGGCCAGGGATGATTTCTGTCATTTCTTGGACAATTTTTGTATCCTCACTGAAGCTTTCATAGCAGCGACCCCATCTTGGATCTCTACAAACCTGCACAACGCTCAAGCAGAAGATATGTTTAGCTTATTTATCTTTTCTGTACGAACCAAAATTCACAGAAACAGGATGGTTTTATGTCATTGTTACCGCAACACATGGAGCAAAAACACAAGGAATGCCTGTTGCTCTTACTTCAAGAGCAGTTGCAGCACCAATTCTCTTCACAAGTGCTGGTTCTCTAATAGAAAAAGAAACACATTTTAAACGAGAACACAAAGATTATGACCATACAAAGAAAATACGATGGAATAAAAGCAAATTACTCAATTTGATTGTCCTTCGCAACTACTCTGACAACTAAATTAAGCTGTACTTTAGAAAAGTAGATATCTGGAACCACTTAAGCAGCCAGAATGCTGAACTGGCAACAATGCACCAATTGTTTCAATGCACTTCACCTAAAGTGTGAGCAGGTAGCAACCATAAGTTCAGTGCTTCCACTACATATGCTGGATATGGCCTTGCGACCGTGAGAACTTTTGACACTCTTTGATGACAGTAAGCAGTGATGCAGGTATTGCCTTTTCAAAATGACTAAAATACTATTAAAATATCTTTTCCTAGACAAAGGTACTTAGAAGAACTTCAGTCCGCTTGCAGATATATGGCACCGGTGCACATAATTCCTTCTTCTGTAGTCCTGCAGGGTCACTAGCAATACGTTGAGCTGGGTGTGAGGGGGAAAAGGGTGCATATATATATAACGCCCATTATTTGGCCCATTACTTTGACAATTCTGAAAATACGGTGCATGGCTACAATCCCAAATGTTTATCTGTGGATGTAATTTTTTTTAAAAAAAAATATGTACAGTTTTTTTGTGACAAATTAGTTTCGTCACTAATATTTTTTAAATATGGTGACAAAATAATTTATTGCAAATGGGTTTTGATTTTTTGGCGAGGATCTTATTTCATTGCTAAATAATTGATTTATAGTTTTGTCACCAAATATAAACTATCTGGTGATGAACAAGGTTTCACCATACATTATTCGTTGTGTAACTTTACATTGAAATAGTTTTCATTGCTAATTATCTATAGGATTTTTAGTGATAACAATATTTAATATATAAATGTACCTTTGTTGTCAACATATATAGTTTTGTCGTGGAATACTTACGGTTTGATGATGATCAAGGTTATTGGATAGGCTTTTACAATGAAATAGTTCTCATTGCTAATTATTTATAATTTACTTTTCCAACAAATTAGTTTTCTCACAAACTGGTTGCATTTTTGGTAATGATAATATTTTGTGGCTAAAAATGTATTTATTAGAGACATACAAAGTTTTGTTACCAATATAGACTATTTTGTGAAATTGTTTTTTTTTTCTTATAGTTCTGTTTACTAATTGCTTATGGGTTCTTTGGGATGAATTAGTTTCATCAGTAATATCTAACCTTATTTTTTGTTACAAAATTCTTTCCCTTATGAACCAAATTTGATTTTTAACAATGATAATATTTCATATAAAATTTTATATTGTCTCATTACTCACTTTTTTACTTTACAATTCTTAATTTTTAATATTTAAATAAGTTAATTATTCTATTTTCTAATCATATCTATTATTAAACAAGTTTCATAAATCTAGTTTGGTCATTCATCTTGTTATGAACTGAATCTGATTTTTAACAATGATAATATTTCATATAAAATTTTATATTATCTCATTACTCAATTTTTTTCTTTACAATGCTCAATTTTTATTATTTAAATAAGTGAATTATTCCATTTAATTGAATCTGTTATTATACAAGTTGCATAAATCTACTTTGGCCATTCGTCTTGTTTAAAACCTTTTCATGTTGTCTTATACAGAGGAGGAAGATAAAGAGCCTCACGTTTTCTTCGTGAGGCAATATTCCGAGAATGATATCCTTTCTTATTAACACATACAACCTCATGCTTCTTGAACATTCAGCAAAAAGATGAGTCTTCCTGACTGTTGTTTTGGAAGATAAACTCTAAATAACTAATGGTGTGTTTGCATTTCACCGTATAGATGCTGAAAAGGCAACAATATGATGTTTCGATTGCAGCTGTTCTGATTGAATCCGTAAAGTTGGTTGTCTATGCATGCATGTATGTAATTTTTGTTAATGTAACCATGATGAATTTGGGGCTTCACTGTTTTTCACATCAGTATCCTTGTCACCCTCGTATATGATATTCATCTTAGCCATGGTTTAATTGACAGCTGCTATAATGCTATAACAACTGTTATAACACAAACAAGGGCGATACTTTCTGTTGCTGCAAGGCTTCGAAGATGAGGTCGGTGACCATCCGAACTAGAGAGTTGAGGTTGAGCCGATTTGAACTGCTAGCAAAATATGCAAAAGAAGTCCTAAAACTGTAGGGTGTCCTCTAGTTTAGGACCCTCCAATACTTAAGTCAGCTACGGCCTTGAGAACAGGTAGTGGAAATGAGAAAGTAAAAAGCAAGAAATGAAAATTTGAGTAGAGAAAAGTAAAGAGAACTCTGGTTTCCTTTAATGAGGAATTTTGCAGAGTTTTATCTTTGTGAGTTTAGACTTATCTCTTGAAGAACACTCTGTCCCCCTTTATATAGAGAGAGTTCGTTTAGGCTTTAAGAAAAGTTAATTAGGCCATTAGAGATCTGTTAGAGATATGTTAGGCTATTAGGCAGTTGTAACAGAATGGCTAACTGTACAAAGATCATGTAGTGACTGCCCACGTGGCGATAAGTTGGAATGCAGCTAGAAGACAGTTGCTGCAGAGCTGAATGATAGCTGTCGGATAATCGTCTGTACTTCTGGTAGCACGTTAGCACAAGACCAATGTAAAATAGCTAACATCAGTAATTATCTGAACTGAACGTCATGTCTTTGATGTTAATAATCAAGTCGGCCAAAAATCGAAAGTGATGGAGATTGAAAGCAAATAGAGATGAGCCTCCCACTTACTAGCAACTCTGGATTAAGCCGATTAGCAAATAATACTGAAAAGACAGATCAATCGGAGGTCAACGTAATCTGAGAAAATATTTAACTCAGATAATAATCTACTGCCACGTGTCCAGATAAGGATGAGATCGAATAATCTATATCAATAATTTAATATTTTCATTGTTCCCAATAATAAAATCACGTCTCTCTCTAATATTCAATCTTCTACCAATTCTTCTTCCAAAAGAAAGTTCGTATGGCCTGAAAAGAATATTTTTTTAATAACAAAACAGGGAACTAGACAAGAATGCTGTTATTTTTCTGTTTTTATCTGTTATTGTCCTTTATAACACTATTATAACAGTTATTATTTTAATATTCAGCAAGTCCAAATCGCATAGGATGAGCCAAACAATGGCCACTGTAGCCATTATAACAGAATAATAGTCTCTTAGGTGGTCTCTTGTAATGGAACAATACTGTAATTGAAACCTTGACCTTAGCCATTCATATAGCAAATGAAATGTTCCTTGGAAGCTCAAACTTGTCTCTTTACAAGAATCTACAATCGCCTCAATTATTCATTCTACCAATTTTAACAATCTGCTCGACCAATCTTATTCTCTGATGTTGGATCAATAATTAGTTCTAGTTCAGTTTTATTCTCTGTGCATCTCCCCTTTATCTTTTCGTGAATATTTGACGCTTATTTTTCACTTTAGGACAAACGAGATATGCTCATTGTACTAACTCTATTATCTATTCTCTCTTTTAATTCCTTTTTTTCTGTAACTTCTTTCATCTTCCTTTTCATTTTAAACAAGCCCATCAAATTTCTTGCTTAAAAAAAGCCAATTAATTGCTTGTCTCATCCCCTCGTCATTACTCTTCTATTCTAATATTAGTCTACCTCTTTATGTTTTAAGCTAATCTTTTCACTCCATAGTAAATTTTGTGATGCAATAAAAAATAGAAATGTTTGTCCCATATACCATAAAACTCAATTGAAAGCATTCTAAGAACAGGTAAACTTTTATATATGGATTATAAAGTTTAAGCCAAAAGCCTAAATATTTTGTTGCTGCACAAAACTAAAAGCCTTAACAGTTGAGAAGCATTTGTGGGCAAAAGGAAAAGCAAGCAAATACATGGAGTATCCTCTAAATAAAACAGTCAAGCTATAGCACAGGAAAAAAAGGAGCTGTAATTATATGAAGCAACTCATCTCCAACAAAATACTCTGCTCCTCCCATTGCCATCCAGGAGCATAGGAATATAGGAATAAATATGAGCCTTAGGGAGTGCTCCATCTTTACGGTACACTATAGCCGCTTGTTTCCGATCCTAACAGAAGATGAGCTAAAGTCAGACACAAGTGAGGAAAACTTATAAAAAAAATAGAATTAGTCATAAAATGCGTTAACATCAAAAGGAAAAAAACCATAAATAAAATTGTAAGCATACTAAGGTGAGCATTTCTATTATTATAATTATCTCGACGGATTATACTCTGCTGGTATAAATAGGGGTGAGCATTATCCAGTTTGGACCAATTTCATACTCAAACCTAAGCCGAGCCAATCCTAAATGGTTTGGCATTTTTAGAAATCAAATCAGATCAATAAAAGATTGAATCCAAACCAAACCAACATGACTTAAACGGTCTCGTTTGGTTTGATTTATCGATTTTTTTTTTTATGATTCATAAATATTTATTTTCTTTTCACATAAAAGTACCATCAAGAGAATTTATCAAGTAAAATAATTTAAATTGATATAAAATATTATTGCTCAACAAAATAAAATTCTTAAAGAAACATCATCATTAAGGATTAATATAAAGATCCCCAACACATTATAAAAAAAAATAATCCAGTAAATAAGTCACTTAGAGTTTAAAGTTAATCAACATAAAATCAAATTGATAAATAACATCATAAATCTAGAATTATTTTCTAATACATTAATACTTCAATATATACAATACTTGAATCAAAATGATGTTGTTTTATTAAAACCGATCTGGTTCGATTTGAAAATAATTTTGTTTACTGATAAATCTGAATCAATTTAAATTTATTTTTTATATGTCAAAAACTAACAAACTGAATCGAGTAAAATTTTAAATCAAATCAAACCTACGGTTTGGATCGGTTTCACTGATTTGATTGGTTCAGATTTGATTTTTACTCACCGCCAGAAACAAGAGAAGATATTACTATTATATTTAAATATTATTTTATTTAATAATTTGATATAATTATTAATTTGGAGGTACAGCATCATCTCTAAAGTCGATCCTTATCCACCGAACATTGATCATCTAACTAGAGTTGAACTAACAAGAAACATCTTCCAAACAAATAATGTCCAGAGAAATTAGCAAAAACATATGAAGGGGATTCGGAAATAATAAAAAATAGGCAACAGTTGCAGAATAGATGGATAAAAGGAAATCTAATCCGATTTGAAAACATTAAACTTTAATAGCACCAGGTAAATTTTGTACTGAAAAATGTGGACAGCGAGATTTGATGCTCAGAAAAAAATAAAAAAATATTATCGCAATAAAAATATTAGCACTGAACTGATAATGCTGATCGTTTCGATCGATCGACAGTATGATTCGATATGATTTCATATTGTACCGAACTGACGTTCCGAATCGAAAGAAAAAAAGAAAGAAATAAATGGAGAAAGATAAAGAAAAAAAAAAAAAAAGGAGAAAGAGTCGGCGGGGCCGTCGGACGGCCTTCGACTGATCGTCGTGGTCGTCGAAGGGCACAACAGTTCATGCGCGCGATGCCGCAGGCGTGAAACAGGGGCATTGCCCCTCTTTCACAATTTTTTTAAAAAAATATGATTTTAAGTGAAGTCGGCAAACGATTTGCCAGCTTCACGATTTTTATTTTTATTTTTTTAAATTCTTAAATCGGTAATCCAATTGCCGACTTTATAAGTTTAAAACAAAAAAAAAATCGAAACAGACGTTGTCTGTTTCGAAAAAGAAGAAGGCGGAGCCGCGGAGGGGCTTCGCCCGCTCGACCGCTCCCAGACCATCGACGTTGGCTCGCCGGCCATCGGGAGCTTCGCAATGGAGGCACTGTCTGTCCGGTAGGTTCTCCGCCCCCCCCTCTGAGTGTTCTCTCTCTCTCTCTTTTGCTCTCTTGAAAGTCTTATCGAACGATACAGGGCTCGGAAGTCCTCCGATGGCCGCAGCCGACCACCGTCGGCCTCCGACGACTCCTACTTCCCTCCCTCCTCTCTCCTCTCTCCTCTCTCTGTCTTTCTTATTTTTCATTCTTTTTTCTTCGGTACCGCTGATGTATCGATTTTACCGATCGAATCGTACCGATTTTTCATCGGTCCGATATGAGATGGAGTATACTGACCGATTCGGCATGGTATGATAAATCTTGAATATTAGAATAACATGATTACATACAAGTCCAAAACAATTGACCTCAGGAGTTGGCATGGAATGTCCACCGTAAAAGCAAGGTATGACTTCATGCTGGCACCAACGAATGAGTACAGGATTACTTTGATTTTGAACATCTAGGTAGCATACAATTCCCATTAGAAACCATTTTTACCGACATCATCAACCAATATGGCTATCTAGAAAATGTCCGATTTCATCTTTATCAACAAGCAATAAAACAGTCTAATTTCTTCTATGGCAACAGGCAAAAAAGCATTCAGTCAGAGATAATTTGCATCTTTCTTCACTTCCAGTGGTGTACTAATTGGCAAGGGTGTTCCTAAAATATTGTCATAACCAATACCAATACGAAGGAATCTGGAACTCTGCTAGCATACATTCAATAACACAATTTTATCCAGGCAAAAATGAGGTGACGTAAAATATTCCCTTGGCACCATGCAGATATTGCCATCATCGACTCAAAAAGCATAAAGAATAAATGATTGAAGTGGCTACTTGCATTTGGGGGGAAAAAAGTAAATGATCTGTGATACCCCAACCCAGCCGCACAAATAACCTCGCCCCTGCGGGGTAACCTCCCAAAATCATCTGTGATCCCTCCGCGTGGTTCTCATGAATTCCGAATAGCATTCAAAATCCTCTATTTTTGATTATCTAATAAATTATTTATTAAAAATAAATTATCTTTTCATTCATTGTAAAACTCCCGTGATCTCTTCTTGAATCAAACATGAATCTTCCGATTCATTTAGCTCCCACACTCAATTATTTCAATTACTTACGAAAAAATTTTCATATCTTTCTTGACTGGAATAAGCCTCCCTTTATTCTCTATTTATAATTCATATTTCAAAATGAAAATATATAAAATTATCAAAACTAATTACTAATCCACGACCAGAGTATTCAAAGGACTCTTATGACCAACCAAGTAATTTTCAGTAAAGTTGTTTTGTTTTTTTCCTCAAATCCAAAGAATTTACTTTATGCATAAGTTACCAATTCAGCGTTGCAATGGGTGAAATACCTATTTTTCTAAAAAAGGGTTAAATCATTTTTCCGACATGAGTGTTCGATACCAAAAACAATTTCCAACTGTTCATTTTGAACCTATTTATGTATTAACATAATAATAGTAGAAAGAGTACCCTGCCGCATCTGGACTTCAAAACAATTTAGCTTTAACAATACTAATGGTCCCACATTATTGGTTGGTAGAGAATCAAAATATATTTATCAATAAATATATTTATCAATAAATCATGAAATGCTGTGGTTCTTGAGGTTGATTTCTTAATTTATTTAGAAGTAATTTGCAGGATCATGGCCCTTCTCTTTTGTAGTTAAAAAAAAAAAAAAATGCTGCTGGTCCAATCCAGCCTATTCTTGGAAAAAAACAACTCACACACTTCCTTTTCAAAACAAATCAATACACCAAGGACTACATTTAAATTTATTGGATTTTTTGCTAAAATATCGATATTAAACCCGAAACTCCCTGCGGGGCCAGTGACCCAACGAGTAAGAAAAATTTTTGAAAAATTTTCCAATTTTCTAAGAAGTAAAAGCACCCATATATGTTTGACTTTCAACAATTAGCTAAACAACAGTTGATGAGAAGACAGGAAAATGACAATCAAGGCTACTTCCAATTGTGAACACAGAATGACGGTCTTGCTTCTGAAGACTGTTGTCTCTGACTCTTGGTTTGCTTGGGCTGCTCTTAAGCCTGCACTTGAAATAAATAAGCACTCATTTTCACCTGGATTATAATACCACCAAAAAAAAGTGCAACGTTTTTGCTATGTTTTATTCCTTTTGATAAAGCAAAATATTAACCAAAAACATGTGCTAATCTGACAACAAGAAGAATAAAAGGAAATTGTAAGAGTTTGAAACTGAAGCAGGGACAAAGGTAGAGGAGAAAACTGACCAGCAAAGGACAAGGTTTCCACTTATTTTCTTTGATGAATACATCTTCTCTGATGCTCTCTTTAACATCTGTTGTGAAATGTGATGGCATATTTGTTAGTATCAATTCCTTCAGTGTAGTCACCTCTCTCAATCCATTAAGCCTCTCTAGACTTTTGCAGGCTCTAATTTCTAGCTCTCTAAGGCAAGGCATTGCCCCTTCCTCCACAGTCCACTCCTTTAGCTCAATAAGCTTCCACACTTTCAAGACATGGAGTAGAGGGAATCCTCCACTGCGACACGACATTTCTTCCCCTAAATAGCAATCAGCAAAAAGTCTGAGGACGTTGAGGTAAGGCAACTGTCCTAGCATTTGCATTGGGTCTTTTCTTAGTTGTGTCATTGACAAAGTAAGAACTTTAAGGTTTGGTGGTAGGTGTTTAAAATTAATTGGTCTCGGTAACACTCCAAGCAAATATAAGTCCAACAGGTTCTGATGATCCGCCATGGTACTCAATCTGATAGTTCCACGTTCACCAGATTTCTTTACTGACCTTAACCTTAGAGTCTGAAGGTTGGTCAGTTGTGAAATCCAGTTGTTCATAAGCTCCTGTGATGCTAAACTGAATTTTAATCCCAACTTTCTAAGACTTGTTATCTTGTTCAATATATTCAACATGGGACTTTGCTCGCTTATTGATAGCCCCCATAAGGTGTGAAGCTTTGCTAACAGATGTGAATCAGATGACACTTGATTGGGCAAATCACCAAAATGAATCCAATCCATATACAGATGTCGCAAGCTTTTTACCATCCAAATGGAACTAGGCAAAGTGGATATCATAGTGTGCTTCACATCCAACATCTCCAAGCATGGCAGATCACAAACTGACTCTGGAAGAAATTCGGAAAGAGTTGATCTTAAGCCTAGGTACTTTAAGTTCAACAGTTTTCCAAGTGTCTTAGGCAGCCTAGGCTTGTAAACACCCTCAAGATCAAGTACAGTCAACCAGGCTACGTCTCTACTTAGGATGATCTTGTTTAGGAACTTACCAATTTCCACAGCTGGTATACCTCTTCTTTGTGTGCTAAAGGATACAAAAGAACAAAGATTTTGAATGTAATAATCCGAAGAAGGGTAGTTGTTGCTGCCCAAGTATGATGCGAGTCTCTTGACTGCAAATGGTGGTTGATATCCAGCTATAAAATGCGACTTGCAATTGATGTGAAATAGTCCCATATCAGCAGCTTTTTGGGTGAAGACATCATATAAGGCACCAGGCATACAGCATGCTTTTGGGATTCCATCGGACCTCCATCTTGCAACCTCAATCATGTTTCTATTAATTAGTTCTTCCAAATACATATCTGCCACATCTTCAGCTGCTAATTCCCCTAGATGCGAAGGTGTCACTAATTGCTCAACAATCCATAGCTGAAGCAATCTCCTCACAGGGACCTCAGATGCTTTTGGGAAGAGTCCCATATGAAGAAAACAGGGCTTAATATGAGAAGGAAGTTCTAGGTAGCTCAGAGCCAAGACATCTCCACTAACACTATTGGCATTCTCTATCACTCTTGCCCAGTCACCATGACTTGATTCTTTCATTGATAGCAAACCTCCCATCAAGATGATTGCCAGAGGCAAACCGCCACATAATTTCAGGATCCGCTCCTTGAATGTGCTCAAAACAGAATTATCATTTAAATTACCTTCTTCTATGCATACATTCTTTAGGAACAGTTCCCAGCTCTCCTCATTGTTTAATCTGCCTATCTGCAGAGTTGAAGAAGTGGCATATGCTGCTACATTTGCATTGCGGGTTGTAATAACTATCCTGCTACCATTATTCGAGTTTGGAAACACATCGCTTAGTCTTTTCCAAACTTCTGGTGCCCCAACATCATCAACAACAATGAGGTATCTCTCCGCTCGCAAAAGTTCACTGAGCCTTGACATCATATCTTGTTCCAGAATTGGCTCTTCTGCCTCAGCTGCCATCTCATCAGCTTGTTTTAACATGGCAAACATAACATCTCTGGCTCTGAACAAATAATTAGACACATTAACCCATACACGGTTCTTGAAATGCCGCTTAATTCTGACACTTCCATACACAATCCTTGCCAGTGTTGTCTTTCCAGAGCCTCCCTCTCCCACCAGTAGAATGACTTCGGTAGCAGCCTGACTGCTTTCTTGCTCCGGAACTAATCGAGCTGTCAACTCCCGTACCTGATCCTCAAAACCAACAACAGCTTTATCCTCATCAAAATGAGAACCAGAATTTATTCCCCGTCGCCGTTGCTGCTGCTGGGTTGTTTTGCTTCCAGTTTGCAAGCTTGATCTAGAGATGTTGCCATTATAGCCAACGATACTTTCTATCTGTGCCATGAATTTCTTGATCTGAAAACTGAACAAAAACTGGCTCCATACGTATGTCAAGCCGGTAAAATTTTGACACTTATGACTTGAACCACTCAATTTCTGTCTTTGCAGCAATGTTCTTGTCAGGAAACTAGCAGTGGCATATTCTACAGAGTAAACTGCAAGCAGAAGAAACCTAGTCATCTGCTCATCATATCTTGAATTGTCTTTTAAGGATTCTTGAATTGATTGGAGCTTATGGGTGGCCCTCTCAACTTGAATTCTCAACTTGGGGTTGGCTATAGTTGCCTCATCAAGAAGAAGGGCTTGAAATTTATTTGTCAAAAGCGAAACTATCCATTCAGCATCCATGGGTTACTAGCATAAGCTTCGCACTACCCGGCAGGTTTGATTAAAAATAAGAAAAAATTAGTTATAAAAATTATAAATATAAATTTTTTAATCAAAACTAGTACAATACATAGTTCGGTCCTCAAACACTTACATGAATTTCACCTTCTTTCAGGAATTTTCTCTTCACTCGTACTGAAAAGTTAAAAGTAATTTTTTTGTTAATGTATTGCTTAATTGATAATATTTTTATATAAAGTAAGATCATTATTTTGATACAAAGAAAAGAAACCACAAATTATAGCATACCCATCATCTACAACAACCTGAACAAACAACATACCCAACATAAAAACAACAACCATACCTGCTTAACTCCACAACTATGGATGAGACCTCGATTTCATCATGCTATCATATCCTTTGTAAGTCAACAAAAAATATTTGCCATCAGACAAAGAAAGAAATAAGTGTGAACAAAATTCTCTCAAAAGAAAGAATGAACAATTCAATATCAAGAAACCATGTCTAGTGGTATTAAAGATAAAAGAGTACTCACTATTTCTTGAGATTTCTCTTACAAAAAGAAACATATGCAAAACGATAGCTAACATCACCAAAATCTTCATCCAAGAACTATAAATAAAAAATAGGGGTGAATTAATTTGGAGGCTACCTTTACCAATATTGTTTTGAAATAACTTCCCATGAAAACACTCAATCAACATTTAGTAATATTTGAAACAAAATAAAACAAACAATAACATGTCGAGATAGCTCATTCTCAAAACGGGAAGGAATAGGCAATACCATAATGAGAATATACGTAAAATAGGCCATGGTAAATCGAATCTGAATGCCAAAATCTAAAATTTCAACGAATGTGATTTTGCATGCTCGTTACTCTGAATGCCGAGGTTTAAATTCATGCAGCTCTATATCTTTCCAGAGTCAAAATCTAACCATTCTTCCAAGGTAACCTTAATCTGTATGGCAAAACCTTAAATTTAAATACATGTAGTTTGTCATGATGGCTACCCTAAATCCTAAACCCTAAAATCCAAAAAGCTAAAAAACTAAACCCTAGACCTAAAATCCCAAGAAAATTTGGAAGAAATTCACAGGTACTCAAAAAACAAAAAAATAACCCAAACAAAGTCGAGAGAGAGAGAGAGAGAGAGAGAGAGCAGGGGACCTTCAAGATGAATCGTGGTATCGTTTTATTTGTTGGTTTCGCTTGTTTTTATCAACACAAACACCCTCCCCATCTCCATCACCACTACCCCGTCACTGACCGGCGTTGATTCGAGCACTGCAGCTAACGTCGTCGACGACGTTGCCGGTGAAGAGGGTGCGCCATCCTTTTGCTTTCTCAATAAGAGAGAGAAAGATACAGAGTTTTCTAAAGGTGAGAAAGGGGAGGGGGGCCTCTTATTTTGGTACGGTAAATACTTTGCTTGTGATATCGCTTGTCACAGATGCAAAGCTTGGACCGAGTCCCGAGTTGGCAGAAGATTTTGTTAGATCTTTTGGCTGGGGAGGGCAGACAACGTCAAAAGAGTTAAAAGACAATTAAATGACAAAATTATCGCTGTAAGGTTGCAATTCTACGATCCCACCTAACCGGCAAACCTGTAATTAACACAAGACTCACCCAAAAATCCGGTAACCTAAACCAGAAAGACAAATAAAACCCAGTCCAATTTCAATTTACCCCCAAAGTGTACCTTCCAATCCCTAAATAGCCGAAAAATCACGAAACGGGATAAATACCAAAGGATACCGTACATGATATTTTAGCATTGTAACGCATGTATGAGATGATGGCCGCATCCAAACATGTACAGTATCCTACGATAATTTTTTATCACCGCAGGATTCATTCCCAAAAATCACACTAAAGAAAGAAAAATAGTAGCCCAGCTTGCCCTCTTTTAATATTATTAGTTGTTTTCTCTCTGTTTCTTGGTGATTTTGTTAGTGGTTTGATTATCTTTTTTTTTTTTTTTCTTTTGAACAAATGGTTTGATTACTTCTTTATGACAAAACTCTATCAATTATAATTTTTTTCTGCAAAAAAATGTAAAATGTCCTGAAAGTAAGGAGACGAAACACACAAAATGTGGCAGCCATTAAAATTTGCTTATTTGAACCGGTGGAATACCATTGGATCAGTGGGACTCACTTGCGGGCGCCTTTGATTCGATGGTCACCGCATTCCGTGTCCTCATTTCAGATTACTTAGCTGAACTCTTTTTTTTATTAATATATTACTATTCAGCTGTAATCTTGTTTAAGTGCCCAGTGTGAGATTTTTTTTTTTTTTTCCGGTAAACATGCTCAGTGTGAGATACGCTGCACTGTTAGTCTGCTATTGGTCTGGACTGTGGACCTTTAATCACTTTTAGTATTTTATATGAGCATATTGGTCTCTGCTTTCTTCAAATGGCGAACGCTTCTGCTAGCCGCCGCGCAATGTGGTATTCCTATAGCTTTTCACTTTTCCTTTCTATTCTTAGCTTTTTGTACTAATAATAATGAGTGGTTCTGGCTTTGATTTGATTGAACATAAGATAAATTCCATGGCTTGTATTTGACTCCCAAGGAAAAGCAAAGATTGTAAATTGACTTCAATTTGTTAGTGGGATTTTAAGATTTAATATTTTAGGTCCACTTTTGTCTTTTGCAGAGTTCAAAGTGGTCCCGATTCATAATACTATTAATTCATTTTCTTTTCATTTATACTGTTCCATTATTACATTTACCCATCAACGTTTTGCTTTCTCTAGATTGAGAATTATAATTCTCATCTGTCAATCACAATATAAGTGAGCAACTATCAATTACAAAGGGATTTTGCGTAAGGGGAGAATTCAATCCAAAACAAGAATAATAAGCAGGGGATGAATCCTGCTACAAATATGCAAAGGAAGCCTCAGTTAAGTCATAAAGCAGAACCATCCCCCACTCCCATGTAAAGGAGTGTCTGGATTCCAATTAGAACAACGAAGCCTGTGACTCAGTGTGTGAAAACTTCTGTTAAGTTTTTCCCATCAAATGATTCTGCACCTGGTTCCGTGAGTCTTCAAAACACTGCCACCATACCACAAAGAATTTGGCTCTGATCCGCATTCAATGTGCAGAAACAATCTTGATTCTAGGCCAATTTGAGGGGAAATTTAAGAAAAGTTTTGCCTTAGATGTTGTCATTTGTGACATCTTCAGTTTTCCCTTGTCAAGAACTTGTGCAATTCCTATGAACATGCTGTCAAACTTATTTTGTAACTGAACAAGTGAAGGAGATAGTATCCAACATGGATAATTTATTTGAAATTCTGAGCGTGATGAAGATATGCTCAGGACAGCTGATGAAATTATGCTGAGAAATATCCATATGGTTAAAAATAAGAAACCAATCAATTTCTAGTTTTCTAGCTTATAAAAAATCTGAAACACCAGCCAAAAGAGAAACTAAAGGAATAAAAGAAAAGTACAATCATTTTGATGGCTAAGAATCAGTACACAACGGCATTCGCGTTTGGAAGACTTCCCAACACAATGAACGCCTTGGAACGACCAAATTGAAGACATAGCTGAATGGCATGGTTGATTGTCTTAAACGTGTCACCAACTTAAACTGTTATTAGCAATAATGCTGTAAAGTCCAATAGAACGATGAAGATTGTAGAAAAGCAGCAAAAATATTATCTATATAGATTTGTATATCAAAAACTCACAATCTGGATGTTATACGCTTGCTTTATAAACCTCTATTGATTTTTTTGAAAAAATTTTTAGATTTTTTGCATATATTTTAATTAATCAAATTAAGTAAAATAAAATATCACATGAATCCTATTAATTAAAAGAGTTGGTAGAGAAGAAAAATAGATCTAATCTATTTAACTTGCACAGTAAAATTGAAACTATCCAACCCATTATGTGAAAGAAAAAATTTATAATTAAAACCCCAATATACATAGAAGAAAAAGAATAGAATAATAATAAGAAAATAATTTTTCTATTATATCTTTGCACAGGTAAATGAACACCGCAACTAATGATTATGGATTTTTTTTTTCCTTACAGTCACGCAAGTATCCGGTCTCTATGGGTATCCACACAAAGTTGAGGGCTGATCTGCAATGATCTGATTCTCTGGGGTGCTAACTCCCTTGTAGAACTTTTGCTTGATGGAAGATCCTTCTCAACTCTTTAAAAAACGTAACAGGACTAGGGCTTCTTCAAGAACTCCTTTACTGAAATCTGATTTCAGCAACGCTAAGAAGAAAGAGAGGCTTTGAGGCGTGGAGAAGAGAGGAAGAGGAAGAGGAGGTGGCAACCTAGGAGCAAAAAAAATCTTGTGGGGCGTGGAAACTCATAAACCCTTGGAGTTTGGCTATATATTTATAGGCACAAAATCCTAAGGAGATGCCCTGAGTTTTCTTGAAAATAAATCACCCAAAAGAGTCCCTGATGGATAGGACTCTAAGGAGAGAATCCCAATGTTGCCACCCCACCTAAATCAGCCAACAAACTTCCATGTTTGGCTTGGACGGCTAGGGTTTCACAAACCCTAGATGTGGCACCCCATTTGCTCCCTCTTGTGGTGCCTAGGGTTTTATTCAAGAAATCCTAAGGTGTAGATCATGTTGACTGGTTCAAGACTAAGTCAAAATCAATTAGGCTAGACTCAGATGTCACACACCTGATGCATCCAAACTCATTTGGTTGCATGTGACCTAAATCCAATTTGATCCAAGCCTTGACCCAAATTCAACAGAACCTAAATCCCTATTTGATTCAATTTGAATTAATTTGATCCAATCAAATTAAGATATACAACATTTGCACATTAGTCCTTCCTCAAACTTGCCAACATTTAGTATTTAAGTCTTTACTATTTGTAACAATTATAAATTAATCTAATTATCAATCATATTGATAATTTTAGATTCCAACCATCTGTTCAGTTTCAAACTCCTTTTGTGTGCGAGCTATATGTTCTATTTTGTCTGGTAGTGAGTCATATTGTAATCTCTATAACAACATCATTAAAACTCTTTTCAATGAATTAGAATGTTTCCAATTCTCTCCATCAAAGAATCATCCGATCATTTATCTAATTCTCTATGGGCTCCATAATCCATCAGTAACACCTAACAGCATATGGTAGCAGGTCAGCAGAATGGAATGGAATAGAATGAACCTCTAGATATAGTTATCATATGGTACAGTTCTTTTATCTGGGTCCCGACAAGATGAAGGTTATGGATTACTCGTCAAACCACAATATCTGTCATATGTAGAATTTATTCGACTTGAGTTTCTGATATAAAATATATGAAAAAAATTTTCTACTGTTTACACTGTCTTGGCCAAGGTCTTCTGAACTCAGTTTTATAAATTATATAAAACCATCTTTCTTCTCTAACAAAGATAATAGATTCTATCTAGGTACACATCCTATTCATACAACGAATCTACTACAATCAACATATACTATAATGACCTATATGGCTCGGGATCAAGTTTATGTATAGTCAAACTATAGCAGCCTCATTGTGAATAGTCGAAGCATCGTAGATCTAAGGACTAGTCATAATATTGTAGCATCAAGTATGCCATTGACAAGTGTGTAGCCATCTATTTGACTTTTCGTATTGGTCATACTCGGTACCTTTGTTCTCTAACAAACACCTACACTCTCACTCCATTATCTCCATATTGTAGGCTCGAGACACATTCACTCTAAAGAAAGTGACTTGTGCACCGATCAGATTAATCACCATCCTCGTAATTATTCATTGATCGGGAGTATTCAGGAATTAATCATTAATGATATATATCTCACATTCTAACTCTTAAAATATATGTCATCTTCTTATTAATCCCTAGGACTATTTATGGACACAAAAATATGAATGATAAAATAACCTAAATTTTATTTTATTAATAAATCAAAATATATAAATTATGCCCTTAAAAAATTTATATGTGTCAGTCAAATTAGCTTCTAGGGCATACATCTAACACTTCTAATGCCTCCTCAAAGTGTATGCACGACCCTAGCAATCTTGAACCTCCTTCTGGATCTTATAGGGGCTACAGAAGTCTCTTTTCAATGTCCACACGCAAATCCTAGAGTTCTAAGATGGTGACTCTAGAAAGATATGCCTTAAAGAGAGAGGATGTAGGTATTCTTGGAATGGGGTTGATTACGGACTGAACGTACATACCATGTATTTATAGATAAGCCTTACTAAGAGTCCTCATTTTATACACTTAGTTGGATAAGAGTCCTGTTCAATTTAAATACTTAGTTAGATCATCCCAGTCCTAATTAGGGATTCTAATCATCATCCCAACAATCCATGTAGATGAGCAATAGATATCGATCGCATTCAAAATTGATCAAATTCCAACATCTCCCACTAATCCACATCGAGTGTTATACCTCTCTTAATCTCTTATACCACATTCTTCATATAGGACATGGCGTGTGTGACCTTGATGAAGAAATCTTGAAGTGGATGTACTATATTAAGTCGTCACCAAACTAACATAGCACAATATCTGCAAGAAAATATCATCTTTGTCCTAGATAATTTAACCATATCGAATTAAATACCTCTTATCCCTTAAGGTTTATTTTAGAGCATCATTTGACCCTTAATCTAAGTATTTGTGCTCATGATTGTCACACACAACTAATCGAGATAATTGTCCGGGCTATGAGCCATAAAACTAGGATGTAATTCTAAATTATCTTTCCTAGAATCTCTCACCACTTCACTTTAATTCAACCACTTTCTTAGACATGCTCTGCAAGACTGCATCATTTCATGGTCCTAAGATACATGTTGAAGTAGTAATGCTGAACCTCAATGTCATGATGTGGTTCTTGCTCAAAAAGGCATAAAATATAGGGCTCATAGAGTGACAGAGAGGGAATTAGATCATACCGCTCCATAAATGGTCAACTCCTAGCACATACAGTATAATATATGTTAGGATTTGATGCCTCAAGATTCAGCCCACATTGAGTCCACAACGAGGTTCGCAGCGAAAAATGGAGTCCAACGAGATCAAGATCATCCGAAACGGAGCTCGGATGGAGGAGATACGAGCTTTTGAAGTCGGCACGAGATTCGAGGCGGTGGAGGACCACCGGTGACCGACGGCGGGCGGCAGCAGCGCGGCCGCAGGCGGCGGCACGCGGGACGCACGACCCAGGCCCGCCCGGGACGCGCAACCCACGCGGGCGGGCAGCCCAAGCGGGCACACGGCCCAACCGGGCGCGCTGCCCAGGCGCGTGCGGGCCCGCGCGCGGGAGCGGGCCGGCCCAGGCGACCTGCCTGGCCCTGTTCTTCGGTCCACTGTGGACCGGACGGTCCACTGTGGACCGGGCGGTCCACTGTGGATCGGGCGGTCCACGGCTGGGCCTGTGGACCGCATGGGCGTTTCCCATGCGTTTCACGTGGTCCACGGTACTATTCCGTGGATCGATCGCGATCGGACGGCCCAGGGAGTTTTCGGTGACGATCCGACGGTTCAGAAGGTTGATTTGGCTTTGTTTAGGACTCTTAAACCTAATCTAATTAGGTTTTAAACCCTGCTTAAGCCTTTAAAAAGGCCTGTGACAACAGAGAGAGGTGTGGTTCGGATTTTTGCACCGTACGAAACCCGTACGGAACCCAAGAGAAGAGGGAGGCGGAAGCGCTGAGAGAGAAGGAGCAAGAGGCTCCTGGACAGCGGTCGCCAGGCACTTTAGGGGTTCAGGGGGGTCTCCAAGAGAGAAAGCTTTTGTGAGGGAAACTTCTAGTGAGAGAGAATTGGGTGTACAAGGGTTGAGGGTGAGGTCTCCTCTTGTAAAATTTTTTTTTCATAGTGAAGTTTGCATGCCCCGTGGAGGCGAACCCTTTTATGGCTGATCCACGTATTTTGATTATTTTTTCTTTTGTTTTGTTTCTTCTTTCTTCCTGCTGCATCGCGTGGTACTGAAAGGATCTTAGGAGGTGGTGTCCTGGCCAGACATCCACCCAACAAGTGGTATCAGAGCAAGGCGGTACAAAGACGCAGATTGCAATGGTGGTGAGCAAGACTGAAGATGGAGAAGACAGGAACAATCAAGATGGAGATCAACAAGTTCGATGGTAAGAGCAATTTCTCCTTGTAGCAGGCAATGGTGAAGGACGTGCTCATCCAACAGAGGTTGATCGATGCTCTCTTGTGTGATGAGAAGCCGACCATCATGGAGGTGCGGGATTGAAAACAGCTACAGATGCAGGCGGTGAGTACCATCCGCATGTACCTGGCAGATGAGGTGGTGATCCATGTGCTAAGCAAGACTTCCTCGACGGTGCTGTGGTCGAAGCTCGAGGAGTTGTACATGGCGAAGTCTCTCACCAACACACTTTTCCTCTGGAGGTAGTTTTACCAACTGTGGATGACTGAGGGACAGAGCATGCAGGAGCATCTCAGCCACTTCCAGAAGATCCTCACCGACCTTTTCAGCGTTGGCGAGAACGTTGAGGAGAAGACCAGGGCGCTGGTTTTGCTGGCGTCGCTTCCTCCTTCATACGAGTCCTTGGTGACTGCTCTTCTAGTGGGGAAGAGCACTATCAAGATGGATGAAGTCACCGCGGTGATACTCCAGAACGAGGTTCTCAGGAGGGAGAACCCAGCTTCGAGCTCAGGTGGTGGTAGCTCAGCTTTGGTGGCTTCTGGAAGAGCAAGAAGCGATAGACGGAGCGACAGGAGATTGCAACGAGGGCGGTTTAAGTTCAGGAGGGACTTGAGCAAAATCAGGTATTACCAGTGTGAGGAGTTGGGGCATCTAGCCAGAGATTGCCCTCAACTCAAAAATCAGACGGTGGCTGCTGTAGCGACGGCCGGCAGTGATTTAGATGGAGATATCCTGGAGATATCTGACGAGGTATCTACTTCTTCCCAGTAATGGATATTAGATTCTGCATGCCCCTATCATGTATATTGCAGAGAGGAGCAGCTTGACTTCCTAGAGAACAGTGAGGGCACTGTATATCTGCCGGATGGATCGAGTTGTGCGATCAGAGGCATTGGGATGGTCAGCTGGAGGACACATGACGGTGCAGTGAGGAGATTGGGGGAGGTCCGATACATATCCGATTTCAGGCGGAATCTTATCTCACTTAGCAGACTGGATTCGAGAGGCTACAGGACGGTAGCTGGTGGAGGAATCCTGAGGGTGTTACGCGGCGATAGGATTGTGCTGGAGGGAAAGAAGGAGAGCAGAAGATATTATTATCTGGCAGGGAGCCCAGTGCGAGGTGGAGCTTCGAGAGCCAGGCGGAGCCCAGAGTGAGGTGGAGCTCTAGGAGACGGATCGGGCACAAAACAGGAGACTCGGAAGGACGAGAGGCGACGTCGCAAGGTGAGATTCCTATTGCCGCAGGATGATGTCCCGAGCAGATCTCAGGTCAGGAGGAGCACAGCATACGACAGAGATGGGATCGAGCAGCCTGGCTCGACTCCCATATTTGTCCATCCATGATCAGCAGGTGATTGCCCCAGGGCATGGGGGTGAGGAGATCCAGAAGCTTTCGAAGTTTGGAGGAGACCGAATATCGAGTCGAGGTGGAGATTGTTAGGATTTGATGCCTCAAGATTCAGCCCATATTGAGTCCACAGCGAGGTTTGCGGCGAAAAATGGAGTCCAACGAGACCAAGATCATCCGAAACGGAGCTCGGATGGAGGAGATACGAGCTTTTGAAGTCGGCACGAGATTCGAGGTGGTGGAGGACCGCCGGCGACCGGCGGTGGGCGGCAGCGGCGCGGCCGCAAGCGGCGGCGTGCGGGATGCGCGACCCAGGCCTGTGCGGGACGCGCGACCCACACGGGCGGGCGGCCCAAGCGGGCGCGCGGCCCAGGCGCGCACGGGCCCGCGCGTGGGAGCGGGCCGGCCCAGGCGACCTGCCTGGCCCTGTTCTCTGGTCCACCATGGACCGAGCGGTCCACGGCTGGGCCTGTAGACCGCGTGGGCGTTTTCCATGCTTTTCACGCGGTCCATGATACTATTCCGTGGATCGATCGTGATCGGACGGCCCAGGGAGTTTTCGATGACGATCCGACGGTTCAGGAGGTTGATTTGGCTTGTTTATGACTCTTAAACCTAATCTAATTAGGTTTTAAACCCTGCTTAAGCCTTTAAAAAGGCATGTGACAACAGAGAGAGGTGTGGTTCAGATTTTTGCACCGTACGAAGCCCGTACGGAACCCAAGAGAAGAGAGAGGCGGAAGCGCTGAGAGAGAAGGAGCAGGAGGCTCTTGGATAGCGATCGTCAGGCACTTCAGGGGTTCAGGGGGGTCTCCAAGAGAGAGAGAGCTTTTGTGAGGGAAACTTCTAGTGAGATAGAATTGGGTGTATAAGGGTTGAGAGTGAGGTCTCCTCTTGTAAAATTTTTTTTTCATAGTAAAGTTTGCATGCCCCGTGGAGGCGAGCCCTTTTGTGGCTGATCCACGTATTTTGATTGTTTTTCCTTTTGTTTTGTTTCTTCTTTCTTCCTGCTGCATCGCGTGGTACTGAAAGGATCTTGGGAGGTGGTGTCCTAGCCAGACATCTATCCAACAATATATATGTTACGATGGAGCTCCCACTCAAATTAAGACATGTTATGCTCAAAAAATATCGTACGAATCTTGGTCTACCTAACACAAAGGTTTCTAACCTGAGTCACTTTTGGCTCAACCATTCACTAAGAGTTAGCCAAAGTACTCACATTCAGCTCTCAAGTAGGCTTTATATAGACATATGGAATCTTTCCATATTTGACTCCTATAAGTCTCATCTTAGACTAACTAAGATGATGTTTATGATTTTGTCCACTATATTAGATGGCAAAGGATTCTGCAAACTTGCTACAAAGGCAAGGATCCATCCCATTCATTTCATCCCACTTGCTACTAAGCACTAGGGTGATCATCCATGTGAGTGGACCAATCTCAGCCTTGTGATATTTCAATAATTATCTGCCTTTAATCAAATATCAATTAATGCCATCACAAGTAAAGAATAACAAATATTTTATATTACTTAAAGCATAAATGCATACAAAATATCTAATCATGTAATCCAAGCAACTCAAATCCTACAAATTCCCAATCCTTTAATATGGGACTGATAAATATTCTGAGCAATTGGCTTGGTTAAAGGATCAGCCATCATCCTGATAGTGAAAATATATTTTAGGACTACCTCTTTTTATTTGATCGTGCATTGAATGTAGTGAAATTATATGTTTATGTGCTTGGTTCTTCCATAGTACTTAGAATCCTTTGTATATGCTAAAGCAACCATGCTATCAGTGTGGATCTCTACAGTTTTATCAGCTCGTGCTATGATACCAAAGTGTAGCATAAACCTTTTCAAGCATACTTTTCTTGAACTGCTACTGAACAGGTAATATACTTAGCCTCTATGGTAGATAGGGCAATGCAAGTCTGTTTCTTGCTACACCAAGAAACAACTTCACCTCTAAGGATAAATGCATATCCTGAGGTTGACTTGCGTTCATCTCTATCTCTGCCCCAATTCATATCACAAAAACATTTCAATCTCAAGTTCCCTCTATGGAAATATAGAATGAGATCATAGGTACCATGGAGGTATCGAAAAGTCTTTTTGACCGCTTGCCAATGAAGTGGACAATGAATTGCTCTAGTAACGACTTATCAGTCCTATTGCAAAATAGATGTCGGGGTATGTATACAGCATAGCATACATCAAATGTCTGATTGTACTTGCATAAGAAACACTTTTTCTCTGCTTGTTTTCCTCATCAGACTTAGGGCAATGATCAATGCTCAAGGTGTGATCCTTTTCAACAGGAGTATCAATGGGTTTGGAATTGTACATATAGAATCATTCTAAAATTCTCTCAATATAAATCTTTTGGAATAAATCTAAAAGCTTCTTTGAATGATCCATAAGGATTTTCACCCCAAGCATATAATTCGCCTCACCCATGTCTTTCATCTCAAAAGTATAAGACAACCACTCTCTTGTGATGTTAACTATCTCCATGTTATTTCCCGCTATAAGAATGTCATCAATATACAGAGATAGAATTAAAACCCCTTTTTTTGTTTTCTTGACATACACATAGTAGTCCTTTTCTATCATAGATAGACCAAATAAGGTTATAGCCTTATAAAATCTCAAGTACGACTATCTAGATAATTGCTTGAGATCATAAATAGATCTTTTAAGATGACAAACTTTATATTCTTTCCTCTAAAAATAAATTCGAGAGATTGATTGATGTAAATCTCTTCATCTAGTCCTCCATTGAGGAATGCATTGTTGACATCTATTTAGAACAACTCTAAATCCAAATGGACTACTATGGCTAGGATTAAGCGAATGTAGACAAATCTCACTACTGGAGAGAATGTCTCATCATAGTCTATATTCTCCTTTTAGATATATCCTTTCACCACAAGATGAACCTTAAATTTGTCAATCGATCCATTTGCCTTGCACTTAACCTTTAAAACCCATTTGTTCCTAATAGTTCTGTACTCAGGTGGAAGATCAACTAACTCCCACACTTGATTTTTCATAATGGAATCCATCTCATGCTGCATAGCTGCTATCCATTCTTTAGAGTTAGGTGAAGAAAACATTTCTTGATAAGAGGCTGACTCATTAATGTCCAATAGAGCACACATGAAGCTTCACCTTCTATCCCAAAATGATGTCGGAGACCACATTCGCTTCTGCATAATTAGACATCTTGAGAGTTATTCTCTGAAATTATGCTCCTGCTAGGTTGTACATCACTCTCACTATCTATAGTGATTTTGGATGATAATCAGAGCTCACATTTTTGCTATCATTTGGAGTAACATCTTCTTAAAGCTCATAAAGCTCAAGATTCTTTTTAACTTCACATATGTTCAGAAACTTCTTCTCTAAAAATTCTATATTACAGGACTCAATCTCAGTCATACCTCCATTGGGATGTTCATTGTATGTTATGTATCCCTTTGTGCTCTCAGGATACCTGATGAACACATGCTTGCTAGCCCAAGGGCCAAGCTTGCCATATTTGTGGGATGGGTTGTGAATATCCAGCTAATCTCCATGCACATAATTTTCTAAGTTGGTTTTTATGCCATTTCATAATTCATATGGGGTCAAAGGCAATAATTTACTTGAAACTCGATTAAGTATATAGGTGGCAGTTAAAAGTACATCCCCCAAAAACTTATCAAAACTTTGGCTTGTATCATTACTGATCTAACTATATCCAGTAAAGTATGATTCTTTCTTTCTACAATACTATTTTGCTGCGATGTTTCTAGAATCATAAGTTATCTTCGAATTTTTTTTCCTCATAAAACTTTTTAAATTGCTCAGATAAATATTCGTAACTTCTATCAGTTTGGAGAGTTTTCAATTTGCTCTCCTTTTGATTCTCAACCTCCACAATAAAACATTTGAAGCAATCTAATGCTTCATATCATTAAGCAATCAAATACACATAATTGAAGCGTGAATAATCATCTATGATTATAATAAAATAGGAGGCACCATGGTGTGCCCTGATATTCATAGGTCCACAAATGTTTGAATGGACTAGCTCTAAGGGATGAGTAGTCCTCGCAGCCTTATCAAAAGATTTTCTGCTAGCTTTCCCAATCAAACAAGATTCACAAACTGGAATATTAACTTTAGCAAGGGATCCCAACAGGCCATCTCTAACTAATCTAGTCATCCTTTCTTGATTTATATGGCCAAATCTTGCATGCCAGATCATTGTATCAAAATCATCAATATGAACAGTAGTTACAGCAGATGAAGAATAATAACAATCCAAGTCTAATCTAAAAAATCCATCTACTAAATATCCATATCTCAACAATTTTTCATCAAGAAAAATATCTAGTTGAGTCTGGTTAAAATGAAAAGAAAAACCAAATCCTAATAAAGCTAAAATTGAACATAGATTACATCAAACTCTAGGTGCATACAACAAGTCATGTAGGAGTAGTGTGTGTTTACCACGCATCTTGAGCTGATACGAACTAACTCTAAGCACTTCTTTTTTTGTGCTATTCCTAAGGATGATATATTGTGATCCTACTAGAACCCGATGATAATCTACGAACCCAACTCAATCTTTGACTATGTGTGTGGTTGCTCCCGAGTCTACAATTCAATCAGAGAGACTATGAGCAACTAATGCATGTGAGCAAACAAATGACTGAAAAGAGTTGGGTGAAGAGAGTACCTTCTTCGATAAAGTACAATCACGAGCAAAGTGACCATTCTTTCCACAATTATAGCATTTCAACTTAGATATATCTTTCTTTTTATGATTGCCCTTGTCTTTAGCAATTCTACCTTATTTTTGCCTCCATTGTTCTTCGCTCTTTTATTCTTGCCTTTATTTTTGAGATTAGGCCTCGAAGGCCTATTATCTCCTAGATTCAATGGCAAGAACTAATAGCATGGTTAGCTTCCAAGCGTTCTGCCTCTAGCTCGAGATAATGCGATATGTCATTAAAAATTTTTATGTTTTCACTATGAGTCATCAAGAGCTTCATTTGGGACCACTCAGGGCCCAGCAAGAAATGAATAACAGCGAGCATATGTTGCTAATCATTGAGCTCATTTCCAATTGCTCTAAGATCTTGAATCATGGCACTCATAACATGAAGATGCTCAGCCATGGAGTGTTTTGGGTCTTTAGTATATTACTGAAACTTCAGATTCAAAGCACGAAGGCTCGTTGCTGAAATTTAGCCAAAACTGATCTTAAGCTGGTTCCATATTTTTTAAGCTGTGAGGCAATTCTTAAATTTACCAATAAGATCATTATACATGCTGCTTAATATAGTAAAGCATGCACATCAATCTTTCTTGACCCAATTCTCATAGGCTTCTCTATCACGATGATGTTGGGCAGTATTGCCTTCCTTAGGTGGGAGCATGGTAGTAGATAATGTCTTTAAAATATCTTACTCATTAAGCAAGTATTGAATTTTTCTTTGCTAGATATCATTATTTTTCTCATCAAGTTTTTTCTCTTTGGTCAAGACGGTGACAATATTCTTAAAGGCCGTGATTTACTACATTCATTAAACAAGGAGGGACATTAGGCATATATTGTTCTAAAAATAATAATTTAGAATTTTATTTCCTTTTTCATATCACAAGATCAAAAATATCGCAAAGCCAATAATCATCTCCTATGATGATGTGAGTCAGAATATTAAATTCTAACTTACTATTATTAACTCATAAGGAATCAATCCCCTTTTTTTTTTTTAAAAATCTTATCCACAATGTAAGGAACTAATCCTTGTATAAAATTCTATCATACATTCGTATGAACTCCGCGGAGTTCTATGGGTGTTAATTATATATCATGCCAAGACAATCCTAACATGTATTGACAATAGGTGAAATACATTTCCTTACAAGGCAGCAATAATAATACATTTCTTTTAGTACATTACATCAAGAATAATCTTACTATAATTTATCTGTAATAAACATGTGAATACTGCCTTTGCCAATATAATTTAAAGATTATCTTGGTAAAATATTCATAAGTAGAAAAGTAAACAAATAACATGTATATAATAACATCAATATCAATCTCCGTTAATTTTTATCATAAAACACAAAATGGTATATATAATTGCCTAGATAAAAATAAATAAATAAATAAATAAATTATTTAATTATTTATTTTATTCTTAAACTGAGTTATTCATAAACAAATTCTATATAAACTCAAATCTAAATTCTAACCACACAGAGAGGTAGGATATTAATAAATATATTTGTATAAAAATTTTGGCCTTAGATGACATAGCGCGTGCCCCTATGCGCTAGTGCAACTTCTATTTTTATTTTTTATTTTTTTTGTTGTGTGACCCCCAAGACCTTCAACGAGGGTGACCTCCTACTAGCTTCAATACCTATGAGGTTTTATATCCTTTTTTGGAACATGGCTCTTTGCTATTTAAAGGTCACGGTCTGATGTGTTATGGACTGGCAACAGGTCATTTATGGAGTTGAGCTCAAAAGTTTGGACTATTGTGGTGTGACGTGATCATAAGTTCATTTCTCATAAATAATATATTATTGAAAAGCTTTTTAATATATTTTTATAATATATTAATTTTATTTACAAAAGTAGTCTTATTATAGATCAAAAATTGATCTAAAAAATAAATTTATCTTGATCTAAAAAATATATAGAAAAAAAGTAGATTACCTACATATAATAATTGGGTAAAAAGAAATAGATCCATAAAAAATTGGATCTTGATCTTCGAAAAATAAAAAGAACATATCTATATTATTTTTTATAAAATCGGATCCATCAGGTAATCATGTATAATGTAAAAATATACATAATATATCTATAATACATCATAGGTAAAAGCAAGCAAAGAAGCTCTGATGCCAATATAGAAAAGCAGCGAAAATATTATGTATATAGGTTTGTATATCAAAAACCCACAGTTTGGATATGATACACTTGCTTTACGAACCTCCATTGAACTTCTGACGCCTTCTCAAAGTATGTGCATGATCCTAGTAATATCGAACCTCCTTCTTGATCTTGTAAGGATTACTGAAGTCTCTTTTTAATGTCCACACGCCAAATTCTAAAATTCTAAGATGGTAACTTTAAAGACATATACCTTAGAGAGAGGACGTAGATATTCTCGGAATAGGATTGATCATACCATGTATTTATAAATGAGACTCAATAAAAGTCCTTCTCATTTTATCCACTTAGTTGGATAAAAATCCTATTCAATTTAAACACTTAATCAGATCATCTCAATTCTAATTAAGGACTTTTATCGTCATCCCAATAACCCATGTGGATGAACAATAGATAGGAACCGTATTCAAAACCGATCAAATTCCACCAAAGATAAATGCTTAAAAGAAGTTATCAAAAAAAGGAGCAGTTAAGGTATGACATTGGTCTGGTTAATAGTGTTTGGTAGGAGAACATGATGCTCGTATATAGAATACACAAATATCTGCTGGTTATGATAACTACTCAAGCCCTTCTCCCACCCTCCAAAAAAAAAAAAAATCTCAAGCCAATAGGAAAAATCACTAGTACATTACACAGAGAAGCCACCTTATCTCTAGTGAAAGAGAGAAAGGGGAGGAAGGCATGCTTTTGACTTGCTAGCCTATCTCAAAATCAGCCTTGCTACAGCACGGGGTTGTGATATCTGGAAGTGCTGTGTTAAGCCAAGGTGTGCCAGAAGAAGCCATACATGAGTTATAAACTCTCCCCCTCCTCTTAGTTGCTCTGCGTGCTTTCTTCCAGTACTCTGATTTGCGACATAGGCTAGTATTTCCAACCAAACATCAGCAATCATACTCCATTTCTGTCACATCATACAATACCACAGCCATAAAGACATTAAACCACCAAGATAATAATGAGAGAGAGAAGCACAAGGACACAGAAAAAAAAGTAAAAGAAGAAATCACCTCTTCCTTATCTGAAATATCGGTCAAACCACGTGCAAGCCTACATGCATCGGATAGAACAGATTTCTTTGATCTATACCTGTCTCCAAGCAATTGGGTTCCAGTAGTATATTGCACAAGCAAATTCCCATGCACATCAGTTTTGCCATTTGTGCTATAGAATTTCATGGCCTCCGCACAAGTGTCTTCAAAGACGAACTGCCCTATCCCCACCGGTAACATGGAAGGTTTCATGACTACAAGATAAAGCATATACTGTGACATGAGTTTGCTCATCTCCATCTTTGATTGATTGCTAGAGTCTTCTAAGTTGCAGCATATTTCTGTAGCAATGTGCCAGATGAAGATGCTCTGGTCAAATTCTACTTCAGTGCTCCATTTCAATTCACCATGACCATAATCTTGCAATACATTGTTTCCTCGAGCAATGTTCAAGGCCCCAGGATTATATGTAGCTGACTCCATTTCCTTTTGCATTTTCTTAAGCTTCTCCTTAAGACGGTCAAAGATCCATTCTTTCAAAGTAATTGGTATTTCCACTCTGGTTATGTATCTCCGCCGTTCTAGCTCTTCAACAATGCTGAAGCGGTTCAACATCTTATGGCAAACCACGGGCTTTTCTTTGAGGGTGAAGCCTAGCAAACTGTATTGAGCCATGGAATTTGACCACCGAGGATTTCTAAGTAGTTGGAGAGAAGTACTTGCTTGCAACACAGATGTTTTATTATGCATACTCAACCAAACAATCATCCAATCTGAGGAAAAAGACATTAGTGTTGCACAAATCTCCAGAAAAATAGCTGCAACCAGCAGCAGGAATGTTATTGAAAGGTCAATCTTTGAGTAATGTTGCTTCTCAGCAGCCAAAGAGAACAAAACTAAAACAATACATGTGAGAGCAAAACTGACAAAGCGCAGGCCAAAGCCCCATGGATTATAGACCAACATTGCCTTGGTATGAAGCAAATCATACATGAATCCACATTCCATTTCAATTAGTTTGAAAGCGTTCTCAGAAGATATACTCCTGAAAATAGTTTGGCTGGTATCCCGATCTCGGGTACCAAGTATGAGATCAACAAAAAGACACTTGAATATCTGAAACAATCCATACGCTGTCAGTAATTCACTGTCTTTGGAGATGGAATCACCTTCAAACAGAACAGAATCTACAGGAAACTGAACCTCAATTACTCTGTTGGGTATCACATTGTATCCCTCGGCATCCCTCAAGTTATATTCCTCAATTAAATTGGAGTTCCCAAGACTAGGATCAGAACGTGTGACCCTCATAGAGTCTCTAAGTTGGTCACTGCTTGCAGAACGGAGAACCCATGTCCTCTCCCCATACTTGATAAGGCCAGCAAAAAACATCGGAATGGTTAGAATGGAAAGACAAGAGCTAGTCCAGGCCATGAGTAAGATATAAAATGTGCCTAATGCTTGCACAAACAGTCCAAGAAAGTGCCTCAACCACAGGTCATTATCTTCCAACGAGTATGCGGTAATGGTGTCTGGGCCACCCAAGTGGAATAGAAGAAATGGTGCCCAAAATGCGTATAGTTCAACAGCTGCGTTTACAGAGCTATCTTGGTCATCATCATTGTAGATGTCTCCCAGGTTACTTGAGATTACACCAAGGGCAATAGTTGCAACAGAGTCTGCTGCTAGATAGGCAGACCAAACAACAAACTTAATCCAAGTTCTGGCAATGTACTTCCTACGATTGCCGAAAATGATTAGTACTATTTGGAGGATGAGGCTAATCAAAACCACTACTCTTAGCTGCCATTCACTCCAGAGTTTCCTTAACCTCGGAGGAAATACCTCAATTATTGACCTCCTCATCTTTGATAATGCTCAAACTGCCCCTACTGAATTGAATTATGCACATTAGAGACAGGGAAAACTACTTCAATGGATGCAAAAGCAGAGCCATTTCACAATTACATTTATTCAAACATTCTTACAAGGTTTAAGTAGAAATAAGAAGACTACCGATAAGCAAACGATTAGCCAAAATCTTCTTGCACCTACTTTTGAAACTAATAACGGTAATAAGTACCTGAAGAAGGTGATCTACAAGGATTTGGCCAATAAGACAATCTTTATGGAGCTGGTTAACTGAAGCCAGCTGATGCGGGCAGTCACAGCTGCCGAAGAGATGAGATTGACATTTTGGAGTGGTCAAAGAACAGTAGTTAAAAGCTGGTAAGGCTTAGTAAATATTTCTCTCCTACCAGTCATTAAATAGGCAGAGTGGTCCCTTGGGCTTAAAGGTTTTTCTGAAGCTGCATTAGTGCTATCTGAGCAAACCCAACACTTGGAAGATTGGTAAGATTCCAACCTTAGTATCAGCTCCTAACAGTCTTCCCTTCACCATTAGATGAAAATGACAGTTTATCATGTTATGTCATGCTGGAATAGAATGAAGAGGCATTGTAATTACTAATAGTACCATTGTTATTACAAAAAATGTTGGATTAAATAACAGTTCTCATCAATATTTTTGTAACGTCTTTTTATATTATCTTACACAATTTTAACGTGATCGATAATGACAATATTGTTGGCTTACATTCTGCCAGCATGAGATTTATAATTATTTACCAAGTCAATCACAAACACTTCTTATTACAAAATATTAAATATGAAAGCGATTCTCAACTAATATTTCCCTTACGGCTGGGCACTGGTGAATGGAAAGTTGAAACTAAAAACTTTTCTCACGGGCATTTTCTCAAGCAGCATACACACATGACCAGCATACTTCCTGTTCTTCACAATAGCTTCTCCGGCCAAAGATTCCTAAAAAATAGTAGCACCACATGGTGGATGACTTGAAAAGTCCCTCCAGCACATGACATGCTTTATCAAGCCCCAAGATAATTTCTTTGGCTTCCAAGTGACTGGAAATGGATAGATTGATCAATTCAATGGCATCTTTTCTTGTTTGATTATGTTCGAAGTACTTAAATGTGTAAATGGTGCAAGAAATCTGTTTGGAAAAAAAATGCCTGCTAGAAACACTTGTAACTGCAGATAAGCCAATGCAAGAAAGAGTTACTAAAAGTTCAATCTAAACCTTCAACCCATGGTTCCTCTACACTTGGTCAAAGAGCCTTTGATACTGTATCAAATAACCGTTTAACCCAAAAAATTAAACTGTTGGAGGAGTCTCAAGAATGGCCATATTATATTATCTTGCGCAATCCAACAAGTAAGGTATCATTCTAGAGACATTTTCTGGCTGTAATTTTATCAACAGCATTAAAAATTTAAGCTTTTTTGCACTGGCTCTTTTTAGAGCTTTGTAGCACTTCAATGTATTAATGAAGTTTCAGCTTTGCTAAGAAAAAAAAAAGTGTCATTTTTAGAGATATCTTAGAGACTGTCGCTTTAACACCATTACCAAATACTCTTACCGTGATAGGTGTATCTAATTCTTTTTATCTTTTATCTTCTTGTACCAGATAGGTGGATACATAAAGTGTGTTTGTTGGAGAACTGACTGTGCTAAGTCCTAACATAACTCGTGGAAAGAAAAGAAGTCTTGTTAAAGAAAGAAAAAGAAGAATATTATCGATGAAAGAAAATAGAGATTTGATGATAGAATGTTTACTAAGCAAGCAAAGAATCCAGTTCTCTCTTATTTCTTCTTCAGACGAACTTGCTCCTGTTTGTCCTCTAGCGAAAAGAAAAACACAATGATTTTTGTAGCCAAAGAGGAATCCTTTCGATGGAAAATCCCCAAATCCTACAAAATATCTTGCTTCTACCAAGATTAAGGTCTCAAAACCTCGAAGGACCAACTCACACCGCCAAAACTCGCACAAAATCACATCTGCTTGAGAAAAAACCCCAATCGGAACCTAAGAAACCCCGATCTCTCTCAGGTGCCCTCATCTCCGAAAAAGAGAAACAAATAAAACGAAAAAGAAGCGAAAAGAAAAAACAATGATCAATCTACGTGGAAAAAGGTCTTACTTTTTAATTTTTCCCGTCTTTCCTTTGTCTTCGTTGATTTTTCGTATGTTTTCCCCAGGCACCTCCCCTGTTCTCAGTCGGGTGGGGCGCTTGGAGCGAACGAACATGCAAGTTTAGACGATGGGATGCTGTGTTGGTGGTTATTTATAAGCGTTTAAAACGTACTAGCTTATAACCTCATGAGATGGGGATGCAATTTTTTAAAAATAATATTTAATTTTTTTATTTATTTTATTATATTTATTTTATATATATTTTTAAAATATTTTCTAAATCTTATGTATCAATATACACACATATATATATATATAATATACACATACATACACATATATATACATGTATATATACACACACATATATATATATACACACATATATATATATATACACACACACACATATATATATATACATATATACACATATGTATATATATATATACATGTATATATTGTCAATTTAATTTTTCAAATCAATTTTATTATATCACTTATTTTCAATGCAGCATGTATGTGGCATGTGATATGTCGGAACTGACTGTACCCATACGTGGCTGCATATGTTTTTTTTGTGCACATGGCTGCATACTCTTTTGTTTTTTTTTTTTTTTGCTCGCTGCGCTCTGAACTTCCTCTAGTGCTTCTCGAAGCCTTTTTTTCTCCTCTCCGTGGGTCTCTGCGGTCCCGGGCACCTCCCGCACCTTCTGCACCCCGCACGACCGCCCCCTGCACCCTCCGCGGCCCCGCTCTACCACCGCCCCTCCCATTTCCTCCCCCGGCCCCGACGAAGCCTCCTCCACCTCTGCTGGTGTTCTTACCGCCAAATCGGATCCTTCTTCATTCTCCTCCCCCCGTTCTCTCGCCGCCGCCTCCTCCGCCATCTCCTCTTCCTCCATCCCCACCACCGCTGTCTCCTCCACCACCATCCCTTCCTCTACCCTCACCACCGCCTCCATCCCCACCCCCGACATCTCCCCCATCCTCATCTCCACCGCTTCCATCCCCACCTCCGTAGCCGCAGTCGCTACCACCTCCATTGTCGCCTCCTCCTGTTCATCCTTCACCATCGATGTCCATCTACTGCGTCCGCCCCCCACCGCCGCCTCCGCCAAACTCTCCTCCACCTCCGTCGCCTCCTCCCTCGCATTTCTATCCTCCACCACCTTATGCTTCTCCACCTCCACCACATTACTCGCCGCCTCCGCCACCTAACTCACCACCGCCACCACCCAACTTGCCGCCGCCTCCACTGTATTCGCCGTGCTCACGGCGATGGTCGGGTTCCAAGCGGCTAATCTGAAGCATATGAACCGCAGGCCGAGATTACAGAAGAAGAAGGAGATCAAGAGGTAAGTAGGAATCATAGTAAATAAATTGCTTCATTGCTCACCATATCTTCGATGAAATTACTGATAGAGATGTTTTAGAAGTACAGTAAAAAAGAGTAGCTGTTAAGTGAAATCCACTTGATATAATAAGTGATTTTTTGATTTTTTGGGGGACTTTAACCCCCCTACTCCTCTGATTTCCCCCACATCAGGCTCGGGCGGACGATGGAGAAAGGGAACCTCCAGGCCCCCATGGGGTACAATGGGAGTAGCTTGGGGTATAGAGATATAGATGGGACCAAGATTCATGTACAAGGCCCTCAGGGAGAAGTATGGGGAGGAGGGGTACGGTGAGAGGGATGTGATTGGGTTCTATATTAACCTTCCAGATGGGGCTTCGTATGCTCCGTAGCCACTACATCTTATTTGGTACAAGGGGCAAAGGTATGTGTATTCGGCTGATGGCAAGCATAAGCCTCCCAAAGTTGTTTTTGGTGAGTTCCTCCTCTCCAAAATGTGATTTCTTTTCTTTTAACCATTTTTTATTGTATAGAATTGCAAAGCTTGGAATGCTATTTGCTTTGCCAATTATTTTCTGAACTGAGATACATTCTCCCCGAATCATCCTGTTCTCATTATTGTCTTTGTTAGCTGCAAAATTCTCTTTTTGACTATTTATATATCTACACTTCTATAGTGGCAAAATTCTATAAAAAATTATCTGTGGAGGAATCGAGTTTAGTGGTATTTACTATTGATGATATATGAGAATAGAATATTGTTATTATTCTTGACTTAAAGCCCTGGAACTATGACTATTGCCTGTATGAATTACTCCCCTTTGAAGGATACATTTCCTTTTCTCTTCCAACCAAGTGATGCCTTACTTCCAAAAGCAATCAAAATTTAATTTTTCACAAAAACATTAATAGATAAGCAATCAATCTATGATTATGGAATGCAAGATGGCTGATTTATTTATTTTATTAAGTTAATAGATGCTTTATGTTCGGCAAAAAAATAATTTATATTTTATTTATTTAGACAAAAATAATTCGACTACATGCAAGCAATTTTTTCTCGGGCACCTCTCGAGGGGGGGTTGGTGGCGTCGGAGCTGGGGGAGGGGAGGGGAGGGGGGTGGGTGGCGTCGGAGCTGGAAGAGGGGGGAGAGGGTTTGGTGGTCGTGCGGAGCCAGGTGCGGCATGGACGGTCGGTGTGGTTCGGACGACGGTGGGGTGGGACTGAGGTGGGGGCAGTGCGGACGGCTACGACCTGGGGCCTCACACGGTGTGGGCCGGGGGTGGGGGAGGCGACGGGAGGAAGGGAAGGGAAGAAGGAAAAGGAAAAAAAGAAAATAAAAAAATAAAAAAAATATTTGAGGAGAAGGAAAAAAGAAAAAACATATATTATTATAATAATAATTTAAAATATTATTTTTATATAATAATAAAGTAGTATTTTAAAAAATTAGAAAAAATAATATTTTAAAAAATAAAAGTTGGGGAGGGATAAGAGAGGAAAGCAAAATTTTTAAAAAATATTTAAAAAAATATTATTACTTTATTATTAATAAAGAGAGGAGAGGGGAGAGCACGTGGAGAAGTTGTCTTACTTTTTTTATTAGGAAGAGGAGTTTCCTTACGTTTTTTTATTAAGAGAAAGAAAATCGGACAATTTGATTTTATCTGTGGATGGGAAGAGAAGAGAGGAGAGCACATGGAGGAAGTGCCTTACCTCTTTATTAGGAGAAAGTAAATTGGATAGAAGAAATGAGAGAAAAGGGAAGAGCATGTAGAGGAGTTGCCTTACCTTTTTATTAGGAGAAAGAAAATCAGACAGTTTGATTTTAATAAAGAAGAGTAAATCTTTGAAAAAAATATCCGAATATGTCTGAAAGAAGGATTATTGCCTTACCTATTTATTAGGGGGAGAGAGAGTTACATAATTTGAATGAAGAAGAGATGACTATTCGAAAAGAGGATTTCGAGATGAACAATAGAGATGTCAAATCCGAGTCATTTCTCCTTTTTATTTCAAATCCATTGTTCCATATATGTGTATGGTGAATCAATTACACACATTAGCGAAAATGCCACATGGCAGCCGGGAGAAGTGGAGTAGCCTGCATAGTCAGCACCAACTGCACTCGTCAGTACACACGCCACATGGCACATGGTTCACTGTGCAGATGCCGGTGTGCGTTCTCCCACCATGATGTTCGATGAGCATCGGATCTGTGAATGGGAAGAGAAGAGAGGAGAGGGGACAGCACGTGGAGGAGGTGCCTTTATCTCTTTATTAGGAGAAAGAAAATCGAACGGAAAGAAAAAATAAAAAATAAAAGTGGGGAAAGGATAAGAGACGAAAACAACATTTTTTAAAAAATATTATTTTTAAAAAATAAAATATTATAAAAATAATAATAATATTTTTAAAAATACTAATTTATTATTGTTTAAAAGTAATAATATTTTATTTTTTAATTTTAAAAAGAATAATGTACTAATTTATTTTTTTAAATAATATTTTTATTATTTTTTAAAAATAATATGTTTTGAGATCTGAATCGATCCATCGGATCAAATCAAACAATGTTATCTTATTTTATATTGATTGTTATTGTAATTATCTTTTATATTTTATAGTATAATGAATAATTTCATTGTCTTATTATTGGTATCTTTGTTAAGATATTTTCTAAATTTAACTTATAGTATTGTCTTATTTTATATTGATTGTTTTTGTAATTATCTTTTTATATTTTATAGCTATATTTATTTTGTTATTTATTCCATGTTGTTGGTATTTAATTATAAATCTCTTGATAAGTAAGATTTAAGGCATGTTTAATACAGGCTGATAAGAATAATATTAGTATTAATTTTTGTTTGAGAATCTTTTGTTTTTATGGACATGATGGATGGCTGCTAAATTCTAGCAGCAATCTCTATCCAAGTTCATGGGCACTAGAAGGCTGCTGCACTCATGTGGAAGATCCGATGCACCCAAAAATTCTCTAAGGCATTCTGGTCTAGCCTACTCAGGCAAATCCATGGGTTGGTTTGAGTAGACCAAAAGTGGCCAACTTTAATCGAGGCTGGCACCTGGCAGTCTAGGTCAATGACCTTGGCTACTAATTTGAATTGAGCGGAACCCTCCTTACAACAAAATTAACTCGATCTTTTCGTCTCAAAGGTGTATGCAATGCCATCATGTGCTAGGTTATTACAATATATCTCTACAGTTTACCAGGAGTTTATTGTGGCATATGACCCTGAGTTTGTTAGGATGCAATCCTAAAAAATTTGGGGCTCCAACTATTAATAGGTATGAAGACCCTTCATAAAAAAGGAAGGGAGGTAATCACCTCGACTCCATCTCTCTACAGTCCTTTCTTCTTCTAATATGCAAACAATATATTTTTACTTGGCTCAACAAGATTATAGACAAACTTTTGATTCCCTTCTTATGTCTATTTATATTATTTCTTTTTCTTTTTGGTTGAAATATTGTAAACGATGACATGGAGTCATATCAACCTCATCCACATCTCGGCTTTTCAATGGTTGGTGATAGTATAGTATTGTAATGGCATATATTTAAAGTATCACATGATTTCAGGGTCTCAAGGAGTGATCACAATATAAAGTTAGTGCATGTGAGGAAACTAATGACTAATCGCCCTAAGCTTTGACAAACAAATATTTGTAGAAAGACCAGCCCTAAAATATTAAAATACCTACTTCCACCACCACCATAAAAGCATGCATTCCAGGTACTTTCATGTATAGATTAGATTTTATTTTAGTATTCATCAATAAACCAATTTTAGTGGTCAAGCCAAGCCTATAAAAAAATGAAATGCATAGCATAATGATTTGGGATTCTGGATCTATTTATACTGATTTGCCTTTGATATGAATTTAGGTGCAAACTAGATGTCTTCTCTATTCTCCTTGTTATCCTTTTGATTCGGATTTGGTTGGGAAACCCTAAAGTGATCAACAAAAAGGAGTCATGGAAATACCTTTAGGCCTCCCTCTTAAAAAGCCCAAGCTTAAAACACCTAGACTTCTTGATAATTATAGCATGAACAGTGGCACCGTATATAAAATCAGCAACCCAACTGATTGCATCCTCCATCACATACTCTCCTTTTGCACCTTCAAGAAACTATGCAAACAAGTATCCTCACAAGGTGATGGCCATGCCTTTGGTCACCCTTCTTGACTTGGACTAGGAAGATGCATTTTTAGGGTTATTTACAAAATAATAGACTGACAGATCTTATGGATTTTATCTATCACGTTCTTCACCTTTATGGCAATCTTTGCATCCATAGATTGTGCCTCTTGTTGTCTATTGAATGTCATACAAACTGTGTACTAATTTCGTATCAGCTTGCCACCTAAGGGTGATGCCAGAGAATTCCATCCTTTTATCACCAACCATGGATACAAATTTCTTAACCTGCTGCATGACAAGCTCTCTAACTTTGACTCTCTGAGACTCTTGCACTGAAGATGAGGTTCTTTAGTCTATTTGTCAAGTTTTAGCTTGCTAGAGCCTTTAAAGTTATACTTTGTTGACGTTCGAAAGTTGCCAATTTTCATGTTCCATCCTTTAATTAAGAGTTGGTCTCTCACTGCATGCAAATTAGTAAGCAATTGTGCCAATAATATTAGTAGTCAGGCTCGAAAAGATGTACGAGTGGCAATGAATTTTGGCCTATCAAGCATTGACCTTGCCAAGAAGGAATTAAACCAATTGCATGCATTGACTAGCATCATTTCTTATTCAAAATCTCACTACTCCTGGCCTTAAGACGATCATGTGGTTGAGTTGGCTAATTGTAACTGTTGGATGGCCATCCGACATCTTGATTAGTGTGGACCTACTTTATCATTTATCATAGTGTCATATTCATTTGTGGAAGTACTATGGTATGAATAAAAGTTGTAATTAGAGATAAAAACTTTTGGGAATAAGATAGTCAATTTAAAAATATCTTCATGGAAGTAGATAACATAGAAAGTGCTTAGTTGGATAATTGAACCTATGACACCCCGGATCTACCATAGAAGCATCTTTCATTTGCTGAGCTTAGACAAATGTACTTAGAGTGGCTTTTTTGATGATAATGCCCACAATCATAAGCCATTTCTGTCAAATGAGGCTTGGCCTGCTTCTTTCGGACACCCTTGGTTGTAGTAAGTCAAATTCGTTGACTATAGGAATAGTATCATTACCTCAATATCATGATAGTGGAAATATGAATGCAAGTGAACCAATGGATAACATGCAATAAAATAACAAAAGCAAAAAAATAAAGGTTCAGTATAAAACAAAACCAATTTCAAACAGAAACACGATCAAAATAAGATGTGATTTTTATTTCAATTGTAATGGGTCTGCCTTGGACACAACTTGAGTTTGATCGAACCTTAACCCTACCCAACCCATTGCTACACAACTTGAGTTTTATTAGGTTTTTTCATGAGTTTTTTCTTATTGAGATCTGTTTGTTTGGTCCTTTGGGATGTGGCCTTCCATTATGAAATGAACGGTTAACAAATATTTGCATCTTTTTTTTTTTTTCTGATGATGTTTGGCAGCACTGTAAGAAAAACCTTGCTATGAACCCTCGCTGCTATTCTTTTCCTCATGACAAGGAGAGAGAGCTCCAGTGATGGTTCGCAGTCTCAAGAACCTAAGAAGAGCAAGAGAAAGAACAAGGTGCCCCCTCTTCCGCTTCCTATCCACTTCTTTTCTCTGCATCCTTATCCGTCGATTCTGTCCCTTTTCAAACCATTTATTCTCATGGTTTCTATTGTTTTCTTTGTTGCAGAGATCAAAGAAGGGTAAATCTTCTGGGGTGCCATCGGCGCCTGCTAAGGTGAAAGGAAATTGATCCAAAAAAAATCATCTTTTTTCCTTTTTAATTCTCATACCGTAGCTTGAATAGAATTTGTTTGTCTGCAAACTAGATTTTCTTGAACATGTAGTTAAATGTGGTTCAACTATTAAAATTTATTTAATTATTTTGGTGTCTTTAGGTATGGCAACCTGGTGTTGATAAGTTAGAAGGGGGAGAGGAGCTCAATTTGATCCTTCAGTTTATAATTATCTTCGTGCGTTTAATATCGGGTGGACTTGTTTGAGGTAGAATGTTGGAAAGGGAAATTTACTTTCTTTTATTTCGTTTCTGATATAATGTTGTCTTGCTAATCCATTTTTTTGAATTGTTGGTGTAGTTTTGACATAGTGCATGATTCATTGGGATTGGTCCGGACAAAGCTTCCACATATAGTATATGACGTTGCAGGGACCCAGGTTCTTTCTCTCTCACTTCTAAGTTTTCATAATTACTCTATTCTATTATATAGAATAGTGAAACTTGGAAGCACCTTTAAAGAATGTTCTATATAAACTCAATTTGGGTTTTCAATTACATACATTAGTTTTTTGTCAAGTTGTGATGGATTTGTGCATTATTGAGATGATTATTTGGACCCAGCTTATCTGTCAGGGGTAGGAGGGGGATGATCTTGTAGAACCACCTAGTTGTAGAAGAGAAAAATGAGAAATTATTTCAATTAACTTGTTATAGAAAGACTGCTTTTTATTTTTGAAGCAATTGGCTGCAATCTGGTTATTCCTCTTGAGTGTTTGTTTTAGAACTGCCCTTGACGTCATCCTCAATTGGAGAGTTGCAAACGTACTCTACCATTGTCATACTTTGCCACAATTATGGAGCCAACTTCTTATTTGAAACCAAGTTCCAGGACTTGATGCACTTCATTTATGGTTGATTGGACACTGAGTGAGAGTTGGAATTCCAGAGGATAGCTGTCACTGGTAGATTTTTCAGTTAGCTACGATGCAAGAGCCATTTGTTGGTGTTCTACGATATCTCTGCACAACGGCAAGTGGACTCTATTGTTTCATGAACAGTATTTGTTGCCTGATAGTTTTTTTAGAAATTGAACAATGTTCAGTCAGGATTTTTTAAGATCATATGTTTGTCCAGGCTTGGGATCTGCCCATATTAGAAAGTTACTTCTAGAACTGTTTACTCAACTATTTTCACCCATTAAAGAAAAAAATTGAACTTTAACCCAATAGGGCATGCATTTTCAGTTTGTAATAACTTATGGCAAGCCCAGAAATAGTCCGACTATGGCGGTCAGTCTTCTGTGGCATGATATCTGAATTGTATATGATGAATATTGTAAATCTCTGAAGTTAAAAATAAGGCGGATCTTATGAATAGAAGGTCTAATCTAGAAGAGTTGTGGAGGAGAATGAAAACTAATTACACTAAGAAAATTGCAGTCAGAGGAGATTGTAATTTGGGGAAAAATGTCCATAGATTTCTGTTCTTTTCTTTCTTTTTTTTTGTGATTTGTGTTCAACTATATTTTCCTTAAAGGCAATTCTTAAGGTATGAGCTGTATATTTTCATAGGCTGGAAGAACAAAACAAAAGTCAAACAAGTTGGTCCTAGGCCAAATATACATCACTGCTGGTCTATTAAAGCTTGGCCTATGTTGTAGGATGATGTGATGATAATCTTAAATGATTTCTATTAAGAAGGGTATTGTTTCAACTTTTTTCCTCAAAGAATCAAAATTATGGGTCTCAAGGATTCTAGATCAACCAGCTTGTTAATCGACAGCTAAATATATTGAAAAAAGATATAAGCAGAGAGACTAGAAAGGAAGCTTGTGCTTTCGAAAGTTGTCACTAATAATGTGCTTACCATTTGAATGATGTATTCTCAGTAGGGCACCAAGGATGGGGTCCAACATACTGCACGAATATCAAAGCGATTTCGGATCTTTTTGGAAAGATCATCTCAAGTTTATATTGGGGTTCATGGATCAGATAGAGAAAGAAAGAGAGAGGGTAAAAAGAGACATAAGAGAGGAGAGAGGCAAGAGAAAGAGAGAACCCTTCTCTCTCTTTTTCTTTTCTTCTTCTTTTTTTTTCTTTTCTTTCCTTCTCTTTTTTTCTTTTCTTCCTTTTTTTGGTCGAATAGGCGAGGGGTACGGGTAGTGGCTGGTGCTTCGATGGGGTGTAGTGGCATAGCTAGAGGTCCGGCAGTGAGCGACTGATAGTGGTAGGGTAGGGGACAACCAGCGATGAGGATCAGCCGGTGGAAAATCATAGGAAAAGGCCCAAAAATAGGGAATCCGGGGCTTCTCTTTGTTTTTAGCTGTTAGCCGTTCGTCGGCGATCGTGGACTTACTGTGGAGGGTCGTGGGGAGGCCAGGATACTCGGCTTAGTGCTCGCCTTCAAGAGATGGTGATGCTAGTGGTCAGAGAAGAGAGAGAATTGTCAGAAAAATAAGGGCTTCTTTCTTTGTAGTTTTCTAGTGAAATCGGTGGCTGGTGATAGTGCCAAACACGGTAGAAAGAAGGAAAAGAGAGACGAGGTGGGATCAGTGCTTACCTTGAGTTCTGGTGGCATCTCTTGCTCCAATTTCTAGCAAACACAAGTCTAGGGTGTTGCGATTTCAATGGGAGAAAAGGGAGAGGAGGCTTGATATTTGTAGGTGGAGAGCCGTAAGGGGTCGTGGGGTTAATAAAAAGAGAGCCCTAGAGTTCTCTTTGCCCTAGGACTCCAACTTTTCTTGGAATCAAATGGAGAAGAAGACTCCCAATGGGAGTCTTCTTCTTCCAGCATTTTTGTTCTATTTTTTTATTTTTCTTTTGGCCACTTTAAGAATCATGCGGCTGATTGGGTTATCACATTCTACCCCTCTTAAAAGAATTTCATCCTCCAAACCTTCATTCTTAAACAAGTGAAGATACTTAGTCTTCATATCTTGTTTACCATACTCTAAAAAATAGTGTCCATCTATCCTAGCTTCCTGATCCAAAATGATGCAATTCTTAAACAAAACATTGGTGAGAATAACTTTCTTAGGAGAAGAGATAACATACAATGGCTTATTCAATTCTATAGATATATAGTTAAACTTGGAAGATACAAAGGAATGGGAAAAATTGGTAATCAAATAGCATATAAGTATCTATGGGTTGGCTAGAATGGTACCTGTAACTATTTGATGACTTGCATTGGCATCTTGCTCAGTCAAAGCAAATACTTGTGCATTCTCTTTTTGGTTCTGATCAGTGGGTTTGGCGGATCTAGAGTCTTTTTTGTTAAAACAATTTTGCACCAAATGTCCCTTGTTGCCGCACTTAAAGCATATTCCAAATTTCTTAAAGCAAGGCCTAGTGTGATTTCTACCACAATACTCACAAATCTCTGCTCTTTTCTTCTTATTAGAGTTATTGTCTAAGTTGTTATGTTGGTCACTTTGAGTTTCTATTGGTCTAGACCTCTTTCCATCATCTCTTTCTTGTTCCGATCTTTTAATATCTGAGTCAACTTTCAAAGCTCGTTCTAATACATCTTTGTAGTTGTTAAAAAGGTGAGAGGACAAGCAAGACCAAATTTTATATTCTAGATCATGCTCAAATCTATTTGCTTTGCTTCTTTTAGACTCCATTGGCTGGAGGCAAAAATGATCTAACTCATTAAATTTGTTTACATATTTTAGTACTATCATGTCATCATTTTGCCTCAAAGTCAAGAACTCATTCTCCTTTACTAATCTCACTCAAGAAAATATTAATTATTAAATATTTTTTTGAACTCCTCCCATGTCAGCTGGTTATCAGCATCCCAATATGCAGCTTTTATTGTAGTCCACCAAAACTTAACATTTTTTTTATCATGGGAATGGCTAGTCTAACCTTCACATCCTTAGGATATTGTAGTGCATCGAACATCTTCATTTTTCGAATCCAAATCTCCACGACCAGGGGGTCTGGTCCACCTTCAAACAGTGATAGATTGAGTCTTCTAAATCTCTCATAATATGACTCTAAAGATGGTGTAGGTTAAGGAACGACTTGTATATGCTATTATTGCTGAATAAGTTGAGCCACCACTTCGCAAACTTCAGCGATATCTTTCTGAATGGCTGGCATATTAGGAGCTTGGTCAACCAATTGGTTGGCATCTTTTCTCGTAATGCTTCTCGTTCCTCTCCTCCTAGCAGCAAAGTTCACCAGACTTCATCCTCTTTGTTGCTCATCGTCATCTATCAAAAATACTAGCATTAATTAGCTTCTTTAAGTGAGCAGCAAGAACTCTAAGAAAATTTATCTACTCTTATTCAATTAAATATGATCTAGCTAAATGAGATCTAATTATCCATTGCTAGATTTTAAGCTTTATCTATGATCAAACCTATTGTTCTGATACTATAAAATATTATGTTCTAAATCAGAGATATAACACAGCCATACTATTGAGGGGTACCGCCTTCGATAATACGAAGTTTATCGATCATAGTTAGTTAAAATCCATTATAAATAAAATATAATAAAAGATTTAATTTCATTATTCACCAAGTAATTAAATCAAGATTGGTTTAGAGCATCTAAATCTAAATCCAAAATCAAATACCAAATTCATGTCTCAAAATTTACATATAGTTAACTACTAGTCTATGATCATCCAATAAACTAACTTCAGCTACAAAATTCCAAAGTTTGCTATGCAGACTCCTGAGCCTGGATCCTTCATTGTTTTTAACCTTATTCATTTGTAAAAGGAAAAAAAAATGAAGAGGTATGAGCTACACCAGCTCAGTGAGTAAATATTACACTATCTTACTGGATCAAGCATAAATTTATACATGGATTAATAAATCATTTTGAGAAGATGATTATCATTCAAATATAATACTTTTATAATAACAATATATCATAAATTAATCATACTTTTTGTATATGCATAAATCATGTAATTTACATAAATATGGTTTTCAATGCAAAACATAAACAAATTCATAAATCATGTTAACTTTATAGATAAAGTCACTATTATATAGATAAACAAATTCATAAATTCATAAATCATTTTATTGTATCATAATTCTTAATAATTCTCTCAGACTAAATGCTAAGGTCACTATTATATTCATGACAAGGCCATCATCAACAAATACCAACTATTATTATCTGTTGGCGGGATCGTATACAACTACTATTATGTACAAGCAGAGTCATGTACCAAATACTATTATCCATTGACAGGGTTGTATACCAACTACTATTATCCATTGGCAGGATCCTATACCAACTATTATTATCCGCTGGCAGGATCGTGTGGATGCTAGCTCCAGATATTGATCTTTTCTACTTTTAAGGGTCATATGTAGCTATCTGAGAGCCTTTTATCATATTTCTTAAAATAAGCATTCTTAAATCATATTTCATTGAATTATATTTTTTAAATAATATATAAATAAGATATTAAATAATTTTATAGAGCTCATGATCCATCATGAAATCATTCTTTTCATGATAAAATATAAATTTCATAAATATGAAGCTCATATTTCATAAATAAGTTGTTCACATTAAAATATTCATAAAATCACAATCTTGCGATAAATTATAAATTTCATAATGCCTATGCTTGATCTTTATTTTATGAAAATATAGAATAATTTTTTATAATAAAATAATCTATAATTCAAAAATAAGTAAGAAGTGTCGGGGTTACTTATTTCTTTCATCTTAGTCCTTCAAACTTTGCTAGATGAATTTATCGAACCTATTTAACATATTAAAAATAAAATTAGTTTCTATTCGATAAATTCAATCATAAGGAAAGGAGATTATAGATTGGATGGTCGGTCCAATAGGCTGTCTTGGCATTGGGATAATTTAGGATCTTTTAGTCGAGGGTTAGATCTAAGCGACTCGATTAAGGAATCATCAAGCATGGATTGGAATCAAGATCAATTAATAGGATTCTTCAATAGTGGATTTCAAAGGTACTCAACATGGTTGAGGTAGAGTCTGACATATTGCATGGATATCGAAGCAATTATGGATCTCTTTGGAAAGATTATCTCAAGTTTATACTAGGGCCCATGGATCAAATAGAGAGAGAAACAGAGGTTAGAGAGAGACAAAAGAGGAGGGAGACGAGAGAGAACCCTTCTATCTTTTTTTCTTTTTTTTTTCTTTTCTTTCCTTCTCTGCTTCTTTTCTTTTCTTCTTGCTTTTCTTGACCGAATAGGGGAGGAATATGGGTGGTGGTTGGTTTGTCGGTGGGGTGTGGCGGCATAATCGGAGGTTCGACAATGTGCGGCCGATGGCAGCAGGGCAGGAGACCGCTAGCAATGAGGATTAGTCGGCTGAAAATCATAGAAAAAGGCCCAAAAATAGGGAATCTAGCGCTTCTTTTTGTTTTTGGCTATTGGCTGTTCGCCGACGATCGTGGACTTGGTGTGAGGGTCATGGGGAGGTCGGGGGAACTCGGCTTAGGGCTCACCTTCAAGGGATGGTGATGCTGGTGGTTGAAAAATAGGAGAGAATTGTTGAAAAAACATTGGCTTCTTTGTTTGTGGTTTTTGGATGAAACCGATGGTCGGCGATAGTGCCAAATGCCATGAAAACAAGGAAGAGAGATAGAGGTGGAATTGGCACTTACCTTGAGTTCTGATGGTGTCTCCAACTCTAATTTCCAATAGACACAAATCTAGGGTGTCGTGATTTCAATGGAAGAAAAAGGAGAGGAGGCTCGATATTCGTCAGCGGAGAGCTATAGGGGGTCATGGGGGCTATAAATAGAGATCCCTAGGGTTCTCTTTGCCCTAAGACTTCAGTTTTTTCAAGAATCAAATGGAGAGGAAGACTCCCATTGTAGTCTTCTTCTTCCAGTATTTTTGTTCTACTTTTTTACTTTTCTTTTGACTGCTTTAAGATTTGTGCGACTAATTCATGGCTGATTGGGTTATCACAACAGTAATTATTATTATAGACTTGAAATTTTATTTATAATTTTGATATATTATTTTTAATGCTAATATTTATTTTTATTAGAAAAATAAGATGAATAGAAGTAATATATTAAATAATTTTATTACATAATATAAATACAATATTATATTTCTACTATAATTTAAAATTATCATTGATTAATAATATGACAATAATATGATCAATAATATATTGTAAAATGATATATCATAAATATATTATATAATATCAATACAAATAATATAATATATATATAATATTGATATGATATATTAATGTAATACTGATATACCAATTTTTTTAGATAAATTATAAGAATATCTCAATTTTAACTCAATTTCACTTATATCCTTTGTACTTTAAAAAGTGTCAAACTAGTCCTAATAATCGAAATGTTCCAACATGATCTTGTCATCTATCTTCGTTAGTAGAATGGTACCATGTGACCATCACATGGTACCATCATTTTGTAAAATACCCAAACTATCCTTAACATCAAAGAAACTCTAAATCAAATGAGAAAAAATCCTAAATCAAGTGGGGAGGTAAAGGAGGGGTATAGAGGGAGGAGATCACGAAGTCATCTCAATCAAGTTCTTCCATTTTCTTATCCTCTCAGGAAGCAAAGGGAAGGATAGAGAGAAGAAAACACACCCCCACACTCACACCAAACTTTTGTCCTTTCCGCCTCTTCTGCATGTCCATCTCTCTCCCATTCTTCCAAAAATAGAGCAAATGGAGTAAGAAAATAGGGGAAAAAAATAGAGAGGGAGAGGAGATTAGATGGATTAAATGGATTGGTATAGGGCAAATCAGGTGAAGTTTCTGAGTAATCATGAGGCAGAGCATCTTCTATGCCAGTATGCTGGTTGGGGTATCAATACACCCCACAACTATCCTCATTTAGCAGAACTTTTGCTCGTCAAGCAAGAATCAAACAAATCCAAGTTGGCTCATATTGATTTTCCAAAGCAATAGTTATAGATCTTTGTGCATTTCATTAACTGGATTATATTTGTGGTGGGGGTTTTGTGGTGGATGGGATTATGGGGGTAATGGTTGGATTAATTAAGCAATTTGGGAGAACTATGGTTGGTGGCATTTTCGAGGGTGTTCTGCTGGGATTGAGAACTATGAGAGGTTTGGGAGTTGAGGGTGGTGCATTTCTATTGCAAGCTGTGGAATATGTACTGGGTGGTTGGCTATGTCCAAATGGTGTGCTGAATGGATTGAAGGTTGATAGTTTATTTGTTGGAGAGAGATATGAGAGCGATGGAGGAAAATATGAAGATTGGGAGCAATGCCTATCTGCCTGTACTGGTGCATCATTATATTACTCTTGTTGTGGCTATTCTACTTCTTTCTTTTGTTTCAACGTGCCAAATTTTTGTCACCCAACTCATTATGCCTCAGCTGTGTCACATTGGTTTATCAGAATGGGTCTTAGCTTGGCAGATATTCCTTTATCACTCTCTTCACAGCTCCAATCCAGGTCACCTATCGGAGATTGCTTCATGTTTGGGATTGGATATGCTAACTATTCTTCATCGGATCATCATATTGATTTATTGTTTAAATAGTTCACACTACTTCTCATGTTCAGATCAGTACAACTATTACTTCGCAATGCATTTGTTATGGCTACTACATCGGATTACTATTTTGCAATGTTTAGGATTCTCAAAGGGTTGGAGATTCATTTCCATGTGTTTATCAGGCTCATATTCTATAATACCGTTTCTTCAGCGGCCAGATCACCATTAGTCTGTTCATTGCCGACTTTTATCTCCTCGCCTATTCTAAGACTTTGGCAAGTCCGATCTTTTACAGTCCGATACTTGCTTTTAGGTTGTTATTCCTACTGTTTACAATCTCGCACAGGCTTTTTTTGTTTATCATGCCTTCATACTTTTTGTTCTGCAGCGAGTATGCACTGGAGTTTTGTTAACACTCTTTTCATCTTCCTTCATGTAATCTTTCATTACTCCTTTTTTCAGCTTATTTTTTGGGTCTATGTATTGCAGGCTTTTTCTGTACTTGTATTTATATAGTTCTTACATTGAATGAATTGAGTTATGCCTTTATACAAAAAGAAAAAAAGAAAAATGGATCATTGCTTTGCGGTATTATTTTTACAGGAAGATTTATTAACAAAAACATTTGTTACTTGATGGTTTCTTTTCCATGTCATCCACAAAATGGAGATCAAACCCTTCATCCTTATCAGAGTCATCCAAGTACATCGTCCTAGACATTGTGTGGATGTTCTTCCAGTTTTCATTGGCTCTATCATCACTCGTTCCTCCATACTTCTCTTTGACAAACAATCTTTGTGAGCACTTGATTTCCAAAATTGGTAGGTGCTCTGGAAACTATACAACAAAGAAAGGAGTCAAATTACAAGAATGAAATGCATAGTTTAGGAACTACCAAAGTAAACATTGAAATACAATAACACATGCAAAATAAACTCTCCATACTAAATCAAACATAAGGAGACTCATATTTTTGCTTGGAGTTTAACATACATTTTCATTAGTTAAGCTTATTTTGTTATAGAAATCTTCTCTCCCTCCTTCACCTAAAAGGTATACCCTTTTAGTCATGATTTTGAAAAATAGAGAGGATATGAAAGTTAGTCCTTGATTTACTCAATTTTATGAGCTGATCCTTTTCTTTTCCTTTCTCCTCCTTGTCCTCCTCGTTCAATCCTACCATGAGGCATTCGATGCAGCCATCCCCCTCCATGCTGACCTCCACAACCCCATCCTTTCCCTCCATGGTGCCTCCCTTCACCTCTCCCTTTTTCTCATCGGAGACCCCTTCTTCTCCCTCCTCTTCCTCCTCACCCCTTTTTCCTCCTTATCTTTTTCTTATATAAATGATGGATATTTTCTCCCATTAAAATGGTGAGCTAATGCCATTTGCTGGTAAGTAAATGGCAGAACTACATTGAAATATTTCGATAATTAGATGGATTAGTTTGGCACTTTTAAAGTATAGGAGGTGTAAGTGAAATCGAGCTAAAGTTGAGGGGATGTTTTTATAATTTATCCTTTTTTTGGCTGGACCAAAGGATACTTTTATCCTTAAATTTCAACTCAAAATCATTGCCTTCGGGTGATTTTAGATATTCAACCTCAATGACAAATATCCCATTATAGGATTGGGTGATGATTTGAGGAGTGGAGATGATTTAGGATCATAGCTACGTAGGATCGCTATGATGCAACCAAATACCATGATCTCATCACCTCCACCTATATCATCCTTAATCGTGAATAATCATCATATACCAAATGCTCTTGAATTTTCTTCCATTCATCTCTTGGTCGGAAATGGACAGCAAACTTCATTTTGGTTTGATTAGCATATAGGTGATGACTTTCAGGTATTGAATTCCTTAACTTATACATGCTTTATGATGCTTGATCCGGTCCATTGATCGGCCGGCCTGACCCATGTGAGGCTTGGCCTCTTTGAGCCAACTTGGTGGCCCGAAATGACTTGCCCTTGAGTCGAATAGGGCAGAGACCCTATCCGACTCCCAGCCTGGCAGCTATAATCCTTCCACCTGCCCCTATCATAAGACCTTACCAAAATCTCTTTCCTTCTTCTTCTCTCCTCTTTCTCTTCGAGTTTTCTGATCATCCACCATCGTTACCATGTCTGTAGCCAATCCTCACTAGAGACGAGGTAGAATTTACCTTCACTTTTTGAATATCCCTCCATATTTCTCGTCGAGAAGCTCACCGGCATGAATTATTCGTTGAGAAGCACCACTCTCTTATTTTGGCTATTCACTGAGGTTTTTCTTCAAAATCCGTGATGGCCTGGTGAAGCCATAATCGCTAGTGATTGAGGCCGAGACTTGAATCTCCATTAGGATCGAGCCTTGTTATTTTCTTGTTTTCTCACCTTTTCACCTTTTCGGATGCCACAGCAATCGCCTGTCACTGACCGACCAATCATGTTCACTAGCACTACCAGCAGCCACCAGCAGCCCCTCTTCCTACTTCCTACCAGTAGTGGTGAAACCCTATCTCCTCTCTCGCTCTCTCTTCAGAGTTGGGTGGACCTCAACAAGGGGTCCCTCCGTTGTGATCTTAATTCTCCTACCCTGGTAGCTATCCCCCATCCCGGTTCTCCTCGGGCAACATAAGACTCTGTCATCATCAAGTCCTATGATATTGCTATTAACCTAGTCTAACCCTCATTTACTGGTTGGATTATATGATTAGGCCGACCCAAGCCACCAAATATTGCTACCTGTCTAGCCCTATCCTTGTCCTTCAATTCTTCCTCCTATTTTCCTACAATTTTTCAATAATATTTTTAATCATTGAACTTGATTATGTATAGAAGTGCAATCCTCTAGACAAGAAGTTCAGTGGAGGTACTGCAATGACAGTGCTTAAATCCAAATTTTTGAAAAAAATTCAGAATTTATTTGAATTTGTCTGTATATTCACAAGATGACTAATGATCCATCTTTTCTAATTTTTTTTAGTTGATTAATATAATTTTTTGATATTATGTAAAATTATAAGTTGATTTATGCGATTTATGAATTTTATGGTCCTATGTTTTGAACAAAAAGTAAAATTAGAAGTAGAAAATAATTTCAAGGTAATGCTTTTATCATGTGATATTATGCATGTTGTTTATCTATATTATATGAAATCTGCATGTTTTGATTAAAATATGGTTTATATTGTTCTGTAAAAAGAGAGCTTCGATATGTATCAGATGTAGATTCCCCCCCTGATAATGTTATAGACCTCAATAATGGGGTCAAACTCTAGCACATAAATTATTCCATGACCTGATTATTATGGACGTACTCTATAAAGGTTAAGCACAGTATTATGGACCTATTCTGCAGGAATTAAATGTGAGAATATGGACTTACTCTTATTGGATTAAATGTAGCATTATGGGGTCTGTAGGGATTAAGTGCAATATTATAAATCTTGGATAATTTGGTCTTGAGTTGAATTTGACAATTTTTCAACTTGGACCCATAAACATGAATATGCATATTTGAGTAATATTGGAATTGTGAACCTGATATTTTCTATGCTGATGACTAGTATAGATACAATTTGAACTCCAATTGGACTAAAAAATGAAGATACAAAGGATTGCTCACACTTTGAGTTAGGAAACAAAATATCTGATTAAAAGCATCCTTTTCATGGTCCCAAATGGATGTTAACCATTTTCATAGCTCAAATGTAAAGATGATATATATTGGAAGAACAAGTTCATCATTTGAACCCTTCATGATAAAAACATGAAAATAGCGACCTTTCTTCATAGTAAAGAACAATAATCTATGCCCTTATTAAGCCTGAACTGAATACAACTTTCTTGTAGCCTCAAAGCTGGTAAGCCATCAATGTTCCCTAAATTTGTGCCAAAAGAAACTACTAGTTTGCCATTGCTGGCTTTGTGGTAAGACCAAAACCAAAGGGGAAGAGAGGATCATAATGTGGGTCGCCTACATTCATTGGGAGCTGATCCACAGACTTGAACCATGTCCGAGAGAGCTTGCCAGAGAATCCATAGTCACCAAAGAGCACGTCTGCTACACCCTGGCCTTCAGTCCCAGGAAGCCATGCAGCTATGAGAGCATCGATCATGTCCATGTATGGTTCGATCACAAGGGGCCGCCCGGAGATTATGACGGCAACACATTTTATGGTTCTGCAGACATTCTGGATCACACTTGGGCCAGGGTCAGGAATTGTAAGTTGTAAGTTGTCTCCATATTTCTCTGCATATGGCTGCTCTCCGACCGCTACAATTGCATAAGAAAATCGACCATGGTTGACAAAGTCCGAATTAGGGTTCTCAGAGTAAACCTTGGTGATGGGGTTAACAGTGGCCTTCACAGCATCAAGGATGGTGGTTCCTGTTGAAAAGGATTGATTGGAGTTTAAAACATTAGTATGCTCTGCTATGTTTGAAAGAAATGAGAACAAATTGAATCTCAGGTGTTTTGAATGTTTACCAGTTGTTAGATTGTTTCCACTAAGTCCTTGCCAAGTGATAGTCCATCCTCCACATTGACAACCCAAGTTGTCGGCATGGCTTCCGGAGACAAGAATCTTCTTTACCTTCTTAGGAAGAGGCAATAGTGGATCGTTGGTAGACAACTTTCCATTTTTTAGCAGCACAAGTGATTTCCTCACAGCTTCCCTGGCCAGCTCCATGTGCTTCTATTAGAAATAATAGTTTTCAGTGATCGAACAATATTATTATGGGAGCAACTCAATTAAGTTTCGATAAAGCTAGTAGTAGTTTGTCTGCAAGAAAAAAATATCAGACAAATATCGGATTGAACAATAGAATTTTTGGTTTATCATTTTGTTTACTTTTCTATGGTCCATCCTATTTTGGCTGCTGAATGTAGCTCATAAGTTGGTGAGGTAGTATAAGAAAGTGACCAACCTTCTTCCTGAGCTCATCAGCTAAGCTAAGATCGGCATAAGGCTTTTCAAAGAGACCCATGGTGAACTTGACCCGAAGGATCCTTCTTACAGCATCATCTATTTGGCTCACGGGGATGATGTTGTTTTTGACTTGGTATGTGAGATCATCAATGAACTCTGCGTAGTCATAGGGAATCATTACCTGCAAAACATGCAAATTGATAAAGATTATAGCTGCCAGCCAGGAACTTGGTCTGCTGGTTGGCACTTCTCTCCTCGGCATGTGCCCTGGAGAGAAGATCCAGCATCAAAAATGGAATGAAAGGTGGAGGCGCAGAGAGAGATAACAAAATAAAAAGGCAAATATTGCAGAAAAATGGAAGTGAAGCAAAATCAGGCTTTTCAGATTAAAAAGATTTAACACATGTAGTGCATTTATGTCTTTATGCTCTGTATAACTATTGCCATTTAATATCTTTCGGGTACTCATTAAGATGTTTAAATCCAAACAAACAAGGTGTAGTTTTGTTCTTTTAGAATTTTTTTCCCTAATGTTCTCATACTTCGTGGAGGGATCAAAAAAGTCAGCTGAAAAATTGATGAAGGTAATCAATCCATCACACAGCTTGTAACTAATGAAGCACATGATGCCATAGGGTGAATCTTGGATGCTAACCATGTCAATGCCAGCATGAACTCCTGCTTGTATTGAATACGAGTAATTAGCATGTTGAGGACTGGTAATGCTGTCAACACCTTGCCAATCTGATATTACAAAACCCTATTAATATAACAAAAAATAAAAGGATTTCAGCCTTAAAGTACATAGAAATTGATATTTTAGGAATCAAGATGACAGAGACCAATAAATGATGAGTTGCTATCCATTGGAGTATGGATGTAAGGACTATCCACTAACCCTGAAATGGAGCTTGTTTTTGAGAAAGTCTGTCACTAGGTAATGGTTAGCATGCATTTTCACTCCATTCCAACTTGAATAGGAGACCATCACAGTTGAGACAGCTTTAATGATAGCATCATAGTAAGGAGGCATATGAATGCCAAGCAGCTCATGCAGACTGATGATGGTGTTGTTCGCATCGATGCCTTAGTATGTTCCGCCAGCGCCGACATAGAGCTTAGCACATGCAGCAACATTTCTCTTGCTGGATGTAAAAGCAGAATAGTAATCACTTAACACAACTGTAGATATTATTTAATCTGGGCATATACTCTGTCATGGGATCTCATTCCATTGATGAAGGGATCTTTCAGAGGATCCCATTACTTTGATGAAAGGATCTAAGGGTTTTGATGGGCATGAAGCAAATAAATAATAACAATAATAAAATAAATTGACCTTTGTAGGTTCAAAACGCTTAAACCAAATCAAGAGTTACAAACACCAGCAGACCTATAAACACAAAAACGTGATTTCAAACTTCCTTTATTAAACAATTTTCTTCAAAAAAGGTGCCTTTCAGAAGAATGACTTGAGAAGATTATTGCATTAATAACCACAGTTAGAAGCCCTACCTTTCAACAGTTGAGTTAGCAAATTTTTCTCCATTTACTTATATGTCTAACTAAGTTTACTTCTAATTGGTGGAATGGGAACCAAAAATTGAAACAAAAAGATGTTGGCTTTATATGGAGGAAAATTTAATGGACGAAACCAACATAATTGAAGATGCTGTTGGCAGAAATATCTTACAGTCCAGCAACGAAGAGAACTCCTTTGCGAGAATTTGCCGGAATTTCTCCTTGTAGGCCAGGGATGATTTCTGTCATTTCTTGGACAATTTTTGTATCTTCACTGAAGCTTTCATAGCAGCGACCCCATCTTGGATCTCTACAAACCTGCATAATGCTCAAGCAGAAGATATGTTTAGCTAATTTACCTTTTCTGTAAGAACCAAAATTCACAGAAACAGGATGGTTTTATGTCATAGTTACCGCAAGACATGGAGCAAAAACATAAGGAATGCCTGTTGCTCTCACTTCAAGAGCAGTTGCAGCACCAATTCTCTTCACAAGTGCTGGTTCTCTAATAGAAAAAGAAACACATTTTAAAGGAGAGCACAAAGATTATGAACATATAAAGAAAATACAGTGGAAGCAAATTACTTAATTTGATTATCCTTGGTAACTACTCTGACAACTAAATTAAGCTGTTAGAAAAGTAAATATCTGGAACCACTTATGCTGCCAGAATGCTGAAGTGGCAACAATGCACCAATTGTTTCAAGTCACTTCACCTAAAGTGCGAACAAGTAGCAACCATAAGCTCAGTGCTTCCACTACATATGCTGGATATGGCGTTGCAACTGTGAGAACTTTTGATGCCTTTGATGACAGTAAGCAGTGATGCAGGTATTGCCTTTTCAAAATGACTAAAATACTATTAAAATATCTTTTCCTAGACAAAGGTACTTAGAAGAACTTCAGTCTATTTGCAGATATGTGGCACTGGTGCACATAATTCCTTCTTCTGAAGTCCTGCTGGGCCACTAGCAACACATTGAGTGGTGCATCTATATATAAGGTACATTATTTGGCCCATTACTTTGACAATTCTTAAAATATGGTGCATGACTACAAGACTTGCAAAGCAAAATGAATTGTTCCCAAATGTTTATCTGTGGATGTAATTTTTTTTAAAAAAATATATACAATTTTTTGGTGACAAATTAGTTTTGTCACTAATATTTTTTAAATATGGTGACAAAATAATTTATTGCAAATGGGTTTTGATTTTTTGGTGAGGATACTATTTCATTGCTAAATAATTTATTTATAGTTTTGTTGCATAATGTAACCTATCTAGTGATGAACAAGGTTTCACCACACATTATTTGTTGTGTAAATTTACATTGAAATAGTTTTCATTGCTAATTATCTATATGATTTTTAGTGATAACAATATTTCACTGATAAATGTACCTTTGTTGTCAACATACATAGTTTTGTCATAGAATACTCACTGTTTGATGATGATCAGGGTTATTGTATAGGCTTTTACAATGAAATAGTTCTCATTGCTAATTATTTATAATTTACTTTTCCAACAAATTACTTTTGTGGCAAACTGGTTGGATTTTTGGTAATGATAATATTTTGTGGCTAAAAATTTATTATTAGAGACATACAAAGTTTTGTTACAAATATAGACTATTTTGCGAAATTGTCTTTTTCTTATGGTTCTGTTTAGTAATTACTTATGGGTTTTTTGGGATGAATTAGTTTCATCGCTAATATCTAACCTTATTTTTTGTTACAAAATTCTTTTCCTTATGAACCGAATTTGATTTTTAACAACGATAATATTTCGTATAAAATTTTATATTATCTCATTACTCATTTTATTTCTTTACAATGATTGATTTTTAATATTTAAATAAGTTAATTATTCTATTTTCTAATCGAATCTGTTATTAAACAAGTTGCATAAATCTAGTTTGGCCATTCATCTTGTTATGAACTGAATCTGATTTTTAACAATGAAAATATTTCATATAAAATTTTATTTTGTCTCATTGCTCAATTTTTTTCTTTACAATGCTCAATTTTTAATATTTAAATAAGTGAATTATTCTATTTTATAATTGAATCTGTTATTATGCAAGTTGCATAAATCTAGTTTGGCCATTCATCTTGTTTAAAACCTTTTCATGTTGTCTTATACAGAGGAGGATGATAAAGAGCCTCATGTTTTCTTCATAAGGCAATATTCCGAGAATGATATCCTTTCTTATTAACACATACAACCTCATGCTTCTTGACGATTCAGCAAAAAGATAAGTCTTCCTGACTGTTGTTTTAGAAGATAAACTCTAAATGACTAATGGTGTGTTTGCATTTCACTGTATAGATGCTGAAAAAGCAACAATATGATGTTTCGATTTCAGGTGTTCTGATTGAATCCGTAAAGTTGTTTGTCTATGCATGTATGTAATTTTTGTTAATGTAACCGTGATGAATTTGGGGCTCCACTGTTTTTCACATCAGTATCCATGTCACCATCCTATATGATATTCATCTTAGCCATGGTTTAATTGACAGTCGTTATAATGCTGTAACAACTGTTATAACACAACAAGGGCAATAATTTGGCATTTCCATTATTCCCAATAATAAAATAACATTTCTCTCTAATATTCAATCTTCTACCAATTCTTCTTCCAAAATACAGTTTGTACGACCTGAAAAGAATATTTTTTTTTATAACAAAACAGTGAACTGGACAATAATGCTGTTATTTTTCTGTTTTTATCTGTTTATTGTCCTTTATAACACTATTATATTATTTTAATATTCAACAACTCCAAATCGCATGGGATGGGGCAAACAATGGCCACTGTAGCCATTACAACAGAATAATAGTCTCTTAGATGGTCTCTTGTAATGGAACAATACTGTAATTGAAACCTTGACCTTAGCTATTCATATAGCAAATGAAATGTTCCATGGAAGCTCAAACTTGTCTCTTTATAAGAATCTACCATCGCCTCAATCATTCATTCTACCAATTTTAACAATCTGCTGGACCAATCTTATTCTCCGATGTTTGATCAATAATTAGTCCTGGTTAAGTTTTATACTCTGATATGCATCTCACCTTTATCTTTTTGTGAATATTTCATACTTATTTTTCACTTTAGGAAAAATGAGATATGCTTATTGTGCTAACTCTATTATCTATTCTCTCTTCTAATTCCTTTTTTCTGTCACTTCTTTCATCTTCCTTTTCATTTTAAACAAGCCCATCAAATTTCTTGCTTAAAAAAAGCCAATTAATTGCTTGTCTCATCTCCTCGTCATCACTCTTCCATTGTATATTAGTCTACCTCTTTATTTTTTAAGCCAATCTTTTCACTCCATATTAAATTTTGTGATGCAATAAAAAATAGAAATGTTTGTCACCATATACCATAAAATGCAATTGAAAACATTCTAAGAAGACAGGTAAACTTATATATATGGGTTATAAAGTTTATAAAGCCAAAAGCCTAAGGATGTGTTTGGTTACACTTTTTGATTTTTGATTTTTAAAAAGTATTTTTTATTTTTTTTGATTTTTACTATTGAGTAAAAGCAAAAAAGCAAAAAGTATGTTTGGTAACTATGTTGCTATAAAGCAAAAAATAATGTTTGGGGACGACGGGTGAAGAGCTCGACGAGGGAGAAGGATTCAGGAATGGAGGGAGAAGGAGGTAGGGAGGTGAAGAGCTCGATGAGGGAGAAGGATTCGGACTTTTTACTTTTTGGTTTGGCTTTTTAGATGTGCGGAAGCAAAAAAAAAGTAGAAAAGCAAATTTTGAAAAGCAAAAAATTTTTGCTTCACTAATTATTTTGATTATTTGGATTTTTGCTATTCATGGTGTTACCAAATATTGCTTTTTGATTTTTGCTTTTTAAAAATTAAAAAATAAAAAAAGTACTTTTTAATGGCTAACCAAATGCACCTTAAATATTTTGTTGCTGCGCAAAACTAAAAGCCGTAAAAGTTGAGAAGCATTTGTGGGCAAAAGGAAAAGCAAGCAAATATATGGAGTATCCTCTAAATAAAACAGTCAAGCTATAGCAACTCATCTCCAACAAAATTATTCCATGTAAGAGAGAATGTCATCAACAAATCAAGTTTGAAACAATGTGTCACTTATTAGTTGCTTGAACAGCCAAATATTTGTGAATTCACCGAGCAGCATTAAGCAATGAATCACTAAGTAGAAAAAGAAACAAAAATATAACCATCAGATTTATATCCTTGTATCAATTGAAATATACTTGCTTGGTAGCTCCAAGACCAATATTATGTGGGAAAATTGTAGCTTTATAGACATTATGGTGACCATGAACAGCATCAATGCCATAGATCATGGGAATTCCCAGACGGGTAGAAAGAGCAGCCTTCTGCATTTCATTTACCATATTTACCCAAGCTTCTAGAGAAGCTTTAGGAGCAGGCACACTACCAGCCCCACTCACTACACTACCTACACCACATATTCAGTTTAAAAAGAACAAATCATTTTTTGATCTATCTGTTTTCTGAATTAAATCAAGAGCCCGTACCTATGAAATATTTATTAATGACTTCAGATGTTGCATTTTCCATTGCAATTTGTGACATCTGACCAATCTTCTCAGCCAGAGTCATCCGGCTTAGTAGGTCGTTTATTCGAACATTTAGTGGTTGCTTGGGGTCCTTACACTTCAAATACTCTGCTCCTCCCATTGCCATCCAGGAGCATAAGAATACAGGAATAAATATGAGCCTTGGGGAGTGCTGCATCTTTACAGTACACTATAACCATTTGTTTCCAATCCTGACTGAAGATGAGCTAACGTAAGGCATAAGTGAGGCAAACTTATAAAAAATAGAATTAGTCTAAAATGCGTTAACATCGAAAGGAATAGAACCATAAATAAAATTGTAAGCATACTAATAAGGTGAGCATTTCTGCTATTGTAATTATCTCGACAGGTTATGCTCTTCTGGTACAAGAGAAGATGTTGCTATTATATTTAAATACTTTCTTTTTATTTAATGATTTGAAATAATTATTAATTCAGAGGTACAGAATCATCTCTAAGGTCAACCCTTGTCCACCAAACATTGGTCAACAAAATTCTAACTAGAGTTGAGCTAACAAGAAACATTTTCCAAACAAATAATGCCCAGAGAAATTAGCAAAAACATGTGAAGGGGATTCAGAAATAATAAAAATATGCAACAGTTGTAGAATGGATGGATAAAAGGAAAATCTAATCCGAATTGAAAACATTAAATTATAATAGCGCCGGATAAATTTTGGACTGGAAAATATGTACAGAGAGATCTGATACTCAGCAGAAAATAAAAACCTATACCTGATCATAGCATATCCATTCACTCCAAGACAAAAGAACACTTCTGCACTAAAGATGTTAGAATACCATGACTACATAGAAGTCCAAACAATTGATCTTAGGAGTTAACATGGAATGTAAAAAGCAAGGTATTACTTCATATGCAAATGTTGGACTGGAAAATATAATAGCACCGGATAAATTTTGGACTGGAAAATGTGCACAGAGAGATCTGATACTCAGCAGAAAATAAAAACCTATACCTGGTCATAGTTTATCTAAGCACTCCTAGAATACCATGACAACATAGAAGTCCAAATAATTGATCTCAGGAGTTGACAAGGAATGTCTACCGTAAAACAAGGTATGACTTCATGCTAGGACCAAGGAATGAGTACAGGATTACTTTGATTTTGTACATTTGCGTAGCATACAATTCCAATAAGAAACCATTTTTACTGACATCATCAACCAACATATGGCTATCTAGAAAATGTCTGATTTCTTCTTTATCAACAAGCAATCAGGCAGTCTGATTTCTTCTATAGCAACAAGCAAAAAAGCACAGTCAGGGATAATTTGCATCTTTCTTCACTTCCAGTGGTGTACTAATTGGCATTGGTTTTCATAAAATATAAACATAACCAATACCCATCTGAATGAATACTGGAACTCCGTTAGCATACATTCAATAACACAATTTCATCCAGGCAAAAACGAGGTGCATGCCACTATGCAGACATTGCCATCATCAACTGAAAGAGCATAAAGAATGGAACGATTAGAGTGGCTGCTTGGATTTTTCTTTTATCTTTTTGGGGGGGTGTTGGGGATAAACGAGCTATGGTACCCCAATCCAGCTGCATAAATCTTAAAGCGACGGAAAAAAATAGAGAGAAACAAGACTCCCGATTGGGGTCTTCTTTCCTATTGGACTCCCAATATCAATCGAAGAACGGCATTGGGGAGGAGTCAAACTCCTCTATTTAAAGGGAAGAGGATTTTCTATCTTCCCCATCGAGGATTGAGGTCCTTAAGAGAGGAGATCACTGGAGTTCTTTCTAAAAGCCCTTCATCATGTACATTGGAAATGGGACTTAAACATTGCCAGAAAGTCAGGTAAGAAGCCAACGGATCTTGATTGACCATTCTCTCTCTTTTTCTTAGCCCTTCAACCATAATTTTTGGCTGACGAATCGCCAAATTTTATCAAAAATAGGGGACTCGGTTGATGCCCCTGTTTTCTGCCCATCTTTCTTAATTTTTCCAATGATGGTCATCGTTGCTACCGTTCGTCAGTTTATGATCCCCTAACTGCATCATCGCAGCCCACATCTCCAACAGCAGTTGCTGTTTGCTTTGATCCCCTCTATGTCGGGAATAGAAGGGGAGTAAGCACCCCTTGTTTCGCCTAGGGAAGAAGGAAGAAGAAAAAAAAAGAAAAAACAAAGAAAGAAAAAATGAAAAAGAAAAAAGAGAAAAAAATAGAGAGTTTCTTTCTATTTTCTCTCACATCCTTCTATCTTTTCTTTTTACTTTCTCTCTCTATGACTTTCTCCCTTCAAAAAGTATTATTTTTTCTTTCTAAAATTTTCTTTCTCTAAATTATTTCTCTCTTCTTGGATTTCTCTCTCTAGGATTGATCTAGTAAAAGGCTTACTTTCAATGATTTTGATCTGACCTTAATGAAGGGGATCTGGTCCATGGTCGTTAGGCAACATATCGGCATCCATCTTTATCAGACTAGATATCCCTAGATTTGATCATCCATGATTTATATTAAAACACCAGTATGTTAATTCATTTATGATTTGACTAAAACATCTTGATTAAACTGATTGGGATGTCGGGTAGTATCATTTAGTCAGCTTTGTTCTATCCTCCTAGTTTCTCTCTTCTTCTCCATCATTCTCTCTACATGATTTGTGAATCTGTTGAAGGGCACTAAGTCTTATTACTTTGAACCCTAGTTGACCTCGTTAAAGGGGTTTTCTTTCAATGACTTTGATGAAGCTTGATGAACAGATCCTAACCTATAGCCGATGGATAGTGTATCGATCTCCATCTTAGCTCTTATCGAGTATGGCTAGTTTTGGTCATTCTTGATTTCTACTAAACCACCTGTACCCCCAGTCTAATCACGATCAAATAAAATTATCTTGATTGGACTAATCAAGTTCTCGGATACTATTGCTTTACCAATCTTATAAGGGTATCAAAATGTTGGATTTTTATTCTTAAAATATTGATCATTAAATTTTGTTTAAAATATACTTTGAATAATAGATTTTGAAGTACCCTCTTAGGATTAATTGAATTTGTCTATTCAGTATTTTGTAGAGATAAGTAGTGAACCATTTTTTTAAGATATTTCATAATTTATTTTGAAAGTAAATAATTAGTTTTTGATTTATGTGTGATTTATGAAATTATATTTAAATGGAGAATGATTTACAAATTTAGGATTATTTTTGAAAAACTATGATTCATTGATTTGTTATGAATTGTGCATATTGATGATCAAAATTGTGACATATATGTTACTTTGTAAAAGTATTTTTGTACACTTTGGATTTGAACTCTCAACTTAACTATATTCTTTGAACTCTACCAACGAGGATTGTGTATTGGCTCTCTGGACCTGTTAATAGGGGTTATTCATTAGTTCTCTAGATCCTGTCAATGGGGGCTGTGTATTGGTTCTCTAAAACCTACTAGTTAGGGTTATGCATTGATTCTCTAGACCTTGTCAATGAGGTTTATGTGTTGGCATGTCGATTGAGCTCATTATTTTTGTTCTGACCTCGCCACAGGGTATAAGTGTAGTCGTGATTAGGACTATTGAGTTATATGTTGTTTGATTCGAATCGGATTTATAATTATATATACATATGATTATTTGAAAGTATTTGATTTATATAAATTAGTATGAAATATATTTTTATGGTTATTTATATCATTTATTTTTGAGTATTATATCTTATCATAATATTTAAAATATCTAGTTGAGATATTCATTACTTACTGGATGATTGAGCTTTTTATCTTTCCTTCCTTTTCAAATTTAGATTCTTAATTACAGATATGAGTATTACTTTGGGAATAAGTTTAGATGTGAGAATCAATAGTATCAACAAGTTTAGACAAAAAATTATTATTATATTTTATAGGATTATTATTTGAAGTTTAATTCATGTAAAATCGTTTGAATATCATTAAAATTTTATGAGAGATTAAAGTTGATTTTAATTAATTAAATTTTAAACTTAATTTATTATTAATTTTATTATAATTTATTGATATTGTGTTTAGAATGTCTTACATACTTGTGAAAAAAAAATTTCATAAATATACGGCGGTTGTCATGATCTCTAGACTCGTAATCTCAGATCGGAGGCATGATAGTTAATATAATATCATAGTATAAGTTGATAAATTATGACACATAGAAATAACTATAGAATGAGTATAGATGAGTAGATAGTAGAGACATTGGGAAGTACATTTATGATGATTGCAGTATGAGTTATCTTCATGATTTTTAGTTAAGCCTTAAGATTGTGTATAAAAAGATCACTAAAGAATCATGGCTAATACGGTTTCACATATGATGGGTGATCTACGAATCATATTATGATTGGCTGAATTTGATCTAAAGTAATTGTAGGAGGGTTGATTATGAAATTTTATTGTGTATTGTGATTATTAATTTGATCACCAGTTATTTAAGTGAATTGCAAGCCCAAATTTGACATAGAAGAATACTGTGATATTGTTCTAGATTTTGAAGTCAATTATTTAGTGATAAGATAAAAGTTCACTCATTAAATATTATTTAAATTTGGATTAAGAGAAATCTTTTACGATATCTGATTAGAATATTTTTCAAAGTTGAACCTAGTATATGGATCATGTATAAACTGACATGTTGGAGGAAAATACATTTGGAAATATTGCAAATAAGTTTATTTCTCATGAAAAAAACTGATTTCATTTTGAGGTCATAGATGTTCATCTTGGTGGAATTAGTAACACTTTTAATTATCATTTTTGAATCCAAATAATAGATCTTATTTATGTCTATCGGAGACTATATAGTGGGTATGAAACCTCAGTTCAAGTTTGGATTTATATGTTGACCTGGGGATCTTTTGTCATTGTTGATGAGGTTGCTTGTAAAATATAGTATTGCATTAAGAATTTAAATTTTAGAGGCTTACATGATGATCATGGATGGTTTTTAATACATGCTAAAGATCTCGATAAAGGAAACTCTAGTAGAGATGTTTGAGTCAGTTATATTTATGTATTTTGATCTAAAGCATTCTAACTTGGTAGAGTATTGAGTAATTCTTCTAATTCTTTTTTACTTATAGGGTTTGGCTTGGAATCATCTAATTGAATTGATAAGAGAATCAAGATTTAATTCATATTTATGTTATAGTGGTTAGCTTATTTGATGTTTATGTGATAAGTAGCTCAAGAATTTATCAACTAGATGTGCTTGAGGCAACTTAAGGATGAGAATCAGAGCTTTTGGATCTTTTTAGTATATAATACAAAGGAGTATTTTGATCAAATGTTATATAGCGAATCCAAAAAAATTTGGTGATTTAAATCAGTGTGCAGTAGAAATATGATGATTGAATTATTTTAAACTAGTCAGCAATATTAATTCACTAAGTTAGAAGTTTATAATAGATGATATGATTTGATATTCCTTATAGAGGATTTCATTGACAATAGAAATGATAAAAATTTGGATTTTGAATAATTTGGGGCATCACTATATGATTTTTACTAGTGGGTCTGCTATCTATTATGCTAAAATAATTTTTAACAACTTGAGTTAAGAACCAATGGGCTATCGATTTTTGATTTTATATTTGGAATATGTTGTTATAGATTTCCTTGTCTTAGATTCGATGCTCATACTCCTCTATATGTTAGAAAGAAAGTGAGATTGTTTATCAACCTTTTATTTGTATTTCAATATTCATCTACTCAGTGTAGATTAGAGTTTGTTTATGATCTTGTGAAGATTGATTAAATCAAGAGCTTAAAAACTTGATATTTTTATCTGAAATCAGGATATTGATTTTGATTACAAGAAAGAATAGTTTTGATTCAGATCACTTGTAGTATTGATCTTTCCTTTGTAAGATGATTTAATAATGGAATTATATTGAGAATTAAAATATCAAAAAGTTTGAGGATGCGATTAGAACTATAAATTTTCAATTTTTGAAAGTATGGATGAAAAAAATTTTGAGAATAAATTTTTTTTAGGGGGAAAGAATATGATATCCCAATCAAATCGCTTGAATCATAAAGTGATGGAAAAAAATAAAGAGAAAGAAGACTTCTGATTGGAGTCTTGTTTCCCATTAGACTCCCGATCGGAGTCGAAGAACGATGCCGGAGAGGAGTTGAACTCCTCCCCCACTACCTCTATTTAAAGTAAGGATGCTAATGGGTCGGGTCAGACTGGGTCACTCGTGACCTCAACCCAATCCGACTCTTTGATTGGATATGAATATTGAACCTAAATCTAGCCCAATAGAAGATCGGATTGGGTCGAGTCTGGTCCATGATCAAACTTCTTGATCTAATGGATCATTTAGGTTGGAACTAGTCCATGTATAACCCAACCCCAATGCATGAAATATGGGTTCAGTTTAGATCTGGATTGGATCCAGATCAACATAAAGTTGTTTTAATAGTGGCAGTAATTTTTTAGCTCGGTATGAGTCTCAATCATTTCTTTTTCATGAGGGTCTTAGCTTGGTAATTAGATTGGGATTTTGGCATTAAAAAAATTTGGAAACAGAGGATATAATATTTTTCACCGATTTGTACCATAGGATCACCAAATTGGATGATTTCTAGCTTCATTGAGATCCATCATTTTCAAGAAAAAGAAGTGTAAAGCCAACCTTGTGGTAACAATCTATGGATCAAGGATAAGGAATCTTGTATATTACAAAAAATGAGTGAAGGCTCAAGAGTTAGTTGAAAGTGATGATGACTCGTAATGGTGTGAATAGAAAGGGTTGAAGTGGATTAAACAAGTTTTCTTCAAGTTTGGGTGGCATGATTATCAAATGCAATATGTCAATTGCCTTAGTAAGTTAGGTTGGGATGGTTGAGTACAAGTATCTTAAGGATATAATTATATCGAGCAATCATAAGGGCTACCTTGCCATGGCAGTTGTGGGCATATAAATTAATAAATGTAGGTGGAAATAAAGAAGAGATGTTACAAACCCATTGTGTGCAACTAGTCATTATGTTGGTAGTTATACCTTTTGATTACTCATTTTTTTTAATCTAAATTTTTGAAAAATTATCTTGCTCTAATGATTCGAGGTCAAATATTATGCATTGAAGCTACACTTGTAGGTTTTAGGATAATGCTTGATATGTTGTATACATAGACTGTTAGTCATACTATTATTTCATCTATATTGCTCATAATTCAATAGTAAAATACAAAATTATAAGAACTCCAAAGAGACTTAGGTTGAGTTAGGAGATACCATAGTTCGGATCATATACTAGATTCGAGTTGGATCGGGTCATTTATGGGTCAGGTTGGGTTGAATCGGATCAAAATTTCATAAACCCAGACTTAACTCAGAAAATAGAATATTTTAGAATCCGACCCGACTCCATGGGTCTTTTAAAATAATTTGGGTCGGGTCGGGTTGGGTCATGCGTTAATCCCACCCATTTACACCCCTAATCTAAAGGGAAGAGTGCTTCCCATCTTCCTCATCAAGGATCAAGGTCCCTAATGGAGGAAATTGTCGGAGTTCTTACCAAATATCTTTATCGTGTTCATTGAAAATGGGGCTCAAGCATCATCAGAAAGCTAGATGAGAAGTTAGCAAACCTCGATTGACCATCCTCTCCATCTCTTTTAGCCCTAAAATATAGGCAAAACCAATACCCATATGGATATTGAAACTCCACTAGCATACATTCAATAACATAATTTCATCCAAGCAAAAATGAGGTGACGTAAAATATTCCCTTGGCACTATGTAGATATTGCCATCATCAACCGAAAGAGCATAAAGAATGAAATGATTAAAATGGCTACTTGGATTTGGGGGGGGGGGGAGGTAAATGAGCTGTGATATCCCAACCTGGCCGCATGAATCTTAAAGCGAAGGAAAAAAAATAGAGAGAAAGAAGACTCTAATCGGAGTTAAAGAACGATGTTAGGGAGGAGTCCAACTCCTCCCCCTCCACCTCTATTTAAAGTGAAGAGGATTTTCCATCTTCTCCATCGAGGATCAAGATCTCTAACGGAGGAGGTTATCGAAGTTTTTTTTGAAAGCCCTTTATTGTGTTCATCAGAAATGGGGCTCAAGCATTGTCGAAAATCCATATAAGAAGCTGGCAAACCTTGATTGACCCTCCTCTCTCTCTTTCTTAGCCCTTAAATCATAGTTTCTGGCAAGCAAATCATCATATTTTATCAAAAAAAAAGGGAGGCTTGCTTGATTCCCTTATTTTCTGCTCGTCTTTCTTGATTTTTTTGATGGTGGTCGTTGTCGCTGATTGCTGATTTGTGGTCCTCCGACTGCATCATCATAGCCCACATCCCTAGCAATAGCTATCGCTAGCTTTGAGCCCCTCTGTTTCAAGAATAGAAAGGGAGCAAGCATCGCCTATTTCACCAAGGGAAGAAGGAAGAAGGAAAGAAAAAAAAAATAAAAGGAAAAGAAAGAAAAAATGAAAAGGAATAAGGAGAAAAAAATAGAGATTTTTCTCTCTTCCTTTTCTCCTCTCTCTACCTTCTCTCTAGTTTCTCACTCTAAAAAGTATCACTTTTTCTCTCTAAAAATTTCTCTCTAGATTGTTTCTCTTTTCATAGATTCCTCTCTCTAGGATTGATCTAGTAAAGGATTTATTTTCAGTGATTTTGATCCAATCCTAGTGAAGGAGTTCTAATCCATGATCATTGGATTGTGTGCGGCATCCATTGTGGCCAGGCCAGATACTCCTAAATTTGATCACCTATGATTTATATTAAACAATCTGTATATAAATTCATTCATGATTTGACTAAAATTAACATTTTGATCAAACTGATTGGGATGTCAGATAGTATCGTTTGGTTAGCTTCATTCCATCCTCTTAGTTTCTCTCTCTTCATCTCCATCATTCCCTCTCTACTTGATCTATGAATCCATTGAAGGGTACTAAGCCCTGTTACTTTGAATTTGAGTAGACATTGGTAAAGGAATTTTCTTTCAATGACTTTGATGAACCCCAATAAATGAATCCTAATATGTAATCACTGGGCAGCTTATCAGTCCCCATCTTGCCTCTTGTTGAAAATTAATAGTTTAGGTCATCCTTGATTTCTATTGAAGCACCTATATTCCCAGTCTAATCACGATCAAATAAAATCATCATGATTGGATGAAGAGTTGTCGGATTTTACTGCTTTGCAAACCTTATGAGGGTCTCAGAATGTAAGATTTTTATTCCTAAAATATTGATAGTTAAATTTTAACTAAAATATATTTTAAATAATAGATTTTAAAGGATTCTTTTTAGATTGATTGAATCTATCCATTCAGTATTCTCTATAGATAAGTAATGAACCATCTTTTCAAAATATTTTATGATTTATTTTGAAAGCAAATACTGAGTCTTTGATTTATGTGTGATTTGTAAAATTATATTTGAATGAAAAATGATTTACAAATTTGAGATTGTTTTTGAAAAATTATGATTCATTGATTTATTATGAATTATGGATATTGATGATTACCATTGTGATATATATGTTATCTTGTAAAAATATTTTTATGTACTTCAGATTTGAACTCTCTGTCTAACTATATTCTCTAAACCCTACTAATAGAGATTGTGCATTGGTTCTCTAGATCCTATCAATAGTAATTATATATTAATTTTTTAGATCCTACCAATGGGGGTTATATATTAGTTCTTTAGATCCTGTCAATAGAGATTATGTATTGGCACTCTGATTGAGCTTATTATTTCTATTCTGACCCCACCATATGATATAAGTATGGTCATAGTTAGGACTATTGAGGTATATATTGTTTGATTTGAATTAGATTTATGATTGTGTATATATATGAATATTTGAAAGTATTTAATTTGCATAAATTAGTATGAAATATGCTCTTAAACTTACTAATGGTATTTATTTTTGAATATCATATTTTATCATAATATCTCAATATTTAGTTGAGATATTCATTACTTATTGGACTATCGAGTTCATTACTGCTCCTTTCTTTTCATATTTAGATTCTTAATTATGGATGTGAGTACTATTTTGGGATAAGTTTAAAGATGAGAGTCGATAGTATGAGTCAAGTTCAGATAAAGATTTATTATTATATTTTATAAGATTATTATTTGAGATTTAATTGATGCAAGATCTTGTGAATATCATTGAAATTTTGTGAGAGATTAAAATAGATTTTAGTTAGTTAAATTTTAAACTTAATTTTTTATTAATTTCATTATAATGCATTGATATTGTATTTGGAATGTTTTACATACTTATAAAAAGTATTCTCTATGAGTATGTGATGGTTATCATGACCCATAGACTCGCGATCTCAGATCAAAGGCGTGATCATTAATATGGTATTAGAGCATAAGTGGATAACTTATAATATATAGAAACAATTATAGAATGAGTGTAGATGGATAGACATTAGGAACTTTGAAAAATCTATCTATGATGACTGTTGTATAAGTTATCTTCATGATTTTCGATTAAACCTTGAAATTATGTATGAAAAGATCACTAAGAAATCATGATTAATAGGGTTCCATATATGATGGGCAATCTACAGATTATGTTATGATTGGCTGGATTTGATCTAACATAATTGCAAGAGGATTGATCGTGAAATTTTATTATGTATTATGATTATTAATTTGATCACTAGTTGTTTAAGTGAATTACAAGTTCAAATTTGACGTAGAAGAATAATGTGATATTGTTCTAGATTTTGAAGTGAATTATTTAGTGGCAAGATAAAGGTTCACTCATAAAATATTATTTAAATTTGGACTAAGAAAATTTTTTTATGATATCTGATCAGAATATTTTTTGAAGTGGAACCTAGTATATGGATCATGTATAAACTAGCATGTAGGAGGAAAATACCTTTGAGAATATTGTAAATAAGTTTATTTCTCACGAAAAAAATTGATCTCATTTTAAGGTAATAGATGTTCATCTTGGTGGAATCAGTAACGCTTTTAATTATTATCCTTGAATCCAAATAATAGATCTTATTTATATCTATCGGAGATTATATGGTGTGTATGAAACCTCAATTCAAGTTTGGATTTATAAGTTGACTTAGGGATCTTTTGTCATTGCTGATGAAGTTGCTAGTGAAATCTAGTATTACAATAAGAATTTAAATTTTAGAGGCTTACAAGATGATCATGGAAGGTTTTTGATATATCCTAAAGATCTCAATGAAGGAAACTCTAGGAGAGATGTTTGAGTCGGTTATATTTATGTATTTTGATCTAAAGCATTCTAACTTGGTAGAGCATCTAATTGAATTGATAAGAGAATCAAGATTTAATTCATGTTTATATTATAGTGGTTAGCTTTTTTGATGTTTATGTGATAAATAGCTCAAGAATTTATCAACTAGATGTGCTCAAGGCAACTTAAGTGTGAGAATCAAAAGTTTTGAATCTTCTTAGTGTATAATACAATGGAGTATTTTGATCAAACATTATTTAGTGAATCCAAGAAATTTTGACGGTTTAAATTAGAGTGTGCAATAGAAATGTGGTGATCTAGATTATTCTGAACTAATCAGCAATATTAATTCATTGAGTTAGAAGTTTATAATAGATGATATGATTTGATATTTCTTATAGGGGACTTCATTGATAATAAAAATGATAAATTTTTTGATTTTAAATTATTTGGAACATCACTACATGATTTTTACTAGTGGATCTGCTATCTACTATGTTAAGAACATTTTTAGCATCTTGAGTTTAGGACTATCGGACTATCAATTTTTGATTTTAGACTTAGAATATGTTGGTATAGATTTTCTTGTCTTAGATTCAAAGCTCAAACTCCTCTATATGTTAGAAAGAAAGTGAGATTGTTTATCAACGTTATATTTGTATTACAATATTCATCTATCAAGTGCAGATTAGAGTTTGTTTATGATCTTGTGAAGATTAATTAAATCAAGAGCTTGAAAAATTTGTATTTTATCTAAAATTAGGATACTGATTTTGATTGCAAGAAAGCATGGTTTTGATTTAGATCACTTGTGGTATTGAATTTTCTTTATAAGATAATTTAATGATAAAATTATATTGAGAATTAAAATATCAAAAAGTTTGAAGATGAGAAATTTTCAGCTTTTTAAAGTACGGAGGAGAAAAATTTTGAGGATAATTTTTTTTCAAAGGGGGAGAATGTGATATCCCAATCCAATCACATGAATCTTAAAGTGACAAAAAAAAACAAAGAGAAAGAAGACTCGATTGGAGTCTTATTTCCCATTGGACTCCCGATCGGAGTCGAAGAACAAAGTCAGAGAGGAGTCGAACTCCTTCCCCACCACCTCTATTTAAAAAGAAGAGGATTTCCTATCTTTCCCATCAAGGATTGAGGTCCCTAATGGAGGAGATTGTTGGAGTTCTTTCCAAAAGCCCTTCATCGTGTTTATCGGAAATATGGCTCAAGCATTGTTAGAAAGTTAGATAAGAAGTTGGCAAATCTCGATTGACCCTCCTTTCCATCTTTCTTAGCCCTTAAAATATAGTTTCCGATCGATGATTTGCCAAATTTTGTCAAAAAAAGAGGGTCGATTGATTCCTCTATTTTCCACCCATCTTTTTTGATTTTTCCAGCAGCAGTCGTCATTGCCAACTGTCAATTTGTGATCCCCTGACTGCATCACTATAGCCCACATCCTGAATGATAGCTACCATCGGCTTTGAGCCTGTCTATTCTGGGAATAGAAGGGGACCAAGCATCCCCCGTTTCACCAAAGGAAAAAGCAAGAAGAAAGGAAAATAAAAAAAAAAATAAAAGAAAGAAAAAGAAAAGGAAAAGAAAAAAAAGAGAAAAAAATATGAAGTTTCTCTCTCTTCATTCTCTCTCTATCTTCTCTCTAGTTTCTCTTTATGACTTTCTCTAGAAAGTATCACTTTCTCTTTCTAAATTTTTTTCTTTTTAGATTGTTTTTTTCTCTTCATGAATTCCTCTCTTTAGGATTAATCTAGTAAAGGATTTACTTTCAATGATTTTGATCCGACCCTAGTGAAAGGGTTATGATCCACGTTGTTACATCCATCTTGATCAAACTGGGTATCTCTAGATTTGATCACCTATGATTTATATTGAACCATCTATACACTAATTCATTCATGATTAACTAAAACACATTGATCAAATTGATCAGGATGTCGAATAGTATCGTTTGGTCAACTTTGTTTCATCCTCTTAGTTTCTCTTTCTTCTTCTTCATCATTCTCTTGCTACTTAATTTGTAAATCCATTGAAGGGTATTAAGCCTTATTGCTTTAAATTTGAGTTGACCTTGATAAAGGGATTTTCTTTTAATGACTTTGATGAATCCCGATGAATGGATCCTAACCCATACCCATTGGGCAGTGTAAAATTATCTTGATTGGACCAATCAAGTTGTTGGATGCTACCACTTTGCAAATATTATGAGGGAATCGGAATGTAGGATTTTTATTCTTAAAATATTGATGGTTAAATTTTGATTAAAATATAATTTGATAATAGGTTTTGAAAGACCCTCTTGGGATTAATTGAATATGTCTATTCAGTATTCTGCAGAGGTAAATATTGAACCATCTTTTTGAAATATTTCATAATTTATTTTAAAAATAAATAATTAATATTTAATTTATGTGTGATTTATAAAATTATATTTGAATGGGGATAATGATTTGCAAATTTTAGATTATTTTTGAAAAATTACGATTCATTGATTTGTTACGAATTATGCATATTTATGACCAGAATTGTGACATATATGTTATCTTGTAAAAGTATTTTGGTATACTTCAGATTAGGACTCTCAGCCTAACTATGTTCTCTTAACCCTGCAATGGAGGTTGTGCATTGGTTCGCTGGATCCTGCTAATGGCTGTTATGCATTGATTTTCTAAATCCTACCAATGGAAAGAGTTTTTCATGAATATATGGCAGTTGTCATGACTTCTTAACTCATGATCTCGAGTGGGGATGTGACATGAGCATTATAAAAAGTAGGGTAAAGGGTCACTTAATGGAGACCAATGGAAAGACAAGACCCACTGAAAATGATCATGGATTGGCAACATAAATGATTCTAGTATAGAAGTATAAACACCATTACCAATTACATCACAATTAGGGAATGGCAATTTTAGCATCCCATTAGGTTTCCGACCCGCACCTCTACTTGATCCAACTCAACCTGACTCAAGATAGGTATGGGGCTGCAATGGGTATATAGGATTTTTAATTATGAGGTGGGTACAAATATTGACTGACCCCATGCCTAATCACAACATCTCCGAACTTCTAAAACTATGCCATCATGGTGTCATTTCCATCAATATTATTATATTACGAAGCAATAAGCTACAAGATAGGTGTTACAGGGTTATACCACTTTGGCTTTTATCCTCGAAACTCCTCTTCGGATATACTCTTTGGTCAATGACCATGATCCTGAGGTGAACCTCCTTAGTAAGCATCATCTAGATATCTCGCTCCCTCTGCACCGAGGAGGACTACGATGACAAGTCTCATTTGGATGTCCTGCTCTTTCTACACTGATGCGGATCTCGACTGTGAGCATCATCTATATGTCCTGCTCCTTTTGCGAGAGAGCCCTCATCGCTATGTCTCCTGTTCAGATCCTCTGGAGCTGAGAGGAAGCGGATGACCACATCGGATTTTATCTTTGAACATAGCCTTCGGCCAATTGCCGACGATCACATTGTTGCTCCTTGGATTGATTTTGATGATTACAAAGCATTTGAAGAGGTACTAATGATTTTCGCTTGAAAAAGACTTATTGCTCTTCAGGGGCAAAATCGTAATTTTATCAAATCTTGATTTGAAAGCATCAAGTGATAGAACAAAAGATTTATGATCCATTGGTGAAAATTTTATTATTTTTGAACTTGTATTTTGAAAGATATTCATGTTTGAAAAATATGAGTCAACCCATGAGTCGACTCATGACATATGAGATGATTGGCATGCAGAATTTTTGGCCGGCACAGACTTGGCACACCCTATGAGTCGACCCATGAGTCGACCTCCAAGGCATGAGTCGACCCATAAGTCGACCTCTGCGGGTTTTGGGCCAATTTTACAGAACCTTGCTTCCCTTTTGGTTTTCTGGTGTTTTTCCACAGAGGTCGACCCATGAGTCGACCCCCAGGCATGAGTCGACCCATGAGTCGACCCCTGTGACGGGATTGTTTCGCAACGGCTAGTTTTTAATCCATTTTAAGTGCTTTTAATGCTCATTTAATGTGGTTTAACAGCTCTATTTCAACCCAGAATGTTTTCCACTATTTCTTGAAGCTATAAAAGGGACAAATAGGTGGGAATCATTAAGAAGAGAGATTTTGAAAAGAAAATTTCAAGCAAACTTTTCAGCCCTAAGCAAGAGCTCACTCAAAGCATTCAAGAAGCCTTTAATCCAAGCTCACCAACTCCTCAAGTGCACATTCAAGTCTCCAACCACCTTGAGGAAATCAAAAAGAGCCTTCTTCTCTTTGAGTAAAGTGTATTTAAAGTCTTATTCGCTCATTAAAGGAGCTTTCTTTGTATTTTCTGTGCTACTCATTGTTATACTCTGGTTAAGTTATTGTTTTTGTTTTGGAAGGGTTCCAAAACAAGGAAAGGTTGATCCGAACCTTGAATCGGAGTGTATTGGGTTGGCTTGTACCCGAAAAATAAGTGAACTAGCTTGGGATAGCTAGAGTCGGAATTTTCGACGTTTGTATTCGGGTTGAATACAAGTTAGTGGATTGAAATTCCCAAGTAGGAGCTTGGGGAGTGGATGTAGGTACAAGGTTGGCACCGAACCACTATAAATCCTTTTGTTTGTGTTGTACCTAATTGCTCTTCTTTAACTCTTCATTATTCTCTTGCATTCTTGCTTTTAGCCATTAGCCTTGAATTAACTTTACTCTCCCTATTTATTTAGCTATTGTCAAATATTTTTCATAAGACATAAGTTAAGCTTAAAATTTTTAGAAACCCAATTCACCCCCCCTCTTGGGTTGCATAGCTGGGCAACACACATCATACTACTCTCGACCTTTTTGTTGGACTCAAGCTGACGAGTTTAGAAAATCTAGAGATGTTGAGCTATTACAAGGAGAACGTAGGCCAGCCCCACGTCTCTTAAATGTTGGACGGTTTCAATAGAACTCCCGACGGTTACAATAAAATATGGCCCATAACTTAATGCCATTCGTCACCCATTACTCGTGACTCATCATGGGTGTAATGGTTATCGGTAATCAAAGTAACGTACACTTCATCTCTCTATAAAAAGAGGCCATAGAGAACCTTTCGATAAGCTTTTTGGGGACTAAAAACACTACTCTCTTGCTAGAATTCACCCTCACTATTTTCAAAACTTCGACTAACTTAAGCATTGAAGGATCTTTCATCGGAGAATCTCCGATGATCGAATTTTTTTTTACAGGTCTCAGGAGCGACTAATCATCCTTGGATTACCGCCGACTATTAAGCTCCTCCTCTGACCGCCACCGACCAAGCTAGTCCTCCTTTCCCGGAGCCTTGTGGCAACAATAGGTTTCTTGAACCATGACCACGTATGTTTGCTGGGGATATTTGGAATCTTTAGCATCTGAGCTGGAAAACAGTTCAAGCCAAAGACCGGAAAAAAATTGAAAACAAGGAAAAGACAAATAAGCCAAAACAAAACCAACAGTTTCCAACCCAAAGAGCAGTGATCCAATCCACTGAAGTGTGATCCAATTCCATCATTACGAAGCAGGAGCAGAGATCCAATCATAGTTTTGTAGATAACTAAGAAGAGAATTTCTTGTTTGTTTTTTTCTTTTTTTTTCCTTCAACAAAATGGACATTTCATTCTTACTTTACAGGAAAGAAGGATTTCTTCCTTTTTAGAGAAATAATATAGAAGAGGATGCCCGCATTGAATGATTGCATGGGTACTCGTAGCAACCACAAATAACAAAACGTTGAGATTCAAAAAGAATGTTGAGAGAGAATCTAAAACCGAAAAAAATGTTGAGATTCAAAGCTATAAACGAAAGCAAAAGAGAATCTAAAACTCCTAGGAATAAAAACACAGAGAGAGAGAATCTAAACCATACAAATTCCAAAAAATAGCAAGAGAATAAAGAGCAGAAACAGCAGCGAGAAATAGGAGAGAGCATACCAATCGTCAATGAGAACCCAAATGGATCGAGAGAGAGTTAGAGAGTCAAGGTTTTGGGAGGAAGAGGAGTACTTTTAAAATGGTATGGGCTTAAAGCTGGAATATGGGAGAAGGGGAGCACTCCCACAGGGAGTGCAGTATTTATAAAACGGTATGGGCTTGAAGTTGGAATATGGGAGAAGTGGAGCACTCCCACTGGCTGCAATTACCGACAGAGCCGACAGAGACAGAAAATGATCAGCAATAAACGGTTTCGGTTTACCTTTGAATTATGGTGGGTCTAACGTAATCCCCCACCATCTGTCTTGGTTTCTTCACCGTAATTATTGATACACCTTATTAATGCGGTGAACCGACAAATAAGAGAACGCCACGTATTTACAAGCAGATCATTCAAAATTTACTGCATTACCGAAACGGAAGGGGAACGAAGGAACTTTCAGATTTCACACTCTCCCATCAACTAGTGATTATGAATTATTTCTGTTACGGGTAAAAATTTCCATCTCTCTATGAGCTAAAGACACCAACAAATCTCGATGATGGTCAATCCAGAATCGACCGCCAAGCTTTACTTTGGCTGACTCCTACTTCCACCGATCCCAAAGAGTCTCGGTTGGTCATGATCGACATACTTAGAAAGATTGATCAGGAGCTTTTACGTATTGTTTTAAATCATACAACCGTTGAAAACAGCTGGCCACAAGCCGGATGAGGCAACGACAACCATCAAATCTCAGGTGATCAGGCCAGAATCTCGAAGTAGTGCATCCAAAGTAGTCGGGATATCCTCCAACGACTTTCTCTTCTCACGGCTCTCACCTCCATCTATAAATAGAGGTAAATGAAAGACTCCTAGGTATGCAATTTCTCATTCTCGTATGCTTTTTTCCATCTATTCCAAGATATGCAAAACATCATCATGACGTTCCAATGCCATGATGGTCCGATCAACCACAAATCTGCTCAAAAATTATATCCCGACTCAACTGTTGGATGTATGTCCCAGAAATCGATACGGCTGACACATTGTAGTTACTCTAGGATTGTATTTAAAAAATTGATTTGATCAATAAAAAGATAAGTTTTATTTTCATTCAAGTATGATATGTTCTTGAATCGTCTATAGAATTAATATTTTCAATATATATTCTCAAAGTGATGAGAATTAGAGGCATGCATAATTAATTCCTAAATTGCTCTCGATCATAGTATCATCATGAGGATGGTGATTGATCTAGATAGACCAGTGCACAGATCACTTCCTTCAAGATATATGAGTCTCTGATCTACAGTGTAGAGATATTGAGCGATAAGTATGGATAGTTGTTAGAGAATAACTAGTACTGAGTGTAACCATATGAGATCACTTGGATTTCTACTCAATCGTCAGTAATCATCTTGATACTGTAGTTGTGTGAATGATCTTTTGACCTGCGATGGTATAATTGCTCACAGTGTGGCTACTGAAGTTTGACTGACATATAAATATGACATTATTGAGTCCTTGTAGTAGATGTTGGCGACAGTTGGTCCACTATAGGAGTAGGATGTACATCTAGATGGAAACTATCGATTTTGATAGAAAGGAGTAGTAGTTCTTTGAGATTTGAGAGGCTAAGTCCGTAAGTCTATGACCACAGTAGTATGATTAATAGAAAAAAATTTTCATGAAGATCATAATTAGACTTGAGCTAATCGAATCTATCATATGACTGATGATGAGGTTTGACAATTTATCCATGACCTGCTATCAGTTGGAACTCATAATAAAAGGATTAAATCATATATGAACTACATCTTGAGATTCTTTTTCGATTCTATTAGATTACCACTACATACTGCTAGATGTCATTGGTAGATTGTAAGAGCTCACTAGAGTTGTTTAGGATTGATGATCCTTGTTGAGTTAGAGTGGAATCGTTCCGATCCATTGAAAAGAGTTTCAATGATATTATGATAGATATTATAATATATCTCACTATCAGACAGAATTAAACTATGGAGTCACACAACAAAGAGATTAGATCTAGAATAAGTAATTGGGCTTATGAAGTCTCAATTGAATTTAGAGAAAACTTATTGGGTTCAGGATAACCTTGCTAGCATAAGGTTGAATCTAATTTTTTCTTTTCACTTGAATTATTTATTTGATAAAATTAATTTGAGTTAATTATCTGCTAATAATCTAAATGAATTAGATTCATTGGACTACAATTATTGGGTACCTAAGGTTTTGGATCATATGCATTAGGAGTTCAAACCCCTAATCAATTCCTTGAATGAATTTTCATGGGGCGCCACTTGATTTGATCAAGTTGGACATGCCCGCTTCATTGATGGCATGATGGACTGAGGGGCTCACCCCTCTTCCTTATGGCATGTGAGAGAGAGTCCTAGAGGGCACCAAGTATTGGTGCCTATGGTTCTCCTAGGCATGGTCAAAGATAGGGAACAACAAAGATTTCTAATGCGAGTAGGACCACATCAAGGGGCTCTTTGATTTTGAATATGATTCAAATCTTTCCTCTATTTAAAAGATTCTTCTCTAAGGATCTTAGCATTAGAATTCCAGCAAGCTTCAAGCCTCCCCACACCTCCCTCTCTTCTCCCTCTTGGTTCCAACGCCCAAGCATTGTTGGGCATCCACCATCTCCATGCCCAAAGGTTGTTTGGGCGGCCATCTCTCTTGCTGATTTTCAAGTCCTTAGTTGATGCAAAATCAAGAAAAGGAGATTAAGAAAAAAAGAGAAGAAAAAGATCAAGAGGATCAAAATATTGATCACAATCCAGACTTCGTTCAGATTCGCAGGACAATCATTCTTGAAGAAGAAAAATCTACATCATAGAGGGCTAATCCAGGCTGATCCTGAGTGGATACCTATAGAAGTTAGGTAATTACATAGCTAAGAGAAAATCTATCTTCTTTTAGATCCAGATTCGAAGAAAAAAATAGCGAAATGGTATGTGATTTGATCACATATTTAATTTCAGCATAAAATTCAGCATGTGTTTAATTTCAGTATATGAAGTAGATCCATATGTTCTATATTTTATGCATACATGAACTAGATTAAAAAATATTTTAATTTTAATTTCACTATATTATTTGAAAAAAAATTTGAAACACACATGCATGCATCCTATATAAAAATCCAACAATGATATTAGAGTCACGAGTTTCATATGCATGAAATTGACATGTATATTTTTGAAAAAAATTTCAAAATCTGATTTTCTTGATACATGAGATATATAGATATTTAATTTAAATCTAAAATTTATTTTAGATATAATTTTTAGTTTATATATGGAATATATGAAGGCATGCATAAATCTAAAAATTATTCTAGATGATTTTTTAATTTATATATGTGATATATGTTTGCATGCATGAAATCTAAAATTTTTAAGATCTGATTTATGACACATATATGATATATATGATTGCATATTTATGTCTAAAAATTAATTTAAAATTGATTGATGATTTATATATGAGATATATGATATCATGATAAGATCTGAATTTTATTTAGATCTAAATTTTACATACATATATGAGATATATGCTTGTATGTTAAATCTAAAAATTAGTTTCATGATTTAAAATTTATCTTTCATGCAAAGAATTTAGATCTGAAATTTATGTTTGTGCATAAAAATTTTGGTTATAGATAAATTAAAAATTAAGTCAAGTAATTAGATTACATATAGGATTTTTGATTTAAACATAATGGATCTAATTCGATTAAGTAATTGATCAAATTGAGTTAAGTGTTAATTAAGATTAGATCAATTAAGTCTTAGATCATACAATTATGATTAATCAAATCAATTAAATCTCATATATAGAATCAATTAACTTAAAGACCTAATTCGGCTCGATGGCTTGAGCCTGATTTGCTTAAGCTAATCTATTTGGATCAATTAATCTATTGATGTCTAAAACAAGTAATTGAGAGGTAATTATTTAATTAACTCTGTTTGTTGATCTGATCAATTTATTGGTGTCTAAAGAAAGCAACAAGAAAATTCCCATCAATCTCTACTTATCTGACCAATTGGGAAGATTGATTCTTGAATAAGGTTGCTTGACGGTTTGATTTAGTCTATGCCAATTAGATCGATCATATGACGACTGATTAGATAAGATCTAAATCTTAAACCTCTCGATAAATATTAAGTCTAGAAGTCTTTCACCATTGTAGATGTGTGGATGTGCTACTGATGTTGATTGTTCACGATTGATCATAATGGTTCAGTTGCACCGAAAACATGCAACCACACTATTAGCAAAGAGTTGCTCCAGGATAAAGATAGGGTTGGACCTAATATCTGTCAGATGAGAGATCCAATGATGGCTTTACACGTATTTGTGAATGGTGGATTGGACTTAACTAAGAAGTGTAGTCAATATCTATTAGGTGAGCCCACATGACTTAGAGATCAAGTAGCTGCAACATGCTTAGAGAAGCATCTGGGTAAGGAGTTATCCATGCAACAGTGTGCGTGTTACCAATATCTGTCAGGTGAGGTGCACGACATCGGTGGGACCGCAACACCCACTAGAGATCCAGTTGCATGTTAGGATTTTCATTTTTCACCTAGAGAGTGTAGGGATCCAAAAAAATAGTGGAAGTTTTGTTTGCTTCTTAAAATTCCTAGAGCAAATATAAAATTTAAAATATAAAAATCTAACTTGAATCTCTACTCTCACAGTTAAACCATATCAGCTTCAAACCCTCTAGCCTGTATCTTTGAATCTAATTGTTTGATCGAAACCAACTTTAAAAACTGGCTAAAAAATCTTAAGATTATCTTGATCTCTCAAAAATTAGGACATGTACTTGATCAGGACCCTCCAGTGTTACCAAACCATCATAGTGCTGAGCAGAGAGTAGTATTTGACAAATGGATGGATGAAAATAATCGGGTTAAATGCTATATGCTGGCTTCCATGTCAAATGAGTTGCAGAGCCAGTATAAGTATATGTCCACTGCTAGGGCCATGATCACTCATCTACAAGAGTTGTATGATGAGCAGAGCTGAACTGCGTGCTTTAAAGTGTCCAAAGGACTCTTCAATATGAAGATGTATGAAAGACAGTCGGTCCATGAGCATTGTATGACAGTAATCAAGGACCTTGAGGAGCTTGAGAAGGTCGGGCTTAATATGCAAAGGGAATTGCAAGTAGATTCGATCCTCTAATCTCTTATGAGTTCATATAGTCACATTATTATAAATTTTCATATGAACAAACTAGATTGCACTATACCCGAACTAGTTAATATGTTGGTCACTGTCGAGGGAATCTTGAAAAGTTTAAGGGATACTGTTCTTGCTATGGAGCGATTTTCTTCATCCAAGAGAAAGTCTGGTTGGAAGAAGAAGAATAAACCCGCGAAGAAGCAGAAAAAAAACAATAAGCCAAAGAAGGATATTTTAAAGAAGGCTGCAGCGAAGGAAAAATATTTTCATTGTGATACTAATGGCTATTGGGGAAGGATTATCGTCAGGATTTAAAAGTCTGTTATTTTGTACCTGTAGCTAGTTGAAATTTGATTTCTATATCTATACTAGCACAGGATGGTTTTGATTTTAATTTCAATAAAGACTTTTGGTCCATTTACTTACAAACTAAATTGATTGCAAGTGATCTTTTGATTGACGATCTTTATTACTTGCATATTGATGAGAATGTGAATATAAACAAGCATGTAGTGAGTGCCGTATGTCAAAAAAGATTCAGAGATAAAATTAACCAGAAGTACTTGTGGCATCATAGACTAGGCCATATTGGAGAGGATAGGATAAATTAACTAAAAAAAGATAGGATCCTTGACTCTTTTGATTCTAAGTCATACCTAACTTGTGAATCTTTCTTTCAAGAAAAAATAGCCAAGTTATCTTTTGTAGAATAGGGAGAAAAGACCACTGAGCTATTTATCTTGGTACATATCGATGTGTGTGAGCCATTTGATGTATAGGTCAGGGATGGTTATAGCTACTTCATCATCTTTATCGATAATTTATCATGATACGGATATATATTTTTGATATGGCATAATTCTGAAGGATTTAAAAAGTTTAAAAAATTTAAAAATAAAATAAAAAAATAAATAGATAAACCCATTAAGTTTCTTCAATCTGATCGAGGAGGTGAATACCTTAGTCAAAAATTTTTGAGAGACAATAGTACAGTCTCTTAATAGACTCCTCTAAGAACATCTCAGCTTAACTAGATATTTGAAAAAAAAAAAAAGATCCTATTAAATATGATCATATCCATAATGAGCTTCACTAATTTATCCTTATATCTTTGGGGACATGCCTTATTAACTATAATATATTTATTGAATAGGGTTTCATCAAAATCCATTCCTATCATACGATATGAGATATAGTACAGTAAGAAGCCGAGCTAGGTTATCTAAAAACTTGAGGATGTCCGGTCTATGTCAGAAAATAGATGGCTAATAAATAATAGGATAGATCTGTTATAGCTCATTTTATGAGGTATCCAAAAAAAATCATAGGATGCTATTTTTATCTTCCATAAGATCACAATATGATTGTGAGTCATCATGCCAAATTTTTAGAAGATCAGTTTATCAAGGAAGGAGGTAGTGGGAGGTTAATTGAGTTTGAAGAGAAGGTTTCTGAAGAGCAACGAGCTGTAGATCTTCAGGAACCCATTATTGATGAGCCAGTAGTTGATATTCCTCCACCACCTCATAGATCTAGTAGAGTTTCCCATCCTCTTGAAAGGTACATGGGTATGCTTATAGAGAAAGTAAAAAAAATATTCCTTATGAGAGATAAGGATCATAGAGATGATCCTAATATCTTTGATGAGGCAATATCTGACATCGATTCTAAGAAATGTTAAATGTAATGAAGTCAGAACTTGACTCAATACACTCAAACCAAGTATGGACCTTAGGGATCTACCTGAGGGTATAGTATCCATTGGGTGTAAATGGATCTACAAAAAAAAAATTTCGATGGAAAGATAAAGACCTATAAAGCTAGGCTTGTGGTAAAATGTTATAGTCAGCATGAAGGTATTGACTATCAAAAAATCTTCTTGTCCATAGCTATGCTGAAATTCATTCGCACTCTGCTTGCTATTACAGTTTATTATGATTATGAAATCTGACAGATGGATGTAAAAATTATCTTTCTGAATGAATATCTTGAGGAAGATATCTATATGGAGCAGTCTTTGAATTTCACATCTAGTGATGGTGATCACAGAGTCTGCAAGCTGTAAAAGTTCATACGCGGATTAAAGCAAGCTTCTTGAGTTGGAATTTTTATTTTGACGATGCAATCAAATCATTTGGTTTCATAAAAAATGAGGAGAAATCTTGTTTATATAAAAAGATCAGTGAGAGCGCAATAATATTCCTCATATTGTACATAGATGATATTCTCCTCATTGGGAATGATATTCTCATGCTGACCTCGATCAAAAGATGGTTGTCCAAAAAATTTTTCATGAAAGATCTAGGGAAAGCATCCTATATTCTCGAAATAAAGATCTATAGAGATAGATCTAAAAAGTTGTTAGACCTATCATAAAAACTGTACATAGAAAAAATATTGAAGATGTTTAGCATGCAAAACTCTAAAAGAGGATTTTTACCTCTTAGTATGGTATTCGCCTTTTCAAGATGATGTGTCCGATCACATTTGAGAAAGTTTAGCGCATGAGTAAGATTCCTTATGCCTCGATCATAGAGAGCCTCATGTATGCCATGCCGTATACTTAACCAGATATTGTCTTTGCTGTAAGTGTCACGAGCAGGTATCAGTCAAATCCAAACAAGGAGTACTAGATAGCTATGAAGAACATCCTTAAGTACTTGAAAGAACTAAGAATTTGTTCTTAGTTTTTGAAGGAGGATTTGAGTTGCGAGTGAAGGGTTACACTGATTCAAACTTTATGTCTGATCTTGATGATAAAAAATTTACATTAGGGTATGTGTTCGTATGCAATGATGGTGCAATCAGCTGGAAGAGTTTCAAGCAACCCATCATAGCGAATTCGACCATAAAAATTGAGTATGTAGCTGCTTCGGATGCTGCAAAAGAAGGCTTCTAGTTCAAGAAGTTCATCGTGAAGCTTGGAATAATGATATCAGATGCCATACCACTGTATTGCGATAATAATGGAACCATAGCACTTGCTAAGAAGCTGAGATCTCATCAAAAATCAAAGCATATCGAGCGGTGGTTCCATATTATACGTGACTATCTTGAAATGAAATATGTTGATGTACGAAGAGTAGACTCTATGGACAACATGGCAGACTCGCTGACAAAGCAATTGAGCCAACCATAGATGAAAGTCCATCTTGAGAAGATGGGATTTAAAATTAGTGACCAATTGACTTTAGTCCAAGTAGGAGATTGTTAGATGTATGTCTTAGAAGCCAATATGGCTAACATATTATAATAACTCTAGGACATAATTTTATACTTAAAATATTGATTTGATTGATAAAAAGATATATTTTATTTTTATTCAAGTGTGATGTGTCCTTGAACTATCTATAGAATTAATACTTTCGATACATATTCTCCAGATGATGAGAATGTATAATTTATTCTTAAATTACTTTCGATCATAGTATCATCATGAGGATGGTGATTAATCTGAATAAATCGATGCATAGATTACTTCCTTCAGGATAGATGAGTCTCTGGTCTATAGTATAAAGACACGGAGCGACAAGTGTAGATAGTTATTAAAGAACAACTAGTACTGAGTGTGACCATATGAGAGATCACTTGGATTTCTACTCAATCGTTAGTGATCATCTTAATGCTATAGTTGTTTGAATGATCCTTTGACCTACGATGACACGGTTGCTTATAGTGTGGCTGCTGAAATTTGACTGACACATAAATATGACCTTATTGAGTCATTGTAGTAGATGTTGGCGACAGTTGGTCTACTGTAGAAGGATGCATATCTAGATAGAATCTATCGATCTTGATAGAAAGGAATAGTCCTTTAAGATTTGAGAGGCTAAGTTCGTAAGTCTGTGGCCACAGCAGTATGATTAATGAAAAAAAGTTTCTATGAGGATCATAATTGAATTTGAACTAATCGAATCTATCATATGACTGATGATGAGGTTTGATGATTTATCCATGATCTGCCATCTAATCGGGATTCATGATAGAGGGACTGAATTATATGTGAACTACACCTTGAGATTCTTTTTTGGTTCTATTGGATTACCACTACATACTGCTAGGTATCACTGGTGGATTGTAAGAGCTCATTAAGATTGTTCAGGATCGATGATCCTTGTTGAGTTAGAGTCAAATCATTCCGATCCATTGAAAAGAATTTCAATAATACTATGATAGAGATCATGATATATCTCACTATCAGATAGAATTGAATCTATAAAGTCTCATAATAAAGGGATTAGACCTAGAATAAGCAATTGGACTTATGAAGTCTCAATTAGATTTAGAAAAATCTTATTGAATTCAGGATAACCTTACGAGCACAAGGTTGAGCCTAATTTTTTCTTTGCACTTGAATTACTTATTTGATAAGATTAATTCGAGTTAATTACTTATTAATAATTTAAATGAATTAGATTCATTGGGATATAATTGTTGGGTGCCTAAGATTTTGGATCATATGCATTAGGGGTTCAAACTCCTAATCAATTTCTTGATTGAATTTTTATAGGGCACCACTTGATTTGATCAAGTTGGGTGCGCCCACTTTATTGATGGCATGATGGACTAAGGAGGTGCTCACCCCTCTTCCTTATGGCATGTGAGAGAGAGGCCTAGAGGGTGCCAAGTGTTGGCACCCCATGGTTCTCCTAGGTATGGTCAAAGATAGAGAATAATAAAGAATTCTAATGCGAGTAGGCCTCACATTAAGGGGCTGTTTGGTTTTGAATAGGATTCAAACCTTTTCTCTATTTAAAGAGCCCTTCTCTAAGGGTCTTAGCATCAAAATTTCAGCAAGCTCCAAGCCTCCAAAAGCCTCCCCACGTCTTCCTCTCTTCTCCCTCTTGGTTCCAATGCCCAAGCATTGTTAGGCGTCCACCATCTCCATGCCCAAAGGCTGTGTGGGCGACCATCTCTCTTGTTGATTCTCAAGTCCTTAGTTGCTGCAAAATCAAGGGAAGGAGATCAAGAAAAGAAGAGAAGAAAAAAATCAAGAAAAGGATCAAAGAGTTGATCACGATTCAGACTTCGTTCAGATTTGCAAGGTGATCGTTCTTGGAGAAGAAAGATCTACACCATATGGGACTATTCCAGATAGATCCTGAGTGGATACCCGTAGAGACCGGATACTTGTGCAGTTAAGGAAGAACCTACTTGATGAATATTTAATTTAAGCCGCTAGAGGTACTAAATATTATAATAATTGATATTATTTTATTAAAATTTGATGCTCTCTAATCTATTTTACAGGTGATAGAGAGTTTGGGTTCATACGATTCAAATTGGACTTAAATCGGATCAGATTTGAGTGAACCAGCTCCCATTCCAGTGTGAATGTAACTTAAAGATTAAGGATCAAAAAGCAGCCTCTTCAATCAAGGGCCCAGATTAGAAGATAAATGAAACCAAATATAAACACGACTTAAATCTCAAAAGCTCAGATTAAAAGATCACTCTTCATGAAGATCCAAGAGTCCTTATTCATGCTCCCACCTATTTTTTTATGAAATCCTAGCCTCTCCACTCTATAAATAGAACTCCAAGGCCTCCATCTTCTCAAATCAAGCCAATGCTAAGTTCTCTTCAAGCTTCTCTCTTTCTCTCTCTATCTTTCTCTTCTCCATAAGTCTAGGAGAGGTACTAACTTTAGTACGACACCATATTTCTTCATAGATCCCTTTTTCACATCTCATCAAATCTAGAAGAGGTCCTAATTTTAGTACCGCTATCCTTTCTCTTCTACATACCCGCTTCTATCTACCTTTCTTCCTTAGAATTTCTAAAACAAGCCTTTCAGCCATCTTGCCGTTGTCTGCATGGAAGAAGATGAAGGATTCAAGGAGACACATCCACTGTCGGGTGTAGTAAAAAGATCAACTTGGTTTAGTTATTTTGTATCATAATTTTATTTTTTTCTTTATATACGCTTCTTTATTTGATTAATGAAAAATAATTTTATTATAATTTTTATGCTTCTTTTTTAGTTTTTTATAATCTATTATTTTTTTTTATATTTTTGAAATAATCAACTAAGATCCCTATGGATACAATCCCGACTCATCCTATCTAAATAGTAGTGAGTAGGATTAATTTTGGTATACTACGATATGCATCAAATTTTGATACCATTGTCGGAGATCTTGATGTGATTTTTTTAAAAAATATATATAAAAAAATATAAAAAAATAAAAAAAATATTTTACTACTTTGTAGATATTTATTTTTTACTTTAGATTATTTGACTGCCTTATATGCTTTATTGTTTTATATTTCTAGTTGATTATTTTCTTCTCTTGCACTCTTACTTTTTATACCATATTTTGCTAATTGATAATTTATTTTTTATTATTAATTAATTTATTTTAATTATTTAATTATTATTTATTTATTTTTTAAAAAAATTTTATCTTACATTATTTTTTATATATGATAGATTTACTGCTTTCTAGCTAGATTACTTTATTTATATGTATAGAAAAATTTTCTGCTTTCTATAATCTAGTGATTTACTGCTTTCCATAGCTTAGAATAATTTATTGCTCTAAAAGTAGATTTGATTTGTTGCTTTATTTATAGGTTACCTACTTATTTTTAAATCTTAGCATTATTTACTTTTCATTTAGTTAGATTCACTAGATCTTCTCATACCTAATTAATCTAATTTAAAACTTACATCTTATTCTTTTTTGCTTAAAGATAATATAATATAAAAAAATACAAAGACACCACATAACACTTAATTAATATAAATAAGCCAATTAAATCTTAAAAGTACTTAACATGTTTGGACACTTTTTCTTTTTGCATTGCATATTTTCATAAAAAATCTTAAGGGCAAAATCCTAACAACATAAGGTGGAGATTTCATCATCTTTTCTTGACCTATAAACCATCATCTTGCAATTGCATTGATCTAAACCTCTAATTTAAAATTGATTAGACGTTAACCCCTAAGGATCCTCAAGCTCAATAGGATAAGAAATCCTAAAAGTTGGATCAGATTCAGGTTAGTCAGTTTATCTAGTGTCTAAAAAAGTAGTTCAGAGATTACGCCCCAAAGGAAGGTGGTTCATTAATTGGTTCTATTCACTTATCTGGCCAATACAGTTGGTGTTTAAAGAAAGCAATGGGGGGACCCCCACTAATCTTACACTTATCTGGTCAGTTGAACGACTGGTCTGCTACTTGGAGTGCTTGAAAGTGACCTTGACAGTTAGGAGCTGTCTAGATCTAGGATAACCCATAGTCGGGATTGATTGAACCACTTGTTTGTTAACTAAAAATATCAAACCTAATTAATTCTTTTCTCTCTTCTTAGCCTTAGAACTCCTTAGGTTCTTTTCTTTAGAACTCTTTTTTCTCTCTCTTTTTTTCTCATCTTCTTTTTCAAAAAAAAATTATTGAAATTAAAACTCAGTAAGATCTTTTGGGTGCATGCTAGGACGTCAATCATTACAACCTAATTTATACCCATTAGATTTAGAGCTAGAAAGAACGATTCGAACAAACCAAATCAAAATCATGGATCTAAAATAAGAGACTGACCCACCACGATAATTGAGGGAGTATTTTACTCCCTCATCTTACACTTACTCACCATGTATCCAGTCTCTTTCTATGGAGGCGGCATAATAAGAAATCAAGTCTAGCATTATTTAAATGCTACCATCATTTTATAGACTAACGAATAAGGATTCGTACAAATATTTGGATGAATTTCTTAAGATATACTCCATAGTAAAAATCTAAAACTTCTCCGATGATGCCCTCAGATTGAAACTATTTCTTTTTTAACTTAAGGACAAAGCCAAGCATTGGTTAAATTCCCTAGATTTCATAATCATTTCAACTTGGGACCATCTTCAGAGAGTGTTCCTAAAGAAATACTTTTCAATTAGAAAAACAAATCAAATTAGAAAAACCATCACTAGTTTTTCTCAATTGGATGGTAAACTTTTTCATGAGACATGAGAAAGGTTAAGGGACCTTATTCGTAAATGCCCCCACCACGCTGTCCCTAAATGGCAACTTGTTCAGTGTTTCTATGATGGTTTATCAGAGAAATACCGATAAATGATCGATACATCGTGTAGTGGGACGTTCATGCTAAAGAGTGAGGATGAGGCTTGGCAGCTCTTTGAAATACTTAGTGAAAACTCCCTGCATCATATGTCTACCACCTCTAAAAAAAAACAACCCATGTCTCAACAAAAAAGAGATGGAATCTATTAGATTGGAAATGTTATGGATATTCATAGTAAAGTAGATGAGTTGTCTCAAAAATTAGACCGTCTTCTGAATACTGGATACTCTCCGATTCTACCTAACCCAATTCAAGATGTTTGTGCATTGTATGCAAGCCCGACCCATTTTATTAGTGAATATCCAACTGCACCTTAATTTCTTGAGTTCATACACGAGCAGATCTAGCAAGCTCAAACCCAACAAGCTCGTAGATTAAGAAATGATCCATATTCAAACACTTATAATCCTGACTGAAAAAACCATCCAAATTTTTTCTGAAGACCACAGCCAGTGGTTGGTCCTACTGTACCTAGACCCAACTATCAAGACTCGACATATAGGCATGGACCATACCACCAGTTTCAAAATGCTCCTCAACCGTCTACCATTGGTCACAGCTCAGCTTTTGAGGAGAAGGTTCTAAAAGTGTTAGAACGATTAGAAGTAAACACCCAGAGCTTTAACTCCCACAAGCAATCCATTGCTAAGCTAGAGATCCAAATAGGTCAACTAGCAACCGCAGTCAGTAGGAGGGAAGAAGAAAAATCATCTAACCAATCTAAGAGCAATTCGAGAGGATAATTCATGGTTGAGAGCTTTAATACTCCAAAAATTTTTTCTGAACATGCCAAATCAATTATGACTCTCAAAAGTGGGAAGATCATTGAACACACGAGTAAAACCAATGAGACCGACCCTAGATCTCTGACCAAGCCCGAATCACCCAAAAGTAGAGAATGGACCAACTGCACTAGAATCACCTTATTTACCTAAAGCCCTATTTCTGAGTGTCCTAAAAGCCCCTACTTCTGCAGATAAGAATGGAGGAAGACTTAACGAGATGTTAGAATTATTTAAGTAAGTCCAAATTAATCTCCCTCTTCGAGACGCAATAAAACAGGTCCCAACTTACGCAAAATTTTTGAAGAAATTATGCATCCAGAAATGTAAATCCTGATCACAACTCTCGAAGAAAGTATGCCTCATCGAATAAGCTAGCTCTGTATTCTAGCACGTTATCCCTCCAAAACTTAAAGATCCAAATACCCCTACAATTTCTTACATTATAGGAGACTTTCATATCGAACAAGCTCTCCTTGACCTAGGGGCCAGTGTGAACCTTTTACCTAGCTCGATTTATAAACTTTTTGGGTTCGAAGAACTGAAACCCACATTGATCATTTTACAGTTAGCTGATAGATCAATTAAGACATTATGTGAGATGATCGAAGATGTTTTGGTCAAGGTAGATGGGTTCTATTTTTCAATTGATTTTCTAGTCCTTGACATGGAACTGAGTGGCAATCCAAAGCAAATTTTCATTATCTTAGGCAGACCCTTCCTAGCTATGACAAACACATGCATCAATTGTCGGACAGGAGTCATGGACGTATTGTTTGAGAATAAGAAACTAAGATTGAATGTGTTCAGTGCATCCCAAGGACCATCAACTGATAGTTGCTTCGAGATAGATATATTCGAGGACATCATAGAGGAAGCAACATCAATAATTTTTGCACATGATTCTCGAGACACCCACTTGATGCACTTTGGAGTGGATGACTGTGATATGGAGGGAGGTAGCAAAGAAGTAAATATTCTAATTGATACATCAAATACTGAAACTACTCCCCCTTGGACAATCAAGTACAAGCTATTGTCCACATTAGCCAATATACCCATAGCCCCGTCATTAGAATCACCACCTACACTAGAATTAAAGCCACTTCTGGCCATACTCAAGTATGCATTCCTAGGACCTTATAACACCCTCCCGGTGATCATTGCATTAGACTTGACCTCAGATCAGGAAGCACAATTGGTTGGTGTTCTGAAGAAAAACAAAGAAGCTATTGGCTGGTCCATTATCGATCTAAAAAAAATTGACCCCTCCATCTGTATGCACCATATTCATTACGAGGCAGATGCCAAACCCCATCGAGACATGCAGAGGAGATTGAACCCAAACATGCGGGAAGTAGTGAAGAAAGAAGTGGTAAAATGGTTAGATGCTGGAATCATCTACCCCATACCCGACAGTAAATGGGTCAGCCCTATCCAAATAGTACATAAAAAATCAGATATTACTGTGGTAGAGAATGAAGAAGGTGAATTGTTCTCCACTCACACACCATCTAGCTGACGAGTATGCATTGACTATGGGAAACTAAATGCTGTTACTAGGAAGGACCATTTTTCATATCCTTCATTGATCAAATCCTAGAACGGCTAGTGGGTCAATATTTTTTTTATTTTCTAGATGGTTATTCGGGGTACAATTAGATATCTGTATTTCCGAATGACCAAGATAAAACCACCTTCACTTGCTTCAATGGCACTTTCGCTTTTCGACGTATGCCGTTCGGGCTCTGCAATGCATCTACTACATTTTAATGGTGCATCTTAATCATTTTCTCGGATATAGTGTATAAATATCTCGAAGTATTCATAGATGATTTCTCCATATTTGAAACCACTTTTGAGGATTGTCTTCATAATTTCTCCAAAGTCCTTAAGCACTGTACGGAGATAAATTTGATTTTAAGTTGGAAAAAGAATCATTTTATGGCTCGAGAAGGAATCATATTGGGACATATTGTTTCTGAAAGGAGGATTGAGGTAGACAAAGCTAAAATCGAGGTCATTTCAAAACTACCAGCCCCCACTTTGGTTCGATAAATACGATCCTTCTTAGGTCACGCTGGATTTTACAGACGCTTCATCAAAGATTTTAGCAAGATATCGAGACTCTTGTGTAATCTACTGATCAAAGACACGCCATTTATCTTTAATGAAGAATGTCTACAAGTCTTCCACACGTTACGAATAGCTCTAATAACAGTACCCATAATAAAACCTCATGATTGGTCCTTCTCATTTGAAATCATGTGTGATGCTTCTGATTTCGCAATAGGGGCCGTCTTAGGTCAAAGAATCAACAAAGAGCCATATGTGATCTATTACACTAGCAAAACTCTATCCGATGCCCAATTGAACTACACCACGATAGAAAAAGAGCTACTAGCGATGGTATTCGCCTTAGATAAATTTTATTCATATCTATTAGGGTCTAAGGTTCTAGTGTATTTTGATCACGCGGCTCTAAAATATCTGCTCTTAAAGAAAAATACTAAATCATGATTGATCAGATGGATCCTTCTACTTCAAGAATTTGACCTAGAAATCCAAGACAAGAAGGGTTTCGAAAATATGATCGTTGATCATATTTCTAGAATCTTAGTTGATCATACGATGGGTACAGATGAGGTCAAAAAAAAAAATTTTGACGAATAATTTTTTGCAACCTCCTCTGATCAAATCCCATGGTTTGCCTTCATCATTAACTATTTGGCAACAGGATAAGTTCATCTCCATTGGATAAAATAGAAGAAAAATTGATTCTTCTCACAGATCAAACATTATTATTGGGAGGAACCCGAATTGTTCAAATATTGTTCTGATCAAGTGATTCGACGCTGTGTCCCTGAAAGTGAGTATCAAAATATACTTACCTTTTGTCACTCTTTTGCATGCGGAAGACATTTCAGTGGGAAGAGAACGGCTGTGAAAGTGTTACAAAGTGAATTTTACTGACCAACATTGTTCAAGGATGCACATAACTTTTATCTTGAGTGCTTGCACTGTCAGCAGACGAAAATTTTTTTAAAAAAAATATGATGCCCCTATCCCCCATCTTGGTCGTAGAAGTTTTTGATAGCTGGAGAATCGATTTTATAGGCCCCTTTTCTCCATCCTACGGATACAAATATATTTTTGATTACGGTAGATTACGTATCTAAATGGGTTGAGACTATGGCAACCAGAATGAATGATCACAAGATGGTAATCAAATCATCCAATAGAACATCTTAAGTCGATTTGGTTGCCCAAGAGCTATTATTAGTGACGGAGGTACACACTTTATGAATAGACACTTTGAAAGTTTAATGAATAAATACGGAATTATTTACAAAGTTTTCACACCATACCACCCCCAAACTAGTGGCCAAGTGGAAGTCTCCAATAGGGAGATCAAATGAATTCTCGAGAAGAAGGTTGGGTCTGATCGAAAAGATTAGTTTGGATGATTAGACGATCCATTATGGGCCTACCGCACTGCATACAGAATTCCGATAGGAATGTCTCCTTACCGGCTCATTTTTGGAAAAGTTTATCATCTACCGGTAGAACTAGAATACCGCACATTTTGGGCCGTAAAGTAATTTAATTTCGATATAAAAAATATATATAGTAATAGGAGACTACAATTGAACAAATTAGAAGAGCTACATGATGAAGCATACAAGAATTCACAAATTTATAAGGCTCAAATTAAGGCTTATCATGATAAATACATTTCATGAAAAATATTCGAAGCTAATCAAAAAGTGTAGCTTTATAATTCGAGGTTGTGATTATTCTCTGAAAAACTCCATTTACGTTGGGATGGACCATATGTCGTAACTCAGGTGTTCCCTTATGGAATAATTGAAATCAAAGTCCTAAACAAGGAAATACCTTCAAAGTAAATGGCCAATGATTGAAACATTATGTGGATGAAATCAGAGATGGCGAACAAGTTGACTCAATTGAATTGCAGGATCCAATCTACAATTAAATTTTGGCTTGATCTAGCTAAAGATCTTAAACTTAGCACTTGTTGAGAGGCAACCCAATATTTTATTTTTTTTAGTTATCTAATTTTTTTTATTTTATAGAAATCTAATAAGGATGACTAGCTAAGTTGAGAGGAGAACATCATCAACATCTGACGAGGGCTCTTGAAAAACATGAAAAAACCTGCAAACAACAGCAAATCAGGTGGTATCCCTCCTTTTATATATATATTTTTTCTCCATTAGGGATAATAAAAATTAAGTTGGGAGGGAGAATAACTAATTTAATTAAGTCCTCGAGTATGGTAAAAAATAATTAGTTTTGTGTATCTAAATTTTATCTCGATTTAAAGTTAACTAGATATCATAATCAATGAGTGATTAACGATCTAAATAATTTTAGAGATATCAAGAAAGAAATTATTAAAAATATCCAATTAATGATAGAATTTAGACCAGACTAAATTTTGAAGTGATTCTAAAATCCTCTTTCCACCTACCTCAATGAAGAATCTGCCTCATGCGAGTATGTATGTGTTGGGTGGATGTCTGGCCAGGACACCACCTCCCAAGATCTTTTCAGTACCACGCGATGCAGTAGGAAGAAAGAAGAAATAAAACAAAAAGAAAACAATCAAAATACGTTGATCAGCCATAAAAGGGCTCGCCTCCACGGGGCATGCAAACTTCACTATGAAAAAGAAAATTTTACAAGAGGAGATCTCACCCTCAACCCTTGTACACCCAATTCTCTCTCACCTAAAGTTCCCTTCACAAAAGCTCTCTCTCTCTTGGAGACCCCCCTGAACCCCTGAAGAGCCTGGCGACTGCTGTCCAGGAGCCTCCTGCTACTTCTCTCACAGTGCTCTCGCCTCTCTCTCTCTTCTCGGATTCGTATGGTGCGAGAAAACCAACCCACTGCCTTTCCTGTTCGTCACAGGGCCTTTTATAGACCTTAATCACGACTTAGATCATGATTAGGACTCCTTAATCAACCCAAATCACGTCCCAGACTGTCGGATCAAGATCAGGAGCCACCCATGCTGTCGGATCGTGCTCCGGTTCATGGAATAGTGCCGTGGACCGCGAGAAACGTGTGGGAAATGCCCACGCGGTCCACAGGCCCCGTCGTGGACCGGGGCAAAGGGGCCAACAGGCCACTGGGCCTGGGCCGGCCCGCGCGCGCAGGCCTGGGCCGCGCGCCAGGCTGGGCCGCGCGCCCGCCTGGGCCGCACGTCAGGCTGGGCCGCGCGCCCGCCTGGGCCGCAGGCCTGGGTCACGCGTCCCGCGCACCGCCGCTTGCGGCTGCGCCGCTGCCGCCCGCCGTCGGTCGCCGACGGTCCTCCGTCGCCTCGAATGTCGTACCGACTTCAAAAGCTCGTATCTCCTTCATTCGAGCTCCGTTTCAGGTGATCTTGATCTCGTTGGACTCCATTTTTCACCGCGAACCTCGCTGTGGGCTCAATGTGTACTGAATCTTGAGGCATCAAATCCTAACAATCTCCATCTTGACTCGATATTCGGCCTCTTCCAAACTCCGAGAGCTTCTAGATCTCCTCGCCCCCATGCCCTGGGGCAAACACCTGCTGATCATGGATGGGCAAACATGGGAGTCAAGCCAGGCTGCTCGATCCCATCTCCATCGTATGCTGTGCTCCTCCTGACCTGAGACCTGCTCGGGGCATCGTCCTGCGGCAATAGGAATCTTACCCTGCGACGTCGCCTCTCGTCCTCCCGAGTCTCCTGTCTCGTGCCCGATCTGCCTCTTGGAGTTTCACCTTGCTCTGGGTTCCGCCTGGCTCCCAAAGCTCCACCTCGCACTGGACTCCCTGCCAGGTAATAATGTCCTCTGCTCCCTTTCTTCCCTTCCAGCACAATCCTATCGCCGTGTAGCACCCTCAGGATTCCTCCACCAGCTACCGTCCTGTAGCCTCTCGAATCCAGTCTGCTAAGTGAGATAAGATTCTGTCTGAAATTGGGTATGTATCGGATCTCCCCCAATCTCCTCACTGCACCGTCATGTGTCCTCCAGCTGACCATCCCAATGTCTCTGATCGCACAGCTCGATCCATCCGGCAGATATACAGTGTTCTCACTGTTCTCGAGGGAGTCAAGCTGCTCCTCTCTGCAACATACATGATAGGGGCATGCAGAATCTAATATCCACTGCTGGGAAGAAGTAGATACCTCGTCAGATATCTCCAGGACATCTCCATCTGAATCGCTGCCGGCCATCGCTACAGCAGCCACCGTCCGATTTTTCAGTTGAGGGCAATCTCTGGCTAGATGCCCTAACTCCTCACACCGGTAACACCTGGTTTTGCTCAAGTCCCTCCTGAACTTGGACCGTCCTCGTTGCGATCTCCTGTCGCTTCGTCTACCACCTCCTGCTCCTCCAGAAGCCACCAAAGCTGAGCTACTGCCATCTGAGCTCGAAGCTGGGTTCTCCCTCTTGAGAACCTCGTTCTGGAGTATCGCCGCGGTGACCTCGTCCATCTTGATAGTGCTCTTCCCCACTAGAAGAGCAGTCACCAAGGACTCGTACGAAGGGGGAAGCGACGCCACTAAAACCAGCGCCCTGATCTTCTCCTCAACGTTCTCGCTAACGCTGAGGAGGTCGATGAGGATCTTCTGGAAGTGGCTCAGATGCTCCTGCACGCTCTGTCCCTCAGTCATTCGTAGTTGGTAAAACTGCCTCCAAAGAAAAAAAGTGTTGGTGAGAGACTTCGCCATGTACAACTCCTCGAGCTTCGACCACAGCACCGTCGGAGAAGTCTCGCTCAGCACATGGATCACCACCTCATCCGCCAAGTACATGCGGATGGTACTCACCGCCTGCATCTGTAGCCGTTTCCAATCCTGCACCTCTATGGTGGTCGGCTTCTCATCGCACAAGAGAGCATCGATCAACCCCTGTTGGATGAGCACGTCCTTCACCCTTGCCTGCCACAAGGAGAAATTGCTCTTACCATCGAACTTGTTGATCTCCATCTTGATTGTTCCTGTCTTCTCCATCTTCAGTCTTGCTCACCACCACTGCAATCTGCGTCCTTGTATCACCTTGCTCTGATACCACTTGTTGGGTGGATGTCTGGCCAGGACACCATCTCCCAAGATCTTTTCAGTACCACGCGATGCAGCAGGAAGAAAGAAGAAACAAAACAAAAAGAAAACAATCAAAATACGTGGATCAGCCACAAAAGGGCTCGCCTCCACGGGGCATGCAAACTTCACTACGAAAAAGAAAAATTTACAAGAGGAGACCTCACCCTCAACCCTTGTACACCCAATTCTCTCTCACCTGAAGTTCCCCTCACAAAAGCTCTCTCTCTCTTAGAGACCCCCCTGAACCCCTGAAGAGCCTGGCGACCGCTGTCCAGGAGCCTCCTGCTCCTTCTCTCACAGCACTCTCGCCTCTCTCTCTCTTCTCGGATTCGTATCGTGCGAGAAAACCAACCCACTGCCTTTCCTGTTCGTCACAGGGCCTTTTATAGACCTTAATCACGACTTAGATCATGATTAGGACTCAATCAATCCAAATCACGTCCCAGACCGTCGGATCAAGATCGGGAGTCACCCATGCCGTCGGATCGAGCTCCGGTCTACAAAATAGTGCCGTGGACCGCGAGAAACACGTGGGAAATGCCCACGCGGTCCACAGGCCCCACCGTGGACCGCCCGGTCCACGGTGGATCGGGGCAAAGGGGCCAGCAGGCCGCTGGGCTTGGGCCGGCCTGCACACGCGGGCCTGGGCCGCGCCTGCGCGCGGGCTTGCGCGCGCCTGGGCCGCGCGCCCGGCTGGGCCGCACGCCAGGCTGGGCCGCGCGCCCGCCTGGGCTGCGGGCCTGGGTCGCACGTCCCGCGCAGGCCTGGGTCACGCGTCCCGCGTGCCGCCGCCTGCGGTCGCGCTGCTGCCGCCCGCCGCCGGTCGCCGACGGTCCTCCACCGCCTCGAATATCGTGCCGACTTCAAAGGCTCGTATCTCCTCCATCCGAGCTCCGTTTCAGATGATCTTGGTCTCGTTGGACTCCGTTTTTCACCACGAAGCTCGCTGTGGGCTCAATGTGGGCTGAATCTCGAGGCATCAAATCCTAACAGTATGAAAATATCAAAGTATGTAAAAAGTTCACCTTAATCATTGATGAAGAAAAAAAAAGAGTTTTTAGCATTTCTCACTGAGTAACCGGGCCTCTTCGCCTAAGTAAGCATTATTGTTTGCATCAAAAGGTGAGAATATGAAGAAATCTCTTATATAGTCAGTTTTAACTCGTAGTCTTTTTGACTCAAGTCAGTAAGTCTGAGGGGTGTTTTACACCTAATACCTTAAAATCAACTGGTTTGAGAGTCAATGGTCTAAAGCTCACTACAAGAGTCAATTAGAAAGCTTAAAGGGTTAGGACATTGCACCGACTGTACATGTAAATATTTTTTTAAAAATAAAAAAGAAAAGAAAAAAAAATAAGGAGAATAAACTGCAGAAAGACACTACACCAAACTCATATTAAGTTAGAAAATTTAAAGAGAAGAGTGGAGCGTCGATGAAAGAAGATCTCTAAAAATTTTTATGACTAATACTCAACCACTAATTGGATCGAATTGATAATCCAATGAAGTACCTTTTTAATGGTCTAGCCGGATATTCACTACAGTTAGGAATGTTTAGGATAACTTTTGATTCAAGGATAATTTGGTGCACAATGCTAATATATCTATTTTACTCGAAGATGAGTAAAAGTTCAAATTGGAAGGTATGATGAATATTTAAGTTAAGCCGCTAGAGGTACTAAATATTTTAATAATTGATATTATTTTATTAAAATTTGATGCTCTCTAGTCTATTTTGTAGGTGATGGAGAGTTTGGATTCATACGATTTAAATTGGATCTAAATCGGATCAGATTTGAGTGAACCAGGCAACCAGCTCCCATTCCAGTATGAACGCGACTTAAAGATCAAGGGTCAAGAAGCAGCCTCTCCAATCAAGGGTCCAGATTAGAAGATAAATGAAACCAAGTATGAACACGACTTAAATCTCAAAGGCTTAGATTAAAAGATCACTCTTCATGAAGATCCAAGGGTCCTTATTCACGCTCCCACCTCTTTCTTCATGAAATCCTAGCCTCTTCACTCTATAAATAGAACTCCAAGGCCTCCATCTTCTCGAATCAAGCTAATCCTAAGTTCTCTTCAAGCTTCTCTCTTTCTCTCTCCTTCTTTCTCTTCTCCATAAGTTTAGGGGAGGTACTAACTTTAGCACGACACCATATTCCTCCTCAGATCTCTTTTTTATATCCCATCAAATCTAGGAGAGGTCTTAATCCTAGTACCGCTATCCTTTCTCTTCTATATATCCGCTTCTATCTATCTTTCTTTCTTGGAGTTTTTAGATCAAACCTTTCAACCATCCTGTCGCTATCTGTACAGAGGAAGACGAAGGATCCAAGGAGATACATCCATCATTGGACGCAGCAAGAAGATCAACTTAGTTTAGTTATCTTATATCATAATTTTATTTTTTTCTTTATGTATGCTTCTTTATTTGATTAATAAAAAATAATTTTATTATAATTTTTATGCTTCTTTTTTAATTTTTTACAATCTATTATTCTTTTTTTTTGTATTTGTGAAACAATCAACTAAGATCTCTGTGGATACGATCTCGACTCACCCTATCTATATAGTAGTGAGTAGGATTAATCTTGATATTGTTAGGATTTGTTATTTTGAGATTCAGTCCATATTGAGCCCACAATGAGGTCCATGATGAAAAATAGAGTCCAATGAGACCAAGATCACCTCAAACGGAGCTCGGATGGAGGAGATATGAGCTTTTTGAAGTCGGCACGAGACTCGAAGCGGCAGAGGACCGTCGACGGCCGGCGGCCGGCGGAGCGGTGGCGGTGCTGCCGCAGGCGGCGGAGCACAGCCCAAGCGGGCGCATGGCCCAGGCGGGTGGGCGGCCCAGCCCATGGGTGGGCCTGCGGGTTGCGGCTCAGGCCCAGGCACCCGGCGCGGGCACGGCCCAGGCTTGCGCGCACGGGCCTGCCCAGGCCCAAGCACCGTGCCTGGCCCTATACCCTGATCCACCGTAGACTGGGAGGTCCACGGCTAGGCCTGTGGACCATGTGGACGTTTTCCATATATTTTTTGCGGTCCACAACACTATTCCATGGATCGATCGTGATTGGATGGCCCAGAGATGTCTCAGTCTTGATCCAATAGTTCAGGGACTTGATTTGGGCTGATTAAGGAGTCTTAAACCTAATCTAATTGGATTTAAGCCTTATAAAAGGCTTGTACGTGGAACAAAGAGATAGAGTGGTCTTTTGGACTTTGTTTTTCATGGGAGAAGGCCGTGATCTCGCGAGACGCAGCAGAAAACCCACGAAACCGAGGAAGAGAGAGAGAGAGCCGCATGACTATGAGAGAAGAGCTTCAGGGAGGCTTCTAGACAGTGGACATCGGTCGCTTCAAGGGTTCAGAGGGGTCTTCCAAGAGAGGAGCTTTTGTGAGGAAAACTTTTAGTGAGAAAGAAATTCGGTGTATGAGGGTTGAGGGTGAGATCTCCTCTTGTAAATTTTTTTTTTATAGTGAAATTTGCATGCCCCATGGAGGCGAGCTTTTTTGTGGCCGATCCATGTATTTTGATTATTTTTGTTTTATTTCTTCTTTTTTCCTGCTGCATCGTATGGTACTGAAATGGTCCTGGGAGGTAGTGTTCTGACCAGACATCCACCCAACAAGTGGTATCAGAGCGAGGTTGTACAAGGATGCAGATTGCAGTGGTGGTGAGCAAGACTGAAGATGGAGAAGACAGGATCAATCAAGATGGAGATCAACAAGTTTGATGGTAAGAGCAATTTCTCTTTATGGCAGGCAAGGGTGAAGGATGTGCTCATCCAACAGGAGTTGATCGATGCTCTCTTGTGCGATGAGAAGCCAACCACCATGGAGGTACGGGATTAAAAATGGCTACAGATACAGACGATGAGTACCATCCGCATGTACCTGACGGATGAGGTGGTGATCCATGTGCTGAGTGAGACTTCTCCGACGGTGCTATGGTCGAAGCTCGAAGAGTTGTACATGGTGAAGTCTCTCACCAATACTCTTTTCCTCTGGAGGCAGTTTTACCAGCTGCGGATGGCTGAGGGACAGAGGGTGCAAGAGCATCTAAGTCACTTCCAGAAGATCCTCACCGACCTCCTCAGCGTTGGTGGGAATATTGAGGAGAAGACTAGGGCGCTGGTTTTGCTGGCGTCGCTTCCTCCTTCGTACGAGTTCTTGGTGACTGCTCTTCTAGTGGAGAAAAGCACTATCAAGATGGATGAGATCACCACGGTGATACTCCAGAATGAGATTCTCAAGAGGAAGAACCTAGCTTCGAGCTCAGATGGCGGTAGCTCAGCTTTGGTGGCTTTTGGAGGAGCAGGAGGCGATAGACGGAGCGACAGAAGATCGCGACGAGGGCGGTCCAAGTCTAGGAGGGACTTAAGTAAAACCAGGTATTACCGATGTAAGGAGTTGGGGCATCTAGCCAGAGATTACCCTCAACTCAAAAATCGGACGGGGGCTGCTGTAGCGACGGTCGGTAGCGATTCAGATGGAGATGTCCTGAAGATATCTGACAAGATATCTACTTCTTTCCAGTAATTGATATTAAATTCTGCATGCCCCTATCATGTATGTTGCAGAGAGAAGCAATTTGATTCTCTGGAGAATAGTGAGGGCACTGTATATCTGCCGGATGGATCGAGCTGTGCGATCAGAAGCATTGGGATGGTCAACTGGAGGACAGACGATGGTGCAGTGAGGAGGTTGGGGGAGATCCGAAACATACCCAATTTCAGACGGAATCTTATCTCACTTAGCAAACTAGATTCGAGAGGCTACAGGACGGTAGCTGGTGGAGGAATCTTGAGGGTGCTATACGGTGATAGGATTGTGCTGGAGGAAAAGAAGGGGAGCAGAGGATATTATTATCTAGCAAGAAGCCCAGTGCGAGGTGGAGCTTCGGGAGCCAGGTGGAGCCCAGATCGAGGTGGAACTCTAGGTGGAACTAGGTCGGGCATGAGATAGGAGACTTGGGAGGATGAGAGGTGATGTCGTAAGGTGAGATTCTTATTGCTGCAGGACGATGCCCCGAGTAGATCTCAGGTCAGAAAGAGCACAGCGTACGATGGAGATGGGATCAAGCGGCCTGACTCGACTCCCATGTTTGCCCATCCATGATCAGCAGGTGATTGCCCCAGGACATGGGGGCGAGGAGATCCAGAAGCTCTCAGAGTTAGAAAGAGGCCGAATATCGGGTTGAGATAGAGATTGTTAGGATTTGATACCTCAAGATTCAATCCACATTAAGCCCACAGCGAGATCTGCGGTAAAAAATAGAGTCCAACGAGATCAAGATCACCCTAAACGGAACTCGGATGGAGGAGATACGAGCTTTTGAAGTCGACATGAGATCCGAGATGGTGGAGGACCGCTGGCGGCCGATGGAGTGACGGCGGTGCGGTTGCAGGTGGCGAAGTGCGGCCCAGGCAGGGCCAACGCGCGGGACGCGCGACCCAGGCGCGCGGCCTAGGCGTGCGGCCCAGGCGGGCGGGCGGCCCAACCCACGCACGGGCTAGCAGATCGTGGCCCGGGCCTGTGGGATGCGGCTCGGGCCCAGGTACCTGGCGTGGGCATGGCCCAGGCCTGCACGTGCGGGCCAGCCCAGGCCCAGGCACCGTGCCTAGCCCTGTACCCCGATGCACCATGGATCGAGAAGTCCACGACTGGGCCTGTGGACCGCATGGGCATTTTTCATGTATTTCTCATGGTCCACGATACTATTCCATGGACCGATCACGATCGGACGGCCCAGAGACATCCCGATCTTGATCCGATGGTTCAGGGACTTGATTTGGACTGATTAAGGAGTCTTAAACCTAATCTAATTGGGTTTAAGCCTTATAAAAGGCTTGTACGTGGAACAGAGAGGTAGAGTAGTCTTTTGGGCTTTGTTTTTCACGGGAGAAGGCCCTGATCTCACGAGGCGCAGCGAAAAACCTATGAAACCGAGGAAGAGAGAGAGAGTCGTGTGACTATGAGAGAAGAGCTTCAAGGAGGCTTCTAGACAGCAGATACCGATCGCTTCAGGGGTTCAGGGGGGTCTTCCAAGAAAGAGAGCTTTTGTGAGGGGAACTTCTAGTGAGAGAGAAATTAGATGTACGAGGGTTGAGGGTGAGATCTTCTCTTATAAATTTTTTTTTCATAGTGAAGTTTGCATGTCTCGTAGAGGCGAGCCTTTTTGTGGTTGATCCACGTATTTTGATTGTTTTTGTTTTATTTCTTCTTTCTTCCTGCTGCATCGCATGGTACTGAAAAGGTCCTGAGAGGTGGTATTCTGACCAGACATCCACTCAACAGATATACTACGACACGCATCACTACCTTCTTCTAGATCCAGATTTGATGAAAGAAATAGTGAAATAGGTATGTGATTTGATCATATGTTTAATTTCAGCATAAAAATTAGTATGTGTTCAATTTCAATATATAAAGTAGATCCATGTGTTCTATATTTTATGTATACATGACTAGATTAAAAGATATTTTGATCTTAATTCTACTATATTCTTTAGAAAAAAAAATTTGAAAGACACATGCATTCACCCTACATAAAAATTCTACATCAACAGCCGGAGATACCTCCGCAGCCATACCAATCGACTGAGGGGTAAATTTAGACCAATTTAATGCACTAGTCGACCAGGTATAGTGCTGACTGTAGTGATCCACATCATGTAGCAACCAAGTCCTGCTCTAGAGGTGCTCCGACAGGAACAACCACAACCTCCCCTACACAATTCGAAGTGGAGAAGGCAAATGCGGCTGAGTTGACCTAGGAGTTTCGAATGGAGGAGGCACTCTCACTCATTTCGATAAGGGATATACTCCAAGCCAATCTTCGTCGCATCACATAGAGCTCTATACAGCCCGTGATGCCGACATCAACTACAAACTGCCAGCGATGAACTAGCGGATCGAGGTATTACACCATCAAGCCTTAGATTGGAATGATGGGTTTGGTTTCTGCACTGACTCACCATTCAGTAATGGGATCATGTAGGAGCCGCTGTCGGTCCACTTTAAAATGCTGCAACTAAAAATGTATGATGGGTTAGCTGACCCAATAGATCATTTAGAGAGCTTCAAGGCTCATAAGCTCCTTCGTGGAGCAAATGATGGAATTCTGTGTAGAGCCTTTTCTTCTATTTTGAAGAAAGCAACTCAAGACTGGTGCTCTGGATTGAAGTCGGGCTCCATCTACTCGTTCAACCAGCTGAGTGAATCATTTGTAGCCCACTTCATCAGTAGTATAAGGTAGCAGCGGGATTCGATTCCTTGATAAATATTAAGCAGTGGAAAGGAGAATCTCTCTGAGTTTATTTGAGCCGCTTCAATGTAGCCATCCTAGAAGCATGCGACTTAGACTAATCGATCGCAATGACCACCTTGAAGGATGGACTTTAGAAGAACGCTCTCCTCTTCTCACTAGCGAAGACCTACTTAAAGGACTTCAATGAAATGTTGGCTTGGGCTAAAAAGTATGCTCGAGCTGAGGAAGCCTTTAAAGTGTATGGAACCTCGACTGATGCTACCATCGAGGAGAAGCAAGAAGATCAAAAATGCTCACCAAGGTGGGAGGATCCTCAAAGGAGTTGACAGCGATCCAAGACTCTACCCTGATGCTGGTGATTTAGAACTCCCCTTTGGAGTGGACAATCCAGAAGTCCCAAAGGGTAGTGGTGCTGGTCGCTGTCTAAAAGATTCACCAACTACACTCCTCTAAATGCATCTAAGGCACAAGTGTTACTGAAGATTAAAGAGCAACTCCCATGAGCAAGGAGGATGCAGTCCCGATTGGGCAGCATGACCCAAACAAATACTATCTCCATTATTGTGATCACGATCATGACACCAAGGATTGCATTTAGCTCCAAGATGAAATGAAAGAGTTCATTCAACATGGCCAGCTGAACCACTTCATCTGACATAGGAGGGAGCATTATGAGGATCTGTCGAGACCACCTCAATTGCCAAAACCACCTCGACAAGAGCCTAAAAACTAACCTGTGGCTAGGATAATCACCATCACTGGGGCTTACAGTGGAGGATCAGGACCTAGAGAGTCAGCTAAGAGATAAAGATATGATGAAGCTATCATATTCTCTAAGGAAGACACAAAAGGGGTCTAGTTCTTGCATAATGATGCGGTAGTTGTATCTTTAAATATTATTAATTATGATGTACATCACATCTTGGTCAGAGAGGTCCGAGGAGATCAAGCATTGGCATAGCAATGCTATATGATCACCTTTCAGAGAGCAAAACTACCTGACACTCTTCCTATCGAAGAGTTGGACACCTGCGATGAGTTGATCGAAGAACATGAAGAGCCAGTGGAGGACCTCATCACAGTTCCTTTAGAGGATGGGAACAAGTAGCACAAGATTTAGATCGGATCCAATCTAGATGAGGTAACAAGAAATCAACTCACTTTTTTTTTGCAAAAAAATGCCGATGCCTTTGCTTGGTCATCCATCGATATGCTGAGTATCAAACTTGAAGTCATGATATATCAGTTGAACATGGACCCAACATACCGACCCATCAAATAGAAGAAGTGAAGCTACGTCCCAGAGTGACAGAAAGCAACCACCAAAGAAGTTGATAAATTAATTGGTGCAGGCTTCACCAGGGAGGTGATTTATCCAAACTGGCTCATGAATGTAATCCTTACAAAGAAAGGTAAATAGGAAGTAATGCATCTACATAAACTTCACCGACTCGAATAAGGCCTGTCCAAATGATAGCTATCCCCTTTCTCAGATCGACCAACTGATAGACATCAAATCGGCCCATAAGGTCCTCACCTTCATGGATGCCTTTTTTTATTACAACCAAATTTAGATGGTGTCTAAAGATGAGGAGAAAATTATTTTTTTACTGATCAGACTATCTTCTATTATAGGGTTATATCCTTCAGTTTGAAAAATATAGGTGCCACCTACTGGTGACTGGTAAATAAAATCTTAAAAGTGCAAATTGATCGGAATATGGAGATATATGTGGATGACATACTGGTATTAAAAGCTGAGCCTCGGAGAATCACATCGTTGATCTCAAAAAAATCTTTATCACTCTCTGCAAATATTTGATGAAGTTAAATTCGATGAAGTGTACTTTTGGGGTCACCTTGGAGAAGTTTCTTAGCTTCATGGTTTCACGTCGAGGTATCGAAGCTAGTCTCGAGAAGATTAAGACCTGTTAGATTTGTGCCCTAGAAATCAATTGTTGGCTGATACATTATGTACTTACAGGACCTAAACTTATACTTGTAATCTTTTTATTATCAATAAAAGATTTTTTCATTCTAATCATGTATATGTGTCTATGATTTATCCTAAAAATTAACACAGATAATTTTTGTATATTCTTAAAGAGTTAAAAATTTGAGACATACATTAATTAGTGGTTAATTTCTAAATACTCCTAATCAACGGATCATCACGGAGGACAGTGATCAATCCTTTTGAGATCGATGCATGGTTCACCTCCCTTATAGACAGATGAGTGTTGGATCTACGGTGTAGAGACATTGGGGTGAAGGTGCGGATGGTTGTTAGAGAATAACTTACATTGAGCGTGACCAACATGAGAACTACATGGATGTCTACTCACTCATCAGTGGTCTTCTCGATGCTGCAGTGGTGTGAGTGGTCCTTTGACCTATAGTGTCATTGGCTATTCGCAGCGAGGCTATTAGATTTGACTGCATATTTTCTTGGTTCCTAATCATTTGGGTCCTTGCTATGTATGTTGACTTCAGTAGGTTCAGATTCTTTATTTAGAGTAGGATGCATCTAGATAGGATCCATCGATTTTGATAGAAAAGGAGAAGTCCTATGCGATTTGTGAGATTGAGTTCAGAAACTCTTTGACCAAAGCAAGTATGAATACTGAAAAAAAAATTCATAAAATTCATAAATAAACTCGAGTCGAGTCAATCTAGCATATAATTGATGATAGAATTTGACGAGTTCTCCATGATCTTCATTAAGTCGGGACTAACGATAGAAGGACTGAATCATACAATAATTGCACCTAGAGATTCATACTTTCATTCTACTGGATTGTCACTACATACTGCTAGGTATCACTGGTGGATTATAAGACTCATCAAACATCATCTTGATGATCGATAACCCTCGAAGGGTAGAATTGAAAATATTTTAATCCATCGAAAAGACTTTCGATGATATTGTGATAGAGATCACAATATATCTTACTATCAGATAGAATGGAACCTATGAGATCACACATTAAGGGATTTAATCTCGAATTTGTCAATTGAGCTTATGAAGTTTTAATTGGATTAGGATTTATTGAAATCCTATTAGATTTATGAGAACCATGCTAGCACATGGTTAAATCTAATTTTTTTCGAGACTTTGATTTGATCAAGTTCATAGCCTTGAACCTAATCTAAATCTATTTGAGTTTAATTGGACTCTTAATTGTGAGTCCAAAAAAATTTGATTAAGTCAATTAGTTGGCATGATTATTTTAATATTATCTCTTCTTTATCTCCTGATTATCTCTAAGTGTGCATGTAGAATAGATGAAAGATTGGGTGGTGCATTTTTTTCTTTTTGAAAAATTTTAGGCATGAAATCCTTGAGGGGCCCACCCCTCTTATGTGTCATGGTGTGGAGGAGAGAGAGTGGGGTCCACATTCCATCTCTTTTGGCTAGAGATCCTTTTGTGGGGTGTCAAGAGTTGGCGCCCCAATTGCCTGACAAATATTTCTTGATGCCTCTTGTACATACTTTAAGGGGCTGATTAATTACTTTTTATATCTAATTTTATTTGACATAAATCAAATTAAAAAGGTAAAAGATTCTTATGAGATAAGGATCTACCTTTTTAAGATGATTAGGTTCTTCATATGTATCAGGGCAGTGTCTTTTTAAAGGAAGGACTCTAGGATTTCTTAAGTGGTTGAATTTTTGATCAAAAAGACTATCCTCCCTCTTTTCCTTTCCACGCCCAAAGGTTGGTTGCTTCTCTTTCACACACCCAAAAGTTGTGTTGGTGACTTAGAGATCGTAGATCGATGAGAAGAAGAAAAAGACTGCAGATCAAGGAGTTGATTTCGCAGTTAAGATTAAAGGAGTTGATCAAAGTCTTCAAGGTCAAGATTATTCTTGAGAAAAAAAATCTTCTATGAAAAGAAAGAAGTTTGAGATAGATTCTGATGGATACTCGTAGAGATCAGACATGTATGTGGCTCAACCTTCTACGAATTCGAGATCATCAGAAGCGGTGAATATCTACCCGCACAAAGATAATAAGATCTGATCTCATAATTATTTTTAAATTTTAAATTATTGAGATGTATTTTCTCTTAGGTTTGGGTAGATTTAGATCTGATCTTTTACATATGGGGTTAAAGGGTTTAATCCATTTTATTTTCGCTGCTTATTTTCAAAGTTTTAAAATCTAAACATACTGCCTATCTGATTTTTTAACCGTGGTATCAGAGCCATAGATTTTTGAAAACACATATGATCTGATTTTTAGTTTAGATCTAAAAGTTTTAATAATTTAAAATCAATTTTGTACTGATATAAGGTTGTCCTGGTATAGGATTTACCCCCTATATTACAAAGATTGTCCTAGCACAAGATTGTCATGGCAGACTTGATTGGCATGATCTCTTAAATCGATTACAGTAGGGCTAATTGGCATGATCTCCTTCCATCTGCACACGATCAGCACATAGTGGCAAAAAGCATCTTCACTAGTCCCCTTTTGTCTTGTAACCATTTGGAGAATCATGGGGCCGATTCAAATGCAACGTGATGAGACTCTTGGTTGAAACTAGTGAGATAGTTATTACGTGCTTCCTTAAGTTAGGTGAGTGGTGTCATCTTATAGCATAAGGGTTCCGCCTCCATTAATGGCATGGGTTGATAATCAAGAACTTTGAGGATGGCTCAGCTTTACTCATAACTTTAATAAGATGATGTGACTAGACCAAAGGGGGGCTTCTTGGGGTTAGGATGGAAGCTGCTATCTTGGATAGCTCGATTTGATGGTAGCATAGGAGGGACACACAAGTAGATCGGTGATCAGCATAGGTTGCAGAGACATTTCTCCGACTCAAGTAATCAGAATAGGTGGCCGAAGTTAGATGGCCAAAGTCAAGTGACCGAAGTCAGGATTAGTGATCGGAAGCCAAAGCAAATAAATCAAAAAAATCTAGTAGGCCCCGAGGCATATACTTCACATTTTTGGCCAGTACAAAATTACTCCAAAGAATTTCTACCAAATATATTGATTATTTATTTGCAGATGCGTTCTTCTAATGTTTATAAATATAGCCATGTGATGAAAATATTCATCATCAATATAAGAAAATATTTATGCTTCAGCTCAAATTTTTCTAGTTCAAGTTCTTAAAGCTGAATTTATACCATCTCGCTTGATGTAATTGGTCTGCAATTTGATTGTTTCATGTTATATCTCCCAACGCCAGAAACTTTGGTAATAGTAATGGACAGTTTTAAGATTCCAATGAGATGGTTACAACGTATGTGCTTCTATTATCTATTTTAGCAGCCTATTAACTATCATATTCATAAACATTAAAAGCAAGACTCTTGACCTTCACCTTCACCTTTAGCAGTTGGTTAACATTTAAAACACAACAATCAATGTAATATGTCATTTCTTTTCTAATGTTTCATTTCTATTATTCATGCTTATGAAAGAGTACCTTCATAAAATCCTTTAGGTAAGTTTGTTTCTTTTGTCGTATGTGTACATTCTCCTTCTTTCTCTATTCTTTTGTATTTTCTTAATAAGATAAGAATATCTACGTTACAAGCAAATATATAAAAATTCTTATCTATGGTCAAAGTGTTCCAATACAGAGTGCACGACTCCAGTAAAAATTTAGATCTATATTCAAACACAGTCATTTTCAGATCTAAAACTTGATTGTAAATGCATGACCCAAAAAGCAATTGCGGCACACCTTGCATTATAGACTTTTGTTAAATAGTTTAATTGGTTTCATATTCTTTGTTAGGTATGTTTTCTGTTGGGTGAGATCTTTGAGAATCTGAGATTTTATTTGTCTGATCGTATTAATGAGTGAAAACTTTACAAATCCATCAGATATCATAGGAAATCCATTAATAGAGTACATGAGTCTAAAAGAAACAAGGTTGAAAAGGGCAATGATTAGGAGCGAGAAACGTATGCAAACAACATGTGATGTTCAAGGTAGTCCCTCTTGATAAGTCTCCTTATTTTTCCTACTTTGAATATCTTTATATTCTTAATCAATACTGAAAAGAGTTTAGTAGCCATTTAGAGCTATTGAAAGGAGTTTAAGAAGCATTAATTGATCTTTAGGTCACAGGGGGCGACCCCTAGAAAAAGGTTGCCCCTTTTCCAACAATCGAAAAAAATGGACTTTCTGTCTGCTCACAGGAACTACAGGGGACGACCCATGGGTCACCCCTTTTCACATGGGACGACCCAGAGGTGCCTCTTTTTGCGTGCCACTCCCAGAAGCCTGTGTGCCGGTGTGCCAAACAGAAGGGGTTGCTCCTTTTTGCTCAAGCTGACTTTTCTTCATTTTTAAGCTTCCAAAAAATCTAAAACTATCTCTAAATGATTTGATATCATCTTAAATGATCTTAAGACTTCCGAAAAGCTTCAATTATACCTTCATCTTAATGCATTTGCTAATTTGACCATCTCCAAATATTTCTTTCAATTTACAAATTCTTGAATCTCCTGAAATAAACTTTTAAAACATCTCCAAGTATAAAAATCATTAGTACAAAAATCATTAATGTGATAATTTTCCTGTGTCTAAGTGAAAGTAATAATATTGAAGATGAAAATAACACCAATGGTAGAGCAGTACAAGATGCAATGGGTAATAACTTTAACATCCTTGCTTGTTTATTTATTTATAACTTTATTCACCACTGAAAACCATTTCTATAATAATTTTATTTACTTCTTTACTCATAACTCATCAGTGTCTGTTCATTGTTGTAATATATAGGAAGTAATCATATTGGTGACGATGTAGGACATGATGATAACAGATACTTTGAGCAGTGCGATGTAAGTGGCAGAAATCTAATGTAGTACTATGTAAGAGTAGTGCAATATATTCAAATCTCTCAGCTTTTGCTTTCTGATTAGCAAGAATAAAAATTTCTTCTTACCTATTTATCATGTAGGTTTCTCCTATGAAGGATAAAGTTGTATCTAGACCTTCTTTCCAAAGGTCTGCTTTGATAGTCCAATGGTAATGGTCTTCTTGAGCAATATCCTATTATAGCCTTATCTATAAAAAATGGGAGAGAAAATGTAGTTTTTCAAGTCCCTAGTCTAAGTATTTTCTCTAAAATTCTAAGCAATTCTCACTCATCTTGGTGGTGGCGGCCACTAGAATAGACTATAGATCATAACTTTAATCATGTTCCTCGTACATTAGAGTTGAAAAGTTTCATTCATAGGTTGTCTCTATAGTCTTTTTTTATAAACTGAAATTTCTTTCATGCATCACTATTTGAGAAACAAATGACACATAAAATGCCAAAATCTAATTACATTTCTTTGCCTAACATAATTGTGTGGTATGTATTCTTTTATGAGATAGATTTATTTGATAATGTTGTAATTACTTCTCTTTATTTGCCATTTGGTCTTTAAAATTAAAAAAAATAAATAATATCTTTGATTATATCCGTAAAGATATGCCATAAAAATTTTTTTTTTAAAAGAATTATTTCTTTTGTTCTAATGATTATCATTTATTTAAAATTAATTAATTTTTTTTTTTAAACCTACCTGTGTTCTTTGCTGTACATGTATCTATTTAATATTTTTTTTATATTTAAAATTTAATATGTATGAGTAAAATTTATTAAAAAAAATGCTAGACTGTGTACACCATTAAATTCATATAATGTGTAAAGCAAAGCAAAACATCACCTGTATCTATATACAATACAATAAACGAGAGTCCAGGATCTCTTAGTCCGCCACGTGTCGACCTTGGATTGGTGCTTTTTTAATAAAGTAGCGGCAGTATTTTATTTTGGTTTTTGTTTTTCTTCAAACCCTTCTCGAGCCAACGCCCACCTCCTCGCCGCCACTGCGCCCTCACGAATGCTCACCTCTTCCCTACTCTCCTGGCCGTCACCCTCCGCTGGTTTCCGTCGTCGCCTTCCTCCCCATCATTACGGGGCGTCGGCCATCCCCTCTCCAATCTTCCTCAGGTGCGTTCTTTCCTACATATCTCTTTTAACGCTGACCTCCTCTCTGCTCTCCTCGCCGCCACCTCCCTCCGGTCTCCGCCGTCATCTGCCTCCGCTTTCCACATCTCCGAAAAAGAAAAAAAAAAAAGAAAAAAATCAATCTATGCGGGGAAAAGGTTTTGCTTTTTAATTTTTCCACCTTTCCTTTGTTTTCTTTTGTTTGTGGGATTGTGTGAATCCCAATCGTGTGGCACGCAGTTTAGATCTGTGAGTGGGAGGCGAGGAAGTTTAGACGATGGCTAAAGTGGTTTTTTCAGTGTGGATTTGTGAAATTGTGTGAACTGAGACTGTGGGATTTACCGTAGGTTAGATGATTTTTAAGTATAAATCAATGAATTTATTTGTCTGAAAAAACAAACACTATGAATTTAGTGGTAAAAAATATGGCGATGAGATATTAAAGAAAATTGAAAAAATTAATATGTAAGAAGATATTCACCCACTAAACCTCTTCCAGCCACCGATGAACACAAAATAACTTGTATGGAATGAAATGAAATTGAATGTTAAGTTGATCGTTTGGGATGTGAGGCGTTCATGGTTAATAAATATTTGCATTTTTTTTTTTTTTCTTTCGCAGCACCGCTGGGAACCCTCGCCGCTATTTTTAATCCATTAGACCCAGGGATTTAGATCGCCGCGCTTAAGAGATGGTTCGCAGTCTCAAGAACCCTAAGAAGAGCAAGAGAAAGAACAAGGTGCCTCCTCTTCCGCTTCTCATCTGCTTCTTTGCATCGCTATTCGTCGATTCTTTCCCTTTTCAAACCATTTATTCTCATAGTTTCTGTTGTTTTATTTGTTTCAGGGATCAAAGAAGGGTGAATCTTCTTCTGTGCCATTGGCACCTGCTAAGGTGAAAGAAAATTGATCCAAAAAAAATCTTTTTCCACTTTTAATTCTCATACCGTAGATTCAATAGAATTTGTTTGTCTGCAGACTAGATTTTCTTGAACATGTAGTTAAACTTGGTTCAGCTATTGAAATTTATTTAATTATTTTGGTGTCTTTAGGTATGGCAGCCTGGTGTTGATAAGTTAGAAGAGGGAGAAGAGCTTCAATTTGATCCTTCAGTATATAATTATCTTCGTGCATTTAATGTCGGGTGGCCTTGTTTGAGGTAGAATATTGGAAAGGGAAATTTACTTTATTTTATTTTATTTTGTGTCTGATATGATGTTGTCTTGGTAATCCATTTTTTTGAATTGTTGGTGTAGTTTTGACATAGTGCATGATTCATTGGGATTGGTCCGGACAGAGTTTCCACATACAGTATATGGCATTGCAGGGACCCAGGTTCTTTCTCTCTCACTTCTAAGTCTTCATAATTCTATATATAGAATAGTGACACTTGGAAGCACCTTTAAAGAATGTTCTATATAACTCAATTTGGGTTTTCAATCACATACGTTAGTTTTTGTGCATTATTGAGATAGTTATTTGGACCCAACTTATCTGTCAGGGGGCAGGAGGGGGATGATCTTGTAGAACCATTTAGTTGTAGAAGAGAAAAATGAGAAATTATTTCAATTAACTTGTTATAGAAAGACTGCTTTTTATTGTTGAGGCAATTGGCTGCAACCTGGTTATCATGCATCCCCCCTTCCTATACTATTCCTTCTTGAGTCTTTGTTTTAGAACTGCCCTTGATGTCATCCTCAATTGGAGAGTTGCATATGTACTCTACCATTGTCATACAGTGCTACAATTATAGAGCCAACTTCTTATTTGAATCAAAGTTCCAGGGCTTGATGCACTTCATTTATGGCTGATTGGACACTGAGTGAGAGTTGGAATTCTAGAAGATAGCTGTCACTGGCAGATTTTTTAGTTAGGTACTATGCAAGAGCCATTAGCAAGTGGACCCTATTGTTTCATGAACAATATTTGTTGCTTGATAGCTTTTTTAGGAATTGAGCCATGTTCAGTCATGACTTTTTAAGATCATATGTTTGTCTAGGCTTGGGATCTGCCCAGATTAGAAAGTTACTTCTAAAACTGTCTACTCAACTATTTTCACCCATTAAAGAAAAAGCTGAACTTTAACCCAATAGGGCATGCATATTCACTTTGTAATAACTCATGGCAAGCCCATAAATAGTCCGACTATGGTGGTCGGTCTTCTATGGCATGATTGGCACGATATCCGAATTGTATATGATGAATATTATAAATCTTTGACGTTAAAAATAAGGCTGGATCGTATGAATAGAAGGTCTAATCTAAAAGAGTTGTGGAGAAGAATGAAAACTAATTACACTAAGAAAACTGCAGCCATATTTGATTGTAATTAGGGGCAAAATGTCCATAGATTTTTTTTTTTTAAATTTGTGTTCAACTATATTTTCCTTAAAGGCAAATCTTAAGATATGAGCTGTATATTTTGATAGGCTAGAAGAACAAAACAAAGGTCAAACAAGTTGGTCCTAGGCCAAATATACATCACTGCTAGTCTATTAAAGCTTGGCTTCATTGTAGGATGACGTGATGATAATCTTAAATGATTTCTATTAGTAAGGGTATTGTTTCAACTTTTTTCCTCAAAGAATCGAAACTATCGGTCTCAAGGATTCTAGATCAATCAGCTTGTTAAACAAGAGCTAAATATATTGAAAAAAGATATAAGTAGAGAGACTAAAAAGGAAGCTTGTGCTTTCAAAAGTGGTCACCAATGATGTGCTTGCTGTTTGAATGAGATATTCTCAGTGGGGCACCACATATGTTGGTCTTGTTTGCAAAGTTGATGTTGAAGAAGTTTTTATGCCAACATGAATCAGAAGCATTGATGGTATGCCCTGTAAAACTTAGGACTAGGTGGGTGATGGATTGATTGGATGAAATATTCCATCTTGACTCTTCTAGCTCTAGTAATTGTCCTTTCTAAGCGGTTATGATGTGGGCAAGGATCTAAATAAAGGTGCTAGAACTTATTCAGTATGAATAAGAGTTGTTTGCTTTTAGGCATTCATGCTTACATATATAAGATGGAAAGTTTGCCTATTCAGTTCTTCAACATTTGCTGTTAGGAACCTACTGGTGCATGATTAGGAATAATTGGAGAGTTACTTAATAAAAGATGATAGGCAGATTAAGTTGTATTTCTTTGTAATTAATTTGATATGAGCCTTATTGGGCATCTATCTGGTTTACTAATTTTCTATTTTCATGACCAATCTAGCCATTTTGATGAAATTTGATGAACTCAAAGCAGTACCAACTTGTGGAGCAAGAGTGGGTGAAACAGTTGTAAAGATATTGACCTTGCATGTTATGCTTAAATTTCTGGCCTCAAGCATGAGGACTTGGTATTATATGTTTGAAAATTGTGAACAAGTTTTTCTTAGTGAAATGGGTATGCAGGTTGGAGAACGATGAGGTAGCTCATAAAAGATGGTTAAAATCTAGATATTGAAGGAAAAGGTGCGATGCTTCATGCCAATGAATTTGTGAAGATGTTGCTTTAGAAAGGGATTGCTTAGGTGGAAAAAACCTTTGTAAAAATGTATAAGTTATAACATATATGGCAACCATATAACAGTTGGTATATATGTGTGGCGTTAACATGGTGCTAATTTGTTATCTGACAGTTATTTTTTGATATTTTTATTGATTAAGAAAACAAATTTTCATATAGTTCTCCTCGGTAAGATTGTCAGTGATTGAACATGTAAATTGAATGTAGACTGTTAAATGTGATGTACAACTTCTAAAGTTCCTGATGGACTACAAAATCAAATGTCTTGGAAATTTGCTTTATGTGCATCAAATGATCCTAGAATGGACCATGGTTTGGATTACTTGTAATCTAGTAATTGTCAAAATCATTTTAATTTTGGTTTTATGTATCTTTAGATATGCGTACTTCAAGATAAGTTCATATTTCTCTACTCATGTCATTTACATTATTTTTTGGCCACTAACTCATATTTTTTCTCAATAGCTTATTGGGGATTAAAGGAGAAACCTGGGGAAGTCTCTGCAGATAAGAAGAAATTTCACTTGCTGGACAAGAAGTAAAAAAGCATGTAGTTCATTGTTAGAAAAGAGAACTAGAGTATGAGAATGTTATTCCATAATCTTGTGAAGATAATTTTGAAAAGTATCCACAGATATCTACTAAGGAACTGGAATAAGCCCAATAAAAACAAAGTGGTGGAGGATGTATATCTTCTAATAATGAAGGAAAGCTAGATTTTTTGGTGGATTGGTCACTAACAGTAAATATATTCAACTATGCAGTATCTTCCTCAAATTTCATCCACAAAGCCCCTTAATTGTGATAATGGAGTGCATAAAAGAACATTTGCATATAAGGATTTAGCAAGAATGCAAACTGTATCCTCATGTCTTCCTTTCCAATTTTTATATAAGGTTATTTGCTTCATCTCTCTCTTCTCAGACTCTGCATTACAAACTAGATTTTCTTACTACTTTGTTTATTTAATATTTTTTATAGAAATTAAAGCTCATAATATTCGAATGAAGATTGTCGTAGTTGCTATTTTTTATTAGAGTAGGCTTGAGAAATTAATATTGTACATGGATTCATATAACTTGAGGCAAAATTATGAATGCATTTGTATTTTAGGAAATTTTGAGATTTTGTTTGGTTTTTGCAGGCTGAGCAAGCATCCTGGAATTATATTGGAATTTTCAAACTCTCCAATATAGTAGGAAAGAAGCGTGAATTAGTGCCTGCTTCATCTGCTGATAATGACACTGATATGGATAGTGAGAGTAGCAGTGATGAAGATGAAGATGAGAGTGATAAATCTATGCAACCTGTTCTAGAGGCAAGTGAACTATTCTATTAACAAGATTTCATGTAGCAATAGTTGGTATCCTAGTGCTAAAATTTGGGCAATAAAGAAATGCAGAAAGATCTTATGATATTTATCTGTTGTGATAACAGCTTCACAAGGTGGCTCATCAGGGTGGTATAAATCGCATTCGCTCGATGACACAAAAACCTCATATTTGCGCAACATGGGCTGATACTGGTCATGTGCAGGTTGGGCAATCTTTTCATGGTTTGAGTTTTGTACTTATTTGGATCTTTAAGATTATCTGCTCTGTGTTGTCTTCTATTTTTTGTACTAGAGCATATATCATGAACTGTGTACTGTTCATTAAGACATTTAATTTTTAAGCAGAAGCTTAATCTTGCAGTGGTATTGGTAAAATAAACAGTATTAGGTATTTTCAGCAGACTAAATTAAGTTCTGCATATCTACATTTGCCTCATTGATGTTCCATTATTTGTCTTTTTGATGATCCATAATAGGGCCTTAGAAGTTTTCTAATTCAAGAAGATGTTTTCCCGACTACTATTGAACTTGAAGAAATGGTTGAAATTTTGCAAGTATTTCAATGAATCCATTGTTAAGGGCAATGTTCGAATATAACCATCATAGTTTGCCATACTGCCTTATACCATCTGGTACGGGCATACCATACTGACACTCGGTGCGCTATCTTGTACTGTACCAAACCGTATACCAACACTATAATAGGATGGTACCAGTATGGGGTCCAGCACCGAGATGGCATACCATGATAACCGTAGCTATGATCCTAAAAATGAGTGTCGTGGTAAGATTTTGTCCATACAAAATACGAAAATCATCAGTTTTCAAAAAAAAAAAAAAGGGCCTTTTTATTCAAAGTGCTGCATTTGTGGTTGTGTTAGAAAACATGGGGATACATATGAAAGCTTTCTATAATTTTATTATCATTTTGACAAGTAGATATAGGTATATAAAGAATTACAAATTTTGTTGCAATGTTATGTAGGTCTGGGACTTCAGCTCGTTTCTTAATGCTTTAGCAGAATCTGAAAGAGACACGAGTAGTGGGGGTAATAGTTTACATCGGCTCTCTCCCATAATAAAATTTGGTGGACATAAAGATGAAGGCTATGCAATAGACTGGAGTTCTGTTGTTCCCGGAAGGCTTGTCTCTGGTATGGCTTCCAAGTGGTAGACAAGTTACCTCATTGTTCTCTTAAGGATTTTTTTTGTTGATTGTTTTTCCTTAGGAAACATAAAGTTAATGAGGTTATTCTTTCTTTGATTTTGAAGGTGATTGCAATAATTGTATTCACCTATGGGAGCCCTCATCCGAAACATGGAATGTGGATATGAGTCCTTTTGTCGGGCATGCCGCAAGTGTGGAAGATTTACAAGTATATTCTCTATCTAGAAGCAGATTTTGAGATCTTTAATTATAATTTCTAGCTTCCAATGCTCTATATTACCTGGAAAACATACTGCATGTTATGTCTGATTTTTATCTGCATTTCAAGTATTACTAAATTAGAATATCATTGTGCTATCTGTTCAGTGGAGTCCAACAGAAGCTGATGTTTTTGCCTCTTGCTCGGTGGATGGAACAATAGCAATATGGGATACCCGGATAGGAAAATCACCAGCAGTTTCTTTGAAGGCACATAACACCGATGTCAATGTTATTTCATGGAACCGGTACACAAAACTTCTTTGTTATTTTGCTTCTTTGTTATTTTGTACCACATGTGCTTGTGATTGGATTTTGGGGATCATATAATCCCTCCGCTCTATTTTCACAATCTTGAATAGGTTGGCTAGCTGTATGATAGCCTCTGGAAGTGATGATGGTGCTTTTTCAATTCATGATCTTAGATTGATCAAGGTAAATTATGGTGTATTGTATATTCCTCCAGCTTTTGCAAATTGAATTCTTTTCCTTTTTAAATGGTTTAAGAAAAATCTGCATGCCAGTCTAATTCTTCAATACCTTCAGGGTTGTGGATCTCTTGCTTTTCTAGTGACGAAACGACAAATGTTTATGCTTTTTCCCCTTTCTTTTTCCTTCATCATGCAAATGTATCACTATATTGTGTTGAGTTCTGACTTTCTGAAGATTCTTGTTTGTTAAATTCTATTTACAGATGTTCTGTAAGTCAACCGTTTAATGTTCTTTCGGTATACTGTTTTCAAGGAAGAGATGCTTAACAATCGTATATAATTGATTCCCTCAATGCTTAACAATCGTATATATTGGTTGGGCTTGTGGAGTTTAATTTTGGCAAAATGTTTGAGTTTCCATTTTTGTTGGGCTTGTGAAGTTCAATTTTGGCAAAAATTTCGGTGATTTTGGAAGTGTCTTTCCAAGTTTAGGAGTTTTGGTTGAAAAAACAAGAAAATCCCCCCAAAAAATAGAAAGAAAATAGAGAAGCTAGGAAAGTTGTTATGTAAAATTTTAGAATATTTTGTGTTATATAGATTCTTTATATGTGTATTTTTTTCACAATTTGCATATAAGTGAAATTCATTTAGTGTACTAAGATTTTGTACTATGGATACTTCATTTGGTCAAAAATTCATTATATTGGTAATCGGGAAGCATTTTAGTGCCTAGTGCAAATGTCTTCTTTGTTTTTCTGGTGAACTCACACTGGTGTTCTGACTAATTATTTCACGTTAATTGGCTACATACTCAAATGTATATTGTTACAGATTTACTTGTTTATTTTATATAGACAAAGTTTGTTATTTCTATGAACTAAACTGTATTTATTCATACTAGTCTTTGTAAAGATGACAATACGAGCTTTTTCAAAGACCTTAACCCAGCAACTATCATGTTTATTATCTTTACCTTATTTTAGTTCAAGTAAAAGGAAGAAAACGCATTTAAAATTGATGATATATAACCTATGTATTCAAGTAAATACTAAATGACTCCAATATAAACAAGAAAAGGAAATTTAAAGAGAAGCATATATGTTTGGTTGTGTTCAGTTTTGGCTGAACTGGTTGAAACTGGACTGGAACTGGTCAAGTTTGGCTGCAGCTGACCGAAGAGACCGCCAAAACTGACTGAGATCTGAAACTGAGGATCAGTTTCAGTTCGCTTTTGGCCAAAACCGACCTGTTTTGGCCTAAATGTTTTGGTTGTCTGAAACTTAAAACCTCGATCATTCTTCTCTTTCACTTTTTGGGTAGGTGGTAATTGATGTAACTGGATTTCGAAAATAATATCTATTTCTTATGCTCATTTTTTTTTGTTCTTGTAAAAGGGATAACTTGCCCATATGTTTGCTAGTGGCTGATAATGCAGTCTAATGATTTTTTATTTTTCTGTAAACTCATCCACATGATTCTTTCAAATGAATCTACATATTCAGATATTCTTAGTCAGTCAATGGATTCTCTTGATTTTATGAAAGTTTTTTCCCCTCTTTCACATGATGAATTGTCAGAATCTTAATTGTTTGTATTATCAGTCATTTTATTTTTCATGATTATGATCTCTTCAATAATATTGACTTTAATGCAGTAAGCCTTCCACTTCAAGTAATTCTGGGTAGCCACTGATGACTGCAAAAATGACTCAAAAGAAATCTCATGTCTTGACTCATGCTTCTCAGGGAGGAACACAAAATTTGGCATTCTATTTTTTAGGCCTCATAAAATTATTCTATTTTTTGTTGAAGCTGATGCTAAGGCCATTGCTAGAAGAAGTGAAGGGTGGTTTTTCTTACAGAGCAAGGTCTCATGTGCCAATAATTCCCTTGCCCCCCCTCGTTTCCCTGAGCATAAAGGCTGGTACATGATTATCAACATGCGTAAGCATTTTGGGCTCTAACATAATCCTTGTGTCAATGATAAGATTGCAGAATACATTCCCTTGGCCTCAGCTTGTCTGTTTGTTTGTCTACCCCATCTTGTCAACCAGTCAGCTCCTGTATTATGCTCTCTAAGTTTATATATGACATTTTAATCACGGGATTAGTTCATCAGAGAGAAATACTTCTTTCAAGATACCAACGAGCTCCCAACCAAATAGTTATTGCCATTTATTAGCTTTACTAAATACTGTACATCTGACTCAACTGAGGGTCTTATATGGAAGAGAGGGAGCGCAGCTCTTGAGCTATCCTTAACTGCTAGCAGCTCTAGTTTACTGACGTCTTCACGGGATTTCAGGTCTTATGTACAATCCATTTCTATCTTCAAAGAAGCGCCTGTGAACCATGTCTCCGTTATCATCTGTTTCATCTCCGCTCAAGACAATCCAGCCTTGTATATCGACAGACTTATCCAAATTGCTTATCTTAGTCATACCTTCCAAGGCTTCCATAAATATTTCTGATACTGATAAGCTATACACAGTGGCCTACAACCCTCCAACCTTGTGTTGCTATTTCCCTTCTATTACTACCTTATTCCTACACCTTTGTGATTTCCATAAATTATAACTATTTCTACATTTCAATTCACTTTGGCAATGAAAGGATCCTACCACATTCATCCATACAAGGTTGAAAACCTTCTATACTACCATTGTTGCTTTAGTGAAATTTCCCAGCGATGTTTTGGAATTATGTAAGTCAGGCCTTTATTTTTCCTATCATTTTTATTGGTTTTCGGCATGAAAACATTAATGCTGGATTGCATTTCTGGAATTATGTTAATGCAATTGGAACACCACAGTCTTAGGCATTTTCCTTTCCTATCAGTTTTCTTGGTTTTCAGCATGAAAATACTAATCCTGGATTGGAGCTTTTAAAATTCAGTGAGAATCACTCGTTTGCTTTCTGCTCTTTATTTTCTTTCATTGATTTGAAATATGGAATTTTTACATTTTCATTTCTCCACGTGCACAGGGGGACTCACTAGTGGCACACTTTGAGTATCACAAGCACCCCATCACATCCATTGAGTGGAGTCCTCATGAAGCATCTACCTTAGCTGTTTCATCTGCAGATCATCAGTTGACGTAAGATACATTTTTGTCTGTCTGAGGCTAATGGATTCTCTCTCTCTCTCTCTCTCTCTCTCTCTCATATATATGTGTGTCTGTGTAGGTGTGCATGTGCATATGTGCACATATGCATGTGTGACAGATCTTGTAACATGTCGTTTGGTTTTTGCTATATGTAGGATATGGGACCTTTCATTAGAGAAGGATGAGGAAGAGGAGGCTGAATTCAAAGCCAAGATGAAGGAGCAAGTGAATGCCCCCGAAGATCTACCACCACAGCTCCTTTTTGTTCATCAGGTACTTCTATTGCCATTCTGATGTTAACTAGTGCTTGAGTTTTCTGGCCTCATCTGTTATTTCTGAAATACCAAGGGACATAGGCTACATGCTACAATCTCCATCCTCTTCCTAGCCGGTGCCTCAAATCGATGCCAGTTATTTTTCCTTTAGATCAGTGGTTTTGAATGTAATGCTTTTCCCTATAGATCAGTGGTTTTGATTGCAATGCCATAGTGGTTTTAGCTCCATGTAACAAGTATTTATGTGTGCTCTCGAGTTCTTGGTATGACTGAAACCAGCCAGGGCTTATAGACTAAATAAGTTGCATTCCTGATGTTTTCCTTATATTATGACTCACTGAGGATGCTGTTCACTAAGCTTGTTGGGCCTTGTTTCTCTTCAACTGATGGGCAGGGTCAAAAGGATTTGAAGGAATTGCACTGGCATACACAGATCCCAGGGATGATCATATCAACCGCAGCTGATGGCTTCAATATCTCGATGCCTGCTAATATTGATACCACCCTTCCATCAGGTGGTGCATAAATATCTGACCGACATGCGTATCAGTGTTGAAGAATGGGTCAGTTGCAAGCAAGTATCGAGATAGCCTTGTTTTGTTGGCTTGCACAGTTTTGATCAATGGAGGTATTTTTGGGTAGAAAATCCTTTTTTGGTGGGTTGCAGGGATTTCTGCTTGTTCATCTGTTAGAAGTACATTGGGAGATGTCCATCACTTCCTGTTTTCAAGCACCCATGAATTATTGTAAACGTTGGAAGGTGAAGTGTCAAGTACCATCTAAACATATGAGCTTTCCTGTATTTATATCGCTAATAACAATAAGATATTCTATTATCTATGATTATGATTGTACCATTCACTTAGCTGTTTAAAACAATCTTGTCAGTGCTGTTGTGCATGCAGCCATCATTGTGAAGTTGGTGGGGTGATCTCATGCCTACTAAAGTTGCTGAACTGCTCACTATAATGACAAAGAGGCTTTGTAGCATGGTGCCTTTTTTTCTTTAGTTAAATTACTGATTCTGGCTTGTAATTTAGAATTTATGCTTTCTAAAATTTTTAAGCCTGATGCAATGATGCAGGGATTGGGGTTCAAATAAGAATTCCCTAACTAGAATTTTGATATTGTCTTCCATTTTTTATGATAGAATCCAAAGAATGGAATAATGCGGGGATTGGGTTTGCAAGTCACTGGCTTTCCTAACGTACAGTCATTAAAGATAAAATTTTGTTGATTCTAACAACATTGTGGTGCCAAGGGTGGTCTGATCAGCTACAAGGAATGGTAAGGAGCAGCCACAGGCATCAATGTGCTATTAGATAAGCTGTTGATCTGGTACTTCTTTTGTTTGGGATTTTTATGGATCTGAATCCTATTTAAAATGTTGCAGTATTATCACATCTTGCATGTGTAATGCTAGAAGTTTGTAATGCAGACTATGCAGCAAGGAAGCTTGTGGAGCTATGTTGGTTTGGCTTTGTGCTTCTAGTGATTAGTGTTTTATGTCTAGCGTAAGCCACAGGGATTTGTATTTATTCTTTTGCAGACATCTCCAGACTCAAAGATATTGGAAAGACTGACATTGAGGAAAGTTTTAATAGAAGTTATTTGTGGCACAGTTTCAGACTATGAGGAGATTGAGATGTCTGCATCTTGTTGGTTAAACCACAATGGAAAGGCTACAGGCCCAGCCCTTGCTCGGTATAGCTAAGGGCAGGATGTTTGGTACAGTTGCATTTGTTGTTTGTGTGTGGTAGACAACTCTTTTTTTATAATTGAGAAATCATAGAGCTACTACTGATGCACAGAAAATAACAAATCAGAGAGCTGTCACTGATGCCCAGCACATTTATACTGGTATTCACACCATTGGAAGTGAGCTTCATGGTGAAAAATTCGGTAGTGCATGTTAATGATGAATACATTTTGAATTGCACCGTAGATCAGAATTTTGTGGCAGTGGAAGATACAGCAGATCAAATTAGGGTTAGCACTCTAAACTCGGCGGTGATCCGGATCAAATCCAAACCTGAGTTTCTGATCTTTAGAGCTGACCCAGAGCCGACAATAAGATATATAAAGTTATAGGTTTAAGGCTGTTAGATCTAACCAAGACTCAACGTAGTCTTGACTAATCATCTAGTTTATATATATATATATATATATATATATATATATATATATATATATATATCCTTCTGTTCTTCAAATCATGACCGATGAAATTTTTTTCAGTGATTTAGTGTTAGGAAAGAATAAAAGTTGTTATATGTTAGAACATTAATGCATATTTGTAGTTGAGTTCAAGTTAAACCTGCTGTTTGAATTTTCTACTCAATTATTATTATATGGTTAGCAATCAAGTACTTGTTATTCATGAGTTAATTTTTGGAGCATGTATTGGATGTCCCATAATAAACTTCTTAGAGAATGAATGATTTTAATTTGATTAATCGGTCAAAGAGGAAACTAAACTCAATTTGTAACTGACTTGAACCTAGAGTATGTTGGCAGGGTATGAGTCTTAGCGAAATTCTTTGTACATCGCCCGCGGTGTAAAAAATCTAATGTGGAGCGCACCACTTCGTCTTATTGGACCACATTGCTACCACTTTCCAAAGCACATTTAATGCCTATTTAGTGCCCACAATTTTATTTTTTCGTTTAAAATTTTGAATGATGAAAGTATCCCTTTCTTTCCGAAAAAATTATGACATGCTGTATCGATATTATGGTATCCTACATTAAAATTATAACTTTTTACACTGGATGTCATAATTTTTTCATAAAATATCATAATAATAGAAAGATATTTTTATCATTAAAAATTTTTGAAAAATTTTTTAATAACGAAAATGCCTTTTCTTTTATAACATCCTATGAAAAAATTATGATATTCTGTGTAAAAAATTATAATTTTAATACAAGATGCTATAATATCGGCATAGGATGTCATCATTTTTTCGAAAGAAAAGATATATTTTCATCATTCAAAATTTCAAATGAAAAAATAGAACTGGGGATATTAAATATGCATTGAGAAGCGGTGATTACGTAGTCCAATAAGATGAAGCGGTGTGCTCCACGTTGGATTTCCTACACCGTGGGCATTGCACAAAGAATTTCTCATGAGTCTGAACATTCTCAAACTTGACTTAAAGACCCATTGGGTTTTCTGATATTTTCAAATTGGATCCTAGAATCAACCCGATCCATCGATAGGTCGAGCTTGGAGCAAAATTTAGACTGAAAATCCCAATTGATTATTTGGGTTCAGTAAAACCTGGACACGACCCAATATGACATACTCCTAGATAAGATAGCATACCATAAGTTGTATGAGTGGGCAAAGACTTGATGCATCCATAGAAGCAAATGGGTTAATCAGGCTAAGAATTATGGAGAACTAGAGGGAGCCAAGATGTCTTTTTTTTTTTTTTTTTTAGAGCCCGGTCCATATTTTTGGATCAATATATTTATATCTTGGCCAATATGATAAAATCCATCTTAAATACTATATTTAAATACTGATCAACTAAGCTAGACAAAAAGGTTAATCGATCAACTCCAGTGCCATCGCCGGATAAAAGGGCTGCAACTTGGGAAGAACCAGAGATATCTGTAGCCATGTCATGTGGGAGGTGTGTGAAGTCTGGTAGCAAACCAGCAGTATTGTTAGTGATGATGCTGCAAGCTATATTAGGTGGAATTTGCAAAAACCATGACACGTATATGAAGCTGTAGGTAGATGCACCAACTGCCTGCACCTCTTCTTCTATGTCTAATTGGGATGATGTTGTTTTGAAAGCAAGCGGAATCATTACCTGTAAGAAGAAACATAATAGATGACAAAAGAAAACACTACTAGGTAAGAATTATCGGAGGTTTGTGAAGAATTTATGCGAACCAGTCAGTCTGATTAAGTTCTCTTTTTCTTCAAACTAGTACTGGTTTAGTTTGCATCCCTTAAAAGCACTTGACCAAGTTCTCACCAGTTCACGTAGTCTAAACTACCAGTTGGTTGTATTTATGATTTTCTTGTCTTGTATTTGATCTCTAAAACTATCTTTTAGCATTCAAGTGCAGGCATAGATTGCAATGTGCTCATGAATAGTGCAAGACCTAATCATCTTAAGATCATTTTAAAGAGCTTCTCTCAAAAAAGGTCATTTAAAAGAGTGATACTGACCATGTCAATGCCTGCACTAATTCCAGCCTGAATCGAATAGGAGTAATTTGCATCTGGAGGACTAGTGATCCTCCTGCCATCTTGCCATTAACAACTAGTAATATATCTCGTCCGTTTGTGACGTGATAGTGAAAATCGTTCACGATTGTGACGAGATATCAACAACTAAAAATAAAAGATTTAAAAAACTCTCCGTACATGATGGATTTTCACTGATTGATCAAAAATTTTATAGCAAGCGATATGCGACATCGACTGGGATAAATTCCAAAATATATATGTCGATAATCGTATTTGTATAAGTCCCAAAAATAGACTTAATTAGCTAATTTTATTCTATCCAATTAGTGGAATAGAATGAACTTGCAGAATAGAGGAAACTTATCCTCTTCACTGGCAATTTTATCCTTATTCACTCCTATTTTAGTCTGGATCTCTTAAACTACACTTATCCCTCCAACCAAAAGCTAAAAAGGCCAAGGGACAGCCCTCCATAATTTTATCCTCTCTACCTAAGGCTGCAAATAGATTAGGTTGACCAATGACCCGATGCAACCAAACCCACTAAAATCCAATCCGAACTATTTTAGAAGATCCATTGGCCTAGTTGGGTTTTAAAATTAGACTCGTTCTATTTTTCATGTCGGATTTAGGTTTACTAAATTTTGACTAGACTTGATTTGATCCGGTTAATTTTTTAGATTGATTTGTATCTTATGCTCAATGATCAAACATGACCCACCCCAGAATATTAACAAAGATTTTGGTCTTCAAATGCAAATATAACCTCTGTTTTCTACCTGGCTTTGAGATGTTTTTCGACAAAAAATTAGTTTATCTACTTATTTTTTATACTAGCAGCATCTCTATGTTCTGTCTATTCTTATTGGATGATCATGGTTTATCCTAGTTTCTGGCTGGTTATACATGGCCGGAAAAAGTAAGGTCCGGACAGTTTGGGATTACATCAATCACACATATACGGTGATGCTTGAAAATAATGAGCTTGAACATTACTTTATAAAGTAATTCTTTATGCACTGTATGCGATGCAGCTAAATTGACATAAAACGCACCATCCAATCACATTGGATCATATAGCACAATTAATAATGGGATAGATATTTAATACCATTTAAATTTTTTTCATCAGATTTTTGCTGACGAAAATATCCTTTCCCTCTGTAGAATAAAGAAAGAAAAGTGTTATTACTTTCTGATATCTTATATGACTTTCTGTGAATATATATGACATTCTGAACAATATACATGACTTCCTATATCTTTATATGATATCTTTAATAATATATATGGATTCTTGATGCTTTATATGACTTCTTATGAATATATATGACATCCTGAACAATATATATGACTTTCTGTGAATATATATAACATTCTGAATAATATATTTGATTTTTTGTATCTTTATATGACATCCTAAATAATATATATGACTTTTTGATATCTTATATGACTTTCTATAAATATATATGACATCCTAAATAATCTATATGATTTTTTCTGAATATATGTAACATCCTGGATAATATATGTGACTTTTGATGAATATATATGACATCCTAAATAATATATATGACTTTCTAATATCTTATATGACTTTCTGAATAATATATGATTTTATGTGAATATATATGATATTCTGAATAATATATATAATTTTTTTTATCTTTATATGATATCCTATTGGTTATTATGACTTTCTAATACCTTACATGACTTTGTGTTGATTATATTAATAACTAACAAGATATCATATAAAGATATAAAAAGTCATATATATTATTCAGGATGTCAAATATATTCATAGAAAGTCATATATATTATTCAGGATGTCATATATATTAACAGAAAGTCATATAAGGCATTAGAAAGTCATATATACAGGATGTTATATTTATTCATATGAAGTTATATATATTGTTTAAGATGTAATATCTGGTTGTTGGGCCTTAAGCCCAGCCAAAGAGCCCAACGAAAAAAAAAAAAAAAATGGGAACAAGACTCCCGATAGGAGTCTTCTTCCCGAAAAAGACTCCCGAAGAAGACTCCCGATAGGAGTCTTCTTCTCCGATGAGGCCGCTCGGATTAGGAGTCCTAGGACCATCAGAGATCCTAGGACACTCTATAAATTGACCTTCCCCCTCCTTAAGATCCTCCACTGGCCTTCCTCGCTCTTCTTCTCCTCGATTTTTTCAATTGAAGCTGCGGCCTCCTTTTATCGTGCTCATCTCGATTTCTCATCGGAGAGGTCATCGGAGCTCGAGGTAAGCGCGATTCCTCTTCCTCTCTTCTCTCCCTTTCTTTTCGTACCTATGAGCATGATTGCCGGCAACTGGTGTCGTCGGATTTTGTTGGGGAAGAAGTCTCCTGTTCTGCCCCTCTCTTTTCTTTGATTTTTCGACATCGACGATCACCACCGATCGTCGGCCTTGGTCCCTCCGAGCCTCAGGTGGGTCGTCTTCTTGCCGTCGGCCACTATCGTGCCGGCTACTGCCTTGATCGATTGGTCAAAAAAGGGGGGACCGTCCGGTCCCCTGTTTTGCCAAAGAAGACCACGGGAAGAAGAAGGAAGAAAAAGAAAGAAAAGAAAAAAAAAAGAAAAGGAAAAGAAAAAAAAGAAGAAGAGAGAGACTCGCTCTCTCTCCTCTCTCTCTCTTCGATCTAAACCATTACTTTCTCTCTGTAGAATTGAACTTTCTCTCTCTAAAATTTCTCTCTTCCTTTCCTTTTAAGAAGACTTATGGATCGCGTAGGAGGTCATCTTTTCCACCCCTAGAGACCTATGACTTCGAATCGATTTAGAATATGGGGGAGAATTTATTGGACTGATCATTAAGTCGGTCATCTTCTTTTATTATGGAATGAAATTTAATCATGATTTAATATTTTAATAGGGTTATATGACTCATTTAAAGAAGATTAAAAGGTTTAGGGTGATCAAGGTAAGTAGATCTTATGCTCTTTATTTATTTTTAAATTTTTATAATTTTTATGTATATGCTCTTTTATTAATGAAATCATATTTTTCATAAAATAAGGATTAGCATATGTAGTATGAAAAAATATATTTTATTATGAGTATTGATTTCATGAATATGTCTTTTGAAAATAGCATGATTATGAAGCATGAATTTCATTATTTTTTCATTATGTATATATATGTTTTAAGAAAAATATATAAAGATTTCAAAGGCTCTCAAATAGCTATAAATGAATTTCTTCGAAAAGATCGACATCCGGAGCTAGCATCCACACGAAACATGGCCCTGTCAGTGGGTATAAAGTTTGCACATGAATCAAGAATTTTGTCAATTAAAAAATATGGTCTTGTCACGGGTATAATAATGATCTTAGCACGAATATCTGAGAGAAATATTTTGAAACATGACATGAATACATGACAAAAATGATTTATGATTTATGATTGTAAAATATAAATGATTTATGCATGCATGATGGGCTTATAACTTATTTTATTATATGCTCTATGAAATATTTATTTTTATAATATCTATTACTTGCTAAATGCTGCATTATCATAAAAAACTTATGCTTGATCCGATAAGGAAACGCAAGTTCTACTTACTGGACTAGTATAGCTCATATTCTTTTTTTTTTTTTTTTTTTACAGAAGAAAAGATTAGGATTGATGAAGGAAATCCAAGCTTGGGAATCTATGAAGCAAATTTGAAAATTTTGTAGATGAAGTTTAGTTATATGATGATCACGAACTTAAAGTAAATAATTATGAATTTTGATATATGAATTTATATTTGCTTTTGGATTTAGATGCTCGAAACTAATATTGATTTAATTATTTGATGAATAATGAAATTGAATCTTTTTATTTGATGGATTTTAGATGATTATGATGGATTGACTTCATGTTATCGTGGGCTCCATCCCTCGATAGCATAGCCGTGTTATGTCCCGAATTCGAGGTGTGACATTTTATGGTATCAAAGCTATAGGTTCAATCATGAGTAGAACTTAAAATCTAGCAGTGGGTAGTTAGGTCACGTATAGTTAGATTCTGACTTAATTGAATAAAGAAGGATAAAATTTTATTAATTATACTACTGCCCTGTTATAAAAATGCAATAATGTTAAATTTGACTAAAAAACGATGAGCGACAGGGAGGATGAAACCTTAGCGAATATGGCTGCTAGGACAAGAAGAGCAAGATTGACTTTACAGAGTGCTCCAATCAATCGGTTGAGCAGGCTCCTAATGCACCAGCCATTCAGACAAACATTGCTGGTGTATGTCAGGTGATAGCCCAGCTTATTCAGCAACAGCCGCAGCAGGCACAAGCTGCTCCTCGATCTACATCATCCGTAGAGTCATACTATGAGAGATTCAGAAGGCTCAACCCACCACTATTTGCAGGTGGATCTGATCCTATAGTTACAGAGACATGAATTTGAGAGATGGAGAAGATATTTGATACCCTGCAGTATCCTGAGAATGTGAAAGTCAGATTAGCCGTGCCTATGTTAAAAGAGAATGCTGAGTTCTGGTGGACCGCAATAAAAGCTGTCTATGAGAATGATAACGACCAACTCACTTGGGAAGAGTTCAAAGAGATATTTTATGATCAGTACTTCCCTGGAATAATGAGATTGGTAAAAGAGAATGAGTTTCTGGCCTTAAAGCAAAAAGGATGATATGACAGTATTGGAATATGCCAACAAATTTAACGAGCTAGGCCGCTTCTGCCTCCAGCTTATGGAGTTTGAAAGGAGCAAAGTTAACAGATTTGAACAAGATCTAAGATATGAAATTCGGTCTCGTCTGTCTTCTCATATTTTCAATGACTACAAGGACATGCTAGAGCGAGCTTTAAAGGTGGAGTCAGAATTAAAAAGATCAAATCTGAAAAGAGGAGATAGAAAGAGACCAAGATCAGCAGAAAATTCAAAAGATCAGTAGAAAAATTTCAAAAATAATAACTATGATAAGAAGAAAGAATCTATATTCTGCTCATACTATGAAAAAAAATCATAATGGACCTTGTCTCAAGAAGATAGGAGCATGCTTCTTACGTGGCGAGAAAGAACATATGGCTCGTGATTATCCAAATAAGAAAAAAGATGACTCCAGACCTGCCAGACTAGTTGACCAAAAATAGAAAGGAAATGCACGAGTGTTTGCTTTAATCTAACAGAGGCCAATGCAAGTGATCAAGTGGTGACAGGTAATATCTCAGTCAATTCCATACATGCTTATGTGCTATTCGATTCTGGTTCTTCTCGCTCTTTTATATCTCTCAAGTTTGCTACTTTCTTAAATTGTGTGTTTGAAAAATTGAATGAGCCATTATATGTTAGCACACCTCTTAAGAACATTGTTGTTGCTAACATTATTTTTAAGAATTGCATAATCCAAATAGAAAAAAAAAATTAGCAGCAGATCTGATTCAGTTAAATATGCAAGATTTTGATATTATTCTTGCGATAAACTGGTTATCTTCGTACCATGCTCATATTGATTGTTTTGAAAAAAGAGTGGTATTTCAAATTTTGGGTGAAACGCAGTTCTTCTTTCAAGACGAAGTTCATAATACGGAACTCAAACAATCTTTGAGTATTATCTCAATCATGAATATAAGAAAAGCTTTGAGAAAATGATGCAAAGTATTTTTAGCCCATATAGTGGATGCCGAGAAGGAAAAGATAAAGTTGGACGATATTTCAATTGCCAAAGAATTTTCTGATATTTTTCTAGATGAACTACTTGGACTGCCTCCAGATCGTGAGGTTGAATTTAAAATAGATATCACACTAGGGACCAGACCTATATCAAAACCTCCTTATTGGATGGCTCTCATAGAATTGTGAGAATTAAAGGATCAACTACAAGAACTCTTGGATAAAAAATTTGTCCGGCCAAGTACATCACCCGGGAGAGCTCCTGTGTTATTTGTGAAAAAGAAAGATGGGAGCATGCATTTATGCATTGACTATCGGGAGTTGAACAAGGTAACCATGAAGAATAAATATCTTCTTCCTCGAATAGATGACTTATTTGATCAATTACAAGGTGCATAAGTTTTCTCCAAAATTGATCTACGATCAGGTTATTATCAACTAAGAATTAGAGATGAAGATGTGTCTAAAACTACATTCAGAACCAGGTATAGCCATTATAAATTTTTAGTAATATCTTTTGAACTAACCAATGCACCGGCAGCTTTTATGGATATGATGAACAGGATTTTCAAGCCATATCTAGATCAAATTATTGTTGTTTTTATTGATAATATTCTAGTTTATTCTAAAAGTATAGAGAAACATAAGAGATATTTGAAGATTGTGTTACAAACCTTGAGAGAAGAGAAGCTCTTCGCCAAGCTTAGTAAGTGTGAGTTCTGGTTGGATAGTATTATCTTCCCCAATTATGTAATATCTAAAAAAAGAATCTCAGTCGATCCAAAGAAAATAGAAGCTGTGGTGAATTGGTCTCGTCTGACTAATGTGACGGAAGTTAGAAGCTCCTTAGGCTTGGCTGGTTATTATAGAAGATTCGTTAAAAAATTTTCTCAAATTATAATTCCTCTAACCCGCTTGACCCAGAAATAAATAAAATATGAGTGGAGCAGTGAATGTGAACAGAGTTTTTAAGATTTGAAGCAACGATTGATATCTACCCCAGTTCTTACTTTACCTTCTAGTAATGGAGGATTTATCATTTATAGTGATGCTTCCAAGAAGGGGTTAGGCTGTGTATTGATGCAAAACGATAAGGTGATAGCTTATGCTTCTCGATAACTAAAATCCTATGAGAAGAATTATCCGACATACGATTTGGGATTAGCAGCTATTATTTTTGCCTTAAAGATTTGGCGACATTATTTATATGGAGAATCATGTGAAATCTTTACTGATCATAAGAGTTTAAAATACTTATTTACTTAAAAAGAGCTGAATATGAGGTAAAAAAGGTGGCTTGAACTATTAAAAGATTATGATCTAAATATTAAATATCATCCTGAAAAAGTCAATGTGGTGGCAGATGCACTTAGTAAGAAGTCTACAGCAAATGTGATGGCTCTACTTTCTGCTCAGCAATAAATTCTAAGCGATCTTGAAGATTTACAAATTGAGGTGATTTGTACCGATGTTAAGAATATGTTAGCCAATTTAATGGTACAATCAGTATTGATCAAAATATTAAATATCATCCTGAAAAAGTCAATGTGGTGGCAGATGCACTTAGTAGGAAGTCTACAGCAAATGTGATGGCTCTACTTTCTGCTCAGCAATAAATTCTGAGGGATCTTGAAGATTTACAAATTGAGGTGATTTGTATCGATATTAAGAATGTATTAGCCAATTTAATGGTACAATCAGTATTGATCAAACGGATAAAAGTGGCCCAACAGAATGATATTCGTTTATATTAGTTTAAAAAGGATATGGAGAAAGAGTTACGACCTGAGCTTAGGCTGCATACATATGGTACTCTATATTTTGAGAATAAATTATGTGTACCTGAAGATCTTGAACTAAAGAAATAAATTTTGAAGGAAGTCCATAAATCTCGTTTCTCTGTTCATCCTGGCAGTACAAAGATGTATAGAGATTTAAAACAATATTTCTGGTGGAACAGAATGAAGCAGGAGATAGCTTAGTTTGTATCTCAATGCTTGGTATGCCAGCAAGTGAAAACCGAACATCAAAGATCTGCTGGTTTGCTAAAACCATTAGAGATACCAGAATAGAAATGGGAGCATATCACGATAGATTTCGTTACAGGACTTTCAAGGATAGCAAGAAAAAATAACGCAGTGTGAGTGATTGTTGATCGACTTACTAAATCAGCTCACTTTCTGTCTTTCCGAGTTGGTACTCCACTTGATAAGTTAGCCCGGATGTATATTGATAGAATATTGTGTCTGCATGGTGTTCCAGTAAGTATTGTGTCTGTTCGAGATCTATGATTCATATCTAGAATTTGAAAAAGTTTTCAAGATGCTATAGGGACTGAATTGAGGCTTAGTACTACTTTCCATCCCCAGACCGATGGCCAATCTGAAAGGATAATTCAAACTCTTGAGGATATGTTAAAAGCTTGTGCTTTCGATTTTGGAGGATATTGGGATAATCATGTGACACTGATAGAATTTGCATATAACAACAATTTTCATTTTAGTATCAAGATGGCACCCTATGAAGCCCTATATGGAAGAAAGTGTAGACTCCTTTGTATTGGGACGATGTGGGTGAAAAAAATTATTGGGTCTCGAGTTAGTTCAAGATGCTAGAGAGAAAATTTATCTGATCAAGGAAAGACTCAAGGTAGCACAGGACAGATAGAAGAGTTGGGCAGATAGAAAAAGAAGAGAATTGAAATTTCAGGTCGGCGAACATATTTTTCTAAAAATTTCACCAACAAAGGATGTCATGAGATTTGGGAGACATGGCAAGCTGAGTCCGCGATATATTGGACCTTTTAAAATTTTGAGCCGAGTAGGGGATGCTGCCTACGAATTAGCTTTACCACCAGATTTATCCAAAGTGCATAATATCTTTCATGTTTCACTACTGAGAAAGTTTGTACCTAATCCAAATAATGTGGTAAAATATGAGCCATTGCAAGTTCATGAAGACTTAACCTATGAAGAATTTTTCCTCCGAATTATTGATCGAAAAGAGCAAGTTCTAAGGCGGTGCATCATTCCATATGGGAAGATTCATTGGAGTAATCATGAAGAGAGAGAGGCTACTTGGGAGCTTGAAGATGATATGAAGTTAAGATATCCTCACTTACTTGAAAATGAAAGTACGTTAAGTTTTGAGAACGAAACTTTTTTTTAAGGGGGGTAGAATGTAATATCCGGTTCTTGGGCCTTAAGCCCAGCCCAGAAGCCTAACGAAAAAAAAAATTGAGAAGAAGACTTCCGATAGGAGTCTTCTTCTCCAACAAGGCCTCTCGGATTAGGAGTCCTAAGACCACCGGAGGTCCTAGGGCACTCTATAAATTGGCCTTCCCCATCCCTAAGATCCTCCACCGGCCTTCCTCGTTCTTCTTCTCCTCGATTTTTTCGATTGAAGCCGCGGCCTCCTTTTATCGTGCTTACCTCGATTTCTCGTCGGAGAGGTCACCAGAGCTCGAGGTAAGCACGATTCCTCTTTCTCTCTTCTCTCCCTTTCTTTTCGTACCTATGAGCATGATTGCCGGCGACTGGTGTCACTGAATTTTGTTGGGGAAGAGGTCCCCTATTCCACCCCTCTCTTTTCTTTGATTTTTTGGCATCGACGGTCACCACCGACCATCAGCCTTGGTCCCTCCAAGCCTCGGGTGGGTAGCCCTCTTGCCGCCGGCCACTGCTGTGCCGACTACGGCCTTGATCGGTCGGTCAAAAAGGGGGGGGACCGTTCGGTCCCCTATTTTGCCAAAGAAGACCATGGGAAGAAGGAAGAAAAAAAAAAGAAAAAAAAAAGAAAAAGAAAAAAAAAAGGAAAAGAAAAAAAAAGAAGAGAGAGACTCTCTCTCCCTTTGATCTAAACCATTATTTTCTCTCTCTAGAATTGGATTTTCTCTCTCTACTTTCTCTCTCTAAAATTTTTCTCTTTCTTTCCTTCTAAGAAGACCTATGGATCTCGTAGGAGGTCATCTTTTCCACCCCTAGAGACCTATGACCTTAAATCGATTTAGAGTCCGGGAGAGGGAGATTTATTGGACTGATCATTAAGTCAGTCATCTTCTTTTATTATGGAATAAAATTTAATCATGATTTAATATTTTAATAGGGTTATCTGACTCATTTAAAGAAGATTAAAAGGTTTAGGGCGATCGAGGTAAGTGGATCTTACGCTCTTTATTTATTTTTAATTTTTTATGATTTTCATGCATATGCTATTTTATTAATGAAATAATATTTTTCATAAAATAAGGACCAGCATATGTGGTATGAAAAAATATATTTTATTATGAGTATTGATTTCATAAATATATCTTATGAAAATAGCATGATTATGAAGCATGAATTTTATTATTTTTTCATTATGTATATATATGTTTTAAGAAAAATGTATAAAGATTTCAAATGCTCTCAAATAGCTATGAATGAATCTCTTTAGGAAGGTCGACATTCCGAGCTAGCATCCACATGAAATATGGCCCTGTCAGTGGGTATAAGTTGGCACATGAATCAAGAACTCTGTCGATTAAGAAATATGACCCTATCACGGATATAATAGTGGTCTTAGCACGAATATTTGGGAGCAATATTTTAAAACATGATACGAATACATGACAAAAATGATTTATGATTCATGATTGTGAAATATATATGATTTATGCATGCATGATGAGCTTATAACTTATTTTATTATATGCTCTATGAAATATTTATTTTTATAATATCTATTATTTGCTAAATGCTACATTATCATAGAAAACTTATGCTTGATCCGATAAGGAAGCGCAAGTTCTACTTACTGAGTTAGTGTAGCTCATATTCTTTTTATTTTTTATTTTTTTTTACAGAAGAAAAGATTAGGATCGATGAAGGGAATCCAGGCTTGGGAATCTATGAAGCAAGTTTGAAAATTTTGTAGATAAAGTTTAGTTTTATGATGATCATGAACTTATAGTAAATAATTATGAATTTTAAGATATGAATTTGTATTTGCTTTCGGATTTAGATGCTCTAAACCAATATTAGTTTAATTATTTGATGAATAATGGAATTGAATCTTTTTATTTGATGAATTTTAGATGATTATGATGGATTGACTTCGTGTTATCGTGGGCTCCATCCCTCGATAGCATAGCCGTGTTATGTTTCGGATTCGGAGTGTGACATAGGATGCCATATATATTATTCGGAATATCATATATATATTGAAAAAAAATTATATAAGATATTATAAAATTATATATATTATTTAAAATATCATATATATTCGTAGATTAAAAAATAAGGCTATCTAGCGTCTATGCCTTATCCTCAGACATGAAAACAGAAAAGCAATTTGATCACTTCATGGGCTGCTTCATCTGTTTGACCTGCTCCAACATGCAGTACATGCAGCGAGACAATTCGCTGGTGTCTTTGGTGTGCAAACCATTTATGTGTTCTTCCACAGGTGAATTTGATAGCTCATTTTACTTCTTGCTTACCTCTACCTTAAAATTGAAACCTACAATAATACTAAATGAGCGTTCTACTATAGACTTGCCTATCTTCTTTGGAAACTTTTCTATCCTCAAAGACACTCTCATCATCTTGCATGAGTCTAGATTATTTATGTTCTTCGCATGCTACCCATATGGTACTTTTTCCATTTTTTTGGTTTATAATAGGCACCTGCTCTAATGACTAACATAGTCAACTTTTGCGGTGTTATGCTCGATGTTAAACTTCATAAAGAACTAATACAAATGGGAAGACAATTGTCGATAAATACCATATAATTCCAGCAAAGAAAGAATGTAGATAGGTCCAAATGCTTGATGGTGAAAAGAAGAAATTCTACATCATAATAAATTTTGATTGCAAAATATATGAAGCTATAACTCCTCAAAAATATATAATACTAGAATTGGATATTTACAAAAGGATTATTATGAGGCAACAAACTACATAGAGAACATGAAATTCATCGAGCTTTAAGAAATTTAGGAAAAAGAAAAAGACTACCTAGAGAAAAATCATCAAGCTTCGCAGCAACCGCCACAGCGGACCCGCTAGATGATCCTCCGGGTACTCGATCGGGAGCGCATGGATTCCTAGGTGTGCCATAATGCACGTTTTCTCCATCTATACTGCTATGAAAAATATAATAATAAAGTGATATTCTAAATAACATGAGGAAGCTTGGAGCTGCAACAGACACAACTACCACAAACAAAGTTCACAAAAATAACAACATATATGTTCATAATATCCCACCTAGAGTGCAAACATCAAACAAAGTCTATAGCGATAACAACATACAAGTTTTTGATATCCTCTCTGTTCTTAATTAATAGGACTAGCAAGTCCACTTAGTTTTCGATGCAAATACTCTCAAATGTTGGCAAAATAATGTTACTCATGGCCCTGTAAGCATTTGAAGTACTGGACTGTTTTCTGTCAAGCACGAAAACCTCCCATGTTTTTATGTTCATCTATAGAGTGCAAACAACAAATTAATTAAATAGGAGCGACAATGGATAATGATCACTTTGATATCCATGTTCCAGATCTGAATTTTTCGGGTTGGGGTTGGATTACACATGATCCCAACTCAGTCCGAATAACTTATTGGGATAAAATTTTTGACCATGGATCTAATCCAACCCAATCTTTTATTAGATTGGGTTTGTGTCCAATATTAAGACCTAATCAAGGAATTAGGTCTAATCGAAATCACTAATGACTTGATCTAGCCCAATCCATTTGTATCCCTACCTCTACCAAACACAATTTAAGAGCGCTAAGCTCTTGAAGTGTGCTTGCATCTCATAGAATCTGCTGGAGTTTCTGATGGTCAAACAGTAAATGGAGAATTGTTACCAGAAGACAGTAAACAGGGAATGCTGCTATACTTGGAGCCTTCCTAGTCCTCTTATTAGCTTTTGAGAACGGTGAGATTGTCATCCTCCAATTATCTTTCTTCTTCTAAATTTATTTTTGTTGTAATTTTGGATATTATTCAACCAATGCATGTTTTGGCTCAAAATGAAAAAAGTTATACAAATTGGATTCCAGAAGGTGCAAAGATTTTGAAAACATATGGCACATGGTGTTGGAGGCATGATCAGGGTGACTTAGTTATGCCTCAAGAGTTCCCTCCTCTCCTAAAGGCAAGGTAGCATCAAAAGCAATTTCAAAATTGTAATTGCCTTGTGCTAAAAAAAACAAAAATTCTGGAAGTCAACCATTTAGATTCCTTTTTCTGTGAGTGCATAAAAGGACATATCTCTAACCATCCTCCAACAATGTTTCCTCGTTCTCAAGAAGCATTCTGAAGTTCCTAAAATGAAATCATCAAGATGATCTTAGATTACTGGTGTTTCTTATCTTGGGATAATTTGATTTCTGATGATTTAAGATCATCATATTTGGTAAGCTGTGTTGTGATAATTAAAAATTTTTGAATATTTACCAGTAACTTATGTGATATTTCGTATGAATCCAAAATCACTAACAATAAAATATTGACACTGCCCCAGATATATTTTATAAAATATAATATATTTCATAAAAATATATTTATTAATCTTATAAATTATTAATTCTATAAAAATATAATAATTATTATTATAGAATTAATATTTTATTTATATTTTTGATATATTATTTTTAATCCTAATATTTATTTGGATTAGAAAAATAAGATGAATAAAAGTAATATATTCTAAAATCATATATCATAAATATACTATATAATATCAATATAAATAATGTAATATATATAATATTAATATAATATTTATTGTGATATCGATATACCAATTTTATTTGAGTAAATTATAGAAATACTTTATCAACTTTAGCTCGATTTTACTTACACTCTTTATACTTTAAAAAGTATCAAATTAGCCCTTTTAATTATCAAAATATTACAACATACTTCTGTTGTCTATTTTCATTAATAAAATAGTATCACGTGACCATCACATGGTACCATCATTTTATAAAATATCCAAGTTATCTTTAACATCAAAGAAACCCTCAATCATAAGGAGGAGAAGAAGAAATCTTAAATCTGTTAAGATTTGATGCCTTAAGATTCGGTCCACATTGAGCCTACAACGAGATCCACGATGATGAATGGAGTCCAACGAGCCCAAGATCACTTCAAACGAAGTCCGAATGAACGAGATACGCTCGATTGAAGTTGGCATAAAATCCAGAGCGACGGAGGACCGGCAGTGGCCGGCGGAGCAACAGTGGTGCGGCCGCGGGCTGCCGCTGGTGGAGCAGAGATGGCGTGGCCGTGCATGACAGTGCGCAACTCGAGATCGAGCTAACGGCCCAGTGTGCGGATGTGCAGGCGCACGCGGAGTGCGGCCCAGCACGCCGTGCACGGCCCAGGCCCGGGAGCACGTGCACGGTGTGCGGCCCAGGCCCAGGCACGCGAGTGCGGGCGCAGCCCAAGCCCACGCACACGCACGTGCGGGTTCAACACTCGAGTATCCCGATCCATGATGGATCAGACGGTCCATGGGCAGGCGCGTGGACCACGAGGGCATTTCCCCTCGGTTTCTCGCAATCCACCGTGGATCGGGCGACGTTTCTCTTATGTTTCTCGCGGTCTACGGGTTATTCCGTGGATCAAAGGCGCAATCAGATGATGGATTGATCTCCCAATGATGATCCAATGGTTGAGAGCTTTTATGATTCATTTTGGACATGATCCAACGCGTTGTTTTGATCATTTGATGCAGATCAGATAGTCGAGAAGTTGCAGAAGTCCGATCAGAAGTGTGTTTCCGATATTAGCTGGGTTTTTAAGCCTTTAAAAGGCCCAGTTCCATGGACAGAGAGATCCATGGTGTGTGCAGCTTTGTTCGGGAGAAAACCCAGTGAATAGAAGCGCGGTGCCGACAAAAGCAGGAGCAGGGCTTCAGGCAGACTATTGGACAGCGGTCGCATCAGGGGTTCAAGGGGTCTTCCTAAAGAGAGAGATTTTGTGAGGGAGAGTTTCCTATGAGGGAGAGATTGGATGTACAAGGGTTGAAGGTGTGATCTCTTCTTGTAATTTTTTTCTTTTTCATCGTGAAGCTTGCATGCCCTGTGGAGGCGAGCTTTTTTTTGGCTAATCCATGTATTTGATTGTTTCTGTTTTATTTCTTCTTTCTTTTTGCTGTGACACATGGTATCAAAAAGGTCCTAGGAGATGGTGTCCTAACCAGATATCTACCAATAAGTGATATCAGAGCAAGATGGTACAAAGACATAGATTGCAGCGATGGTGAGCAAGATTGAAGATAGAGAAGATATAATCAATCAAGATGGAGATCAACAAGTTTGATGGAAAGAATAATTTCTCCTTGTCGCAGGCAAGGGTGAAGGATGTGCTCATCCACCAAGGTTTGATTGATACTCTCTTATGCGAGGAGAAGCTGACCACTATGGAGGTGCAGGATTGGAGATGGTTACAGATGCAGGCGGTGAGTCCATCCACATGTGCCTAGTGGATGAGATGGTGATCCATGTGCTTGGTGAGACTTCTCCGACGGTGCTGTGGTCGAAGCTCGAGGAGTTGTATATAGCAAAATCTCTCACCAACATCTTTTTTCTCTGGAGGCAGTTCTACCAACTGTGAATGACTGAGGGACAGAGCATGCAGGAGCATCTCAATCACTTTCAGAAGATCCTCATCGACCTCTTCAGCGTTGGTGAGAAAGTTAAGGAGAAGACCAGGATGCTGGTCTTGCTAGCATTGCTTCTCCCTTTGTTCGAGTCCTTGGTCACTGCTTTTCTAGTGGAGAAGAGCATCATTAAGATGGACGAGGTCACCGCGGTGATTCTCCAGAATGAGGTTCTCAAGAGGGAGAATCCGGCTTCGAGCTTAGGTGGCGATAGCTCAGCTTTGGTGGTTTCTGGAGGAGCAGGAGGCAGTAACCGGAGTGACAGGAGATCGCTGCGAGGGTGGTCCAAGTCCAGGATGAGGGACTTGAGCAAGACCAAGTGTTACCGATGTGACGAGTTGGGGTATCTAGCCAGAGATTGCTCTCAACTCAGGGATCGGACGAAAGCTACTGCAGCGACGATCAGTAGTGATTCAGAGGGTGATGTCCTAGCGATATCTGATGAGATATCTATTTCTTTTCAGCAGTAGATTTTAGATTCTGCATGCACCTATCATGTATATTACAGAGAGGAGCAGTTTGACTCCCTGAAGAGCAGTGAGGGCACTATTTATCTGTCGGATAGATCGAACTATGCGATCAGAGGTATTGGGATGATCAGCTGGAGGACACAAGATGGGACAGTGAGGAGATTGGAGGAGATCCGATACATATCTGATTTCAGACAGAATCTTATTTCACTGAGCAAACTGGATTTGAGAGGCTACAGGATGGTAGCTGGTGGAAGAATCCTGAAGGTGCTTTGCGGCGGTAGGATTATTCTGGAGGAAAAGAAAAAGACGAGAGGATATTACTATCTGGCAGGGAGCCTAGTGCAAGATGGAGCTTCAGGAGCCAGGAAGAGCCCAGAGTAAGGTGGAGCTCCAGGTGGAGGTAGATCAGGTACGAGATGCGAGACTCAGGAGGATGACAGACGATATCACAAAGTAATCTTCCTATTATCACAGGATGATATTCCGAGCAGGTCTTAGGCCCGGAGGAACATAGCATACGATGGAGATAGAATCAAGCAGCCTAGCTCGACTTTCATGTTTGCCCATCCATGATCAGTAGGTGATTGTCCTAGGACATGGAGGCGAAGAGATCCAGAAGCTCTCAGAGTCAAGAGGAGGCCGAATGTCGAGTTGAGATGGAGATTGTTAGGATTTGATACCTCGAGATTCGATCTATATTGAGCTTATAGTGAGATCTACGATGACGAATGGAGTCCAACGAGCCTAAGATCACCTCAAATGGAGTCTGGATGAACGAGATACGCTCGATTGAAGTTGGTACAAAATCCAAAGTGGCGGAGGACTGGCGGTGGGCTGGCGGAGCAGCGGTGGCATGGTCGCATGCGGCCCAACGTGCGAATGTGCTAGCACACGGAGCGCTGCCTAGGCTCGGGTGCACGCGTGCGGCCTAGGCCCAGGCGCAGGCACAGCCTAAGCCCATGCGCATGCGCATGCGGGTTCAGCGCCCGAGTATCCCGATCCATGGTGGACCGGGCGATCCATAGGCGGGTGCGTGGACCGTGAGGGTGTTTCCCTTAGGTTTCTTGCGGTCCAGCATGGACCGGACGATGTTTCTCCTACATTTCTCGCAGTCTACAGGTTATTCCGTGGATCGAAGGTATGATCAGATGATGGATTGATCTCCCGATGATGATCCAACAGCTGAGAGCTTTTATGATTCATGTTGGTGCAAAAATCTGCTTGTGTCGGAAAAGCTGGAGTCGAGGGAGTCGTGATCGCCATCGGGATCTGCAAAAGAAGTCTAAACTGGAGTTGGGGTTGCTGCGGCAAGACCCTCCGACACTCAAGTCAGTTCTCTGCCTCAACAAGAATGGAGTGCTCGAACAAAAATTTTAACAGAGTTTCGGGATAGAAATTAGAGTTTAGAGAATAACGTATCTAGGGTCCCCTTTTTATAGGCAGAGGGAGCAACGGATTGATAGCGACGTTTGTAACCGCTTAGTAGTGGGCCGCTCGGGGCTAGGAAGAGTTTATTATGAAGAGTAATGGGGGGAGTCGTGGCTGTCACCATGGCTCGCCACGTAGAGTCAATTGCGGAGAGTGGAGCGGCGTCTGTTGTCGCGACTCGCCAGGGAGTGGTGATGCCGCGCAGAATCCGTCGCAGGAGGTGGAGCAGAATCGTGGCCATTATTGCGGCCAGTCAGGGAGTGATGGAGCCGCGTGGAATTTGTTGCAGGAAGTGGAGCAGAGTCGTGGCCGTTACTGCGGCCAGCCAAGGAGTCCAGGCCTGTCGGTCGAAGCTCGGTTGACGTACCTGACGGAGAGAGGCGGTTATCCCTCTGAAAGGAGCTCGGATGTTGCTGGCGGGCCGTCCACCGTTGGGTGCCTTGAGCATTAGTACTATAGGCGAGGGCCGTCTGCGATTCAGAGTTGGGGATGAAGTCTGGCTCCCGTAGGAGTTCGGACGAAGTCTACCTGCAGTAGAAGTCAGGGATGAAGTCTGGCTCCCGTAGGAGTCCGGACGAAGTTCACCTGCAATTGAAGTCGGGGGCGAAGTCCGGCTCCCGTAGGAGTCCGGACGAAGTTCACTTGCAGTAGAAGTCAGGGACGAAGTCCGGCTCCCGTAGGAGTCCGGACGAAGTTCACCTGCAAGTGAAGTCGGGGGTGAAGTTCGGCTCCCGTAGGAGTCCGGACAAAGTCTGCTTGCAGTAGAAGTCGGCGAAGTCCGGCTCCCGTAGGAGTCCGTCTGTCGTGAAGAATCTGGTCGACACTGGTGGGGGTTTATCCATCGGCAGAACTCGAGAATGCTGCGAAGGCTCGGCCGCCAGAGAGCTTCGGAAAGATATCGTCGAAGGTCGGAAGTCGGCAGAATCCCCGGAGGGTCACTCCTGGCGCGAACTTCGGCTGTTGGGGTATTTTGTACCCAACACCAGTCCCCCTACTTTCGAGTTCGAGTTTCGAATGGAGGAAGTACAAAAAAATTTCACAGCCAAAGTTGTCCCCTTGAATCCTGTGCACGATCGCCCTTAGATATTTTGGTATTTAATGTGCGCATGTCGGAGCCTTTTTCCAACCGAGGCGATCCGAAGGGTCCTTTCAGAATTTCCACCAGAGCGTAGTCCCAAGCGCCACACCATAATGGTCCCGCCAGCGATCAGCCCTATGCCACGGTGAGTGGGACACGTGGCGGGCACTGGTGGACTTAGGGATATCCGCCACCATAACTGCGCCAGGCCCCGTCGCTTATTTGAGCCCCCTCCTTCCCGGGAGCCGAACTTTATCCTCGACTTCGAACGCTGGTAAGCTCCATCCGGGCTCCTACAGGAATCGGACTCCATCTCCAGCTTCAACTGCAGGCAAGCTCCGTCCGGGCTCCTACGGGAGCCGGACTTCACCTCCGTGTTGGGTGTAAAACCCCCAACCGAAGTTCATGTCCGGAGTGACCCCTCGGGGATTCTACAAGAAGACTCCGTCCGGACTCCTACGGAAGCCAGACTTCGCCCTCGACCCCGATCGAAAGAAGACTCTGTCTGAACTCCTATGGGAGCCGAACTTCGTCCTCGACTTCGAACGCTGGTAAGCTCCGTCTGGGCTCCTACGGGAACCGGACTCCATCTCCGGCTTCAACTGCAGGCAAGCTCCATCCGAGCTCTTACGGGAGCCGGACTCCACCTCCAACTTCAGCTGCAGGCAAACTCCATCCGGACTCCTACGGGAGCCGAACTTCGTCCTCGACTTCGAACACTGGTAAGCTCCGTCCGGGATCCTACAGGAACCGGACTCCGTCTCCGGCTTCAACTGCAGGCAAGCTCCGTCCGGGCTCCTACGGGAGCCGGACTTCACCTCCGACTCCAGCTACAGACTCCAATCGAACTTCAGCCGACAAGTCTGGACCCCCTGACAGGCCGCAGTAATGGCCACGACTCTGCTCCACTCCCTGCGGCAGATCCTACGCAGCTCCATTACTCCCTGGTAGGCCGCAGTAACGGCCACGACTCTGCTCCACTCCCTGTGGCAGATCCTACGTGGCTCCATTACTCCCTGGCAGGCCGCAGTAACGGCCATGATTTTGCTCCACTCCTTGCGGTGGATCCTGTGCGGTTCCACCACTCCCTGATGAGTCACGACAACGGACGCCGCTCCACTCCCCGCAACTGATTCCACGTGGCGAGCCATGGTGACAGCCACGACTCCACCCCATTACTCTTCACGATAAATTTCTCCTGACCCCGTACGGCCCGCTACGAGACGATCATAAGCAGTCGCTATCAATCTGTTGCCCTCTCCACCTATAAAAGGGGGACCCCAGATACGTTATTCTCTAAGCTCTCATTTTTTGTCTAGAAACTCTGCTAAAATTTTCGTTCGAGCACTCCATTCTTGTTGAGGCAGAGAACTGACTTGAGCGTTGGAGGGTCTTACCGGAGCAACCCCACCTCCGATTTAGACTTCTTTTGCAGGTCCCGGCGGCGACCGTGACTCCCTCGACTCCAGCTTCTCCGGCGCAAGCGGATTTTTACACCAACAGGATTGGCGCTAGAGGAAGGGGTTGTGTCTTCGCAGCATCCTTGTTCTTAAAGGAGCGCTCAACGGGACCGCCTCTGGTCATCTTCTCCGGCACCCACTCCTCCTTTCCCCCATTGGATCCTCTCCCGATGCCTTCTCGCGAAGCATCCGCGCAACTACCCACGGCCTCCGCAGCCATATCTCGGACCCCGATCTCGCCTCTGGTTTCCCAGGCCTCGCGCCCTCCGGCTATGGTCGCCGGCATGGAGTGGCCAGACGATCGGCCTTCGACGGATTTCGCCAACACTATCTCGGGAGGACCCCGGCAGAAAACGACCAACATACCGGCTGTATCCCCCAAGCGGCAAAAGACTGAAGAGCCCATAACCTTTACCGAAGAAGACACTCAGGGAGTCCAATTCTCTCATAACGATGGGTCGTAGTTTCCTTGAATATAGCAAATTACGACGTCCGCCGCGTTCTTATCGACAATGAAAGTTCGACCGACATCTTGTTCTCCGATGCCTTTTCAAGAATGTCCACTCTTGACAGCCATCTGAGGCCGATTAGCTCCCCTTTGGTAGGGTTTATCGGCGACGCCGTTCCGACGGAAGGAATAATAACTTTGACTGTGGCCACAGGTCAATATCCAAGGCAATCCAGGACTCTGGTGAATTTCTTGGTGGTGAAGGCGCCATCTGCCTACAATGCAATCCTCGGCCGATCTGGCCTCAATGCTCTCCGAGCCGTCGTATCGACCTACCATTTGAAGTTAAAGTTCCCCACCAACCAGGGGACCGGAGAGGTCCGGGGAGACCAAGCCCTAGCCAGACACTGCTACAATATAGCCTTGCGAAGAAGCGATCAATCTGACCCCTGCCCCGTCGATGGACTGGATGCTCGCGATGACCTCACCGAAGAGAGGGGCACCCCAATCGAAGATCTGGTATCAATCCCTTTGAATGATGGGAATACGGAGCATGTAGCGATGATCGGCTCCAACCTAGAGGAGGAGGTGCGGACGCATCTCATTGATTTTCTACGAAGGAATGCAGACATTTTCGCTTGGGTTCCAGCAGACATGCCGGGGATTGACACGAAAGTCATGGAGCACCATCTGGCCGTCGATCCAAAGCATCGACCGACGAAAGAAAAAATTCGAAGTCATGCTCCGGAGAGGCAGAAGGCGATAGCCGAGGAAGTGGATAAGCTCCTTAAGGCCGGATTCATTAAGGAAGTCAATTATCCTGATTCGATTTCCAACGTTGTCCTGATCAAAAAGCAAACGGCAAGTGGAGGATGTGCATAGACTTCAAAAAGCTGAATAAGGCCTGTCCGAAGGATAGCTACCCCCTTTCCAGAATCGATCAACTGGTGGACGCGACCTCGGGCTATGAGCTCCTCACCTTCATGGATGCGTTCTCCGGCTATAATTAAATTAGAATGGCGCCGGAAGATGAAGAAAAGACAGCTTTCATCACTAATCGTGACCTTTACTGTTATAGGGTCATGCCTTTCGGCCTCAAGAATGCGGGCGCAACCTACCAACGGTTGGTGAACAAAATCTTCAAGGAGCAGATCGGCCGTAACATGAAGGTCTACGTGGACGACATGCTCGTAAAAAGCAAATCTTTCAGAGATCATGTCGCCGACCTTGAGGAGACCTTCGACGCTCTCCGAAAATATAGAATGAAGCTGAACCCAACTAAATGCGCTTTCGGCGTAACCTTAGGAAAGTTCCTGGGCTTCATGGTATCAGGGCGCGGGATCGAGGCCAATCCATAAAAAATTTATGCCATCTAGGAGATGGCCGCCCCAAAGTCGATAAAAGAGGTTCAGCGCCTCACGGGGAGGATAGCGGCCCTTAATCGCTTCATCGCAAGGTCGGCCGAACGGTGCTTGTCCTTCTTTCAAACCCTCAAGCAGTCGAAGAACTTCTGCTGGACCTCTGAGTCCCAACAGGCATTCGAAGAATTAAGGAGCTACCTTGGCTCACCCCCGCTGTTAGCAAAGCCTGAGCCTGGGGAGGAGCTATTTTTATACCTGGCGGTCTCTCCCATGGCCCTCGCGGCCGTCTTTGTCAAAGAAGAAATGAAAGTCCAGCGGCCAATCTACTACGTTAGCCGCGCGTTGAGGGACGCTGAAACCAGGTACACCAAATTAGAAAAATTGACTTACGCCTTGTTGATTACAGCCTGGAGGCTCCGACCCTACTTTCAAGGGCACATCGTGACGCTACTCACCGATCAACCAATCAAGGCGGTTTTGCACCGGGCGGACACCTCTGGGAGGATGGCAAAATGGGCGATCGAGCTCACAGAATTCGACATCAACTATCGACCCAGGCCAGCAGTGAAGGCCCAAATACTGGCAGATTTCATAGTAGAGTATACCATCCCGGAGGAGGCTGAACCTGAACAAAGCAAAGTTGACAACCTGAAGTCCCAACCGAACTCCTCCGAAGAAGAGGCCAATCCCTCTGATCGCTTTTGGGCCCTCTATGTGGATGGATCTTCCAACATGTCGGGCGCAGATGCAGGCCTGATCTTGGTCAGTCCGGAGGGAGTCATCGTGGAACACGCTCTGCGTTTCGAGTTCCCCGCAATAAATAATGGAGCGGAATACGAAGCTCTGATCGCAGGACAAAGGATCACCAAAGAGCTGGGAATAAGTCAGCTCCGGGTGCACAGTGACTCTCAACTAGTGGTAAGGCAAGTCAGCGGGAGTTACGAAGCGCGGGAGGACAGTATGGCCAAATACCTTGAGAAGGTAAAGGAGCTCACCCCCGCCTTTAGCAACTTCAACATTAGACAGATCCCAAGGTTGGAAAATATCAGGGATGACCTTCTCTCCAAGCTGGCGACGTTGGCTCCGGCCGAATTGCCCAAAGGCATCCTCTTTGAAGTTCTAAAACACCCGAGTACAGAAGAATCGCGGCCCGTGATGGAGATTGACCACGAGCCCAGCTGGGTCGACCCGCTGATAATCTACCTCAGAGATGGAGTTCTCCCCTAGGATGTGAAAGAAGCTCGGAAGCTCCGAAATCAAGCCTCCCGATACATCCTTTATGAGGGCAAATTGTACAAGAGATCATACTCCTTGCCCCTCTTAAAATGTCTCCGACCCTCGGAAGCTGACTACGCCTTGTGGGAAGTACATGAAGGAATTTGTGGAAACCATTTGGGGGCTAGATCTTTATCCTACAAGTTGCTCCACCAAAGATATTACTGGCCAACAATGCATCATGATTCGATTGAATATGTCAAAAAGTGTGATCGATGCCAGAGATACGCCAACGTCCAGAGACAGCCCGCCACCGAGCTCACACCCTTGAGTGCCCCATGGCCTTTTGCACAATGGGGGATGGACATCCTTGGCCCCTTTCCCATGGCGTCTGGGCAAAGGAAGTTTCTCCTTGTAGCGATCGACTACTTCACCAAATGGGTTGAAGCCGAACCACTAGCGAAAATCACAAAAGCAAAAGTGCAAGATTTCGTTTGGAAGTCGATCGTGTGTAGGTTCGGTCTGTCCAGAACCCTAATCACTGATAATGGACGGCAATTTGCGGGAGCAAAATTCATCGAATTCTGTGAAGATCTAAACATCTCCCACAACTTCACATCAGTAGCCCATCCCCAGGCGAATGGCGAAGCTGAGATGACCAACAGAACTCTTTTGCAGGAGATTAAGACAAGGCTCGAAAAAGCGAAGGGAACTTGGGCGGACGAACTTTATCATGTGTTGTGGGCGTATCGAACTACCCAGAGGCTACCTACGGGGGAGACCCCCTTTGCTTTAGCCTTCGGTACGGAAGCCGTCATCCCAATCGAGCTTAAACTTTCGTCGGCACGAGTCGTGGCATTCGACGAACATCAAAATTCACAAAGTCTTAGAGCCAACCTCGACCTGCTGAAAGAAAGACGGGAGATAGCTCAGGTTCGAATGGCAGCCTACAGACAGAAAGTCACTCGATATTACAACGTCCGGGTCAAGAACAAAGCCTTTAGAGCAGGAGATCTAGTGCTTCGACGAGCCGCTGTCTCGCAACCTCAGGACCGGGGGAAACTCGCCCCAAACTGGGAAGGACCGTATGAAGTCAAAGAAGTAGTCCGGCCCGAAACTTATTATCTTAAGGAACTCGAAGGAGCCGACCTCCCACGATCGTGGAGCTCGAAAAACTTACGGATGTACTACCAATAACTTCATTTTAATTGAAATTTGCATACCTGTATGTCTTTGGACAATTCACACAAACTGTATCAGAAACGAAAGGGAAACCTCGTCCCGATAAAATCGAAGGCCCGGTTCCATTTAGACCGGATGGGGGGAGAGGCCCTGCAACATCCATATGCACCCCCACAGCCCTGTTGGGGACAGGAGAAAAACCTCGCCCTAACTTGAGAAAAGTCGAAGGCCCGGTTCCATTTAGACCGGATGGGGGGAGAGGCCCTGCAACGCCCATATGCGCCCCCACAGCCCTGTCAGGGACTGGAGGAAAATCTCGTCCTAACTTGAGCAAAGTCGAAGGCCCGGTTCCATTTAGATCGGATGGGGGGAGAGGCCCTGCAACGCCCATATGTGCCCCCACAGCCCTGTTAGGGACAGGAGGAAAATCTCGCCCTAACTTGAGCAAAGTCGAAGGCCCGGTTCCATTTAGACCGGATGGGGGGAGAGGCCCAGCAACACCCATACACGCCCCCACAGCCCTGTTAGGGATAGGTGGAAAACCTCACCCTAACTTGAGCAAAGTCGAAGGCCCGATTCCATTTAGACCGGATGGGGGGAGAGGCCCTGCAACGCCCATACGCACCCCCACAGCCCTGCTAAGGACAGGAGGAGAACCTCGCCCTAGCGTGAGCAAAGTCGAAGGCCCGATTTCATTTAGATCGGATGGGGGGAGAGACCCTGCAACGCCCATATGCGCCCCCACAGCCCTGCTAAGGACAGAAGGAGAACCTCGCACTAGCTCGAGCAAAGTCGAAAGCTCGGACTCCTATGGGAGCCGGGCTCCGTCCGCGACTTCTACCGCAAGGAGGACTCCGTCCGGACTCCTACGGGAGCCGGGCTCCGACCACAACTCTGAGGGGACCACAACTCTGGAGAAGCTGGAGTCGAGGGAGTTGCGGTCGCCGCCGGGACCTGCAAAAGAAGTCTAAATCGAAGGTGGGGTTGCTCCGGCAAGACCCTCCGACGCTCAAGTCAGTTCTCTACCTCAACAAGAATGGAGTGCTCGAATAAAAATTTTAGCAGAATTTTTAGGTAAAAATGAGAGCTTATAGAATAACGTATCTGGGGTCTCCCTTTTTATAGGCGGAGGGCTCAATAGACTGATAGCGACGTTCATAACTGTCTGGTAGTGGGCCGCCCATAGTCAGGAGAAATTTGTTGCGAGTAGTGGAATGGACCCGTGGCCCTCACTGTAGCGCACCACGTGGAGTCTGCCGCAGGGAGTGGAGCGGCATCCGTTGTCGCGACTTGCCAGAGGATGGAAGAATCGCGCAGTATCCATTACAGAAGGTGGAGCAGGATCGTAGGCATCATAGCGGTCTGCCAGGGAATAGTGGAGCCGTGCGGGATCCGTCGCAGGAGGTGGAGCAGAGTCGTGGCCGTCATAGCGGTCTGTCAGGGAATGATGGAGCTGCACGAAATCCATCGCAGGAAGTGGAGCAAGATCGTGGTGGTTGCTGTGTCGCACCTGGGAGTGCAGATCCGTCGGCTGAAGTTCGGCAGCGGTCGGAGCTGGTGACGGAGCCTGTTTCCCGTAGGAGTCCGGGCGGAGTCCTTCTTGCAATTGAAGTCGTGGGCAGAGCCCGGCTCCCGTAGGAGTCCGGGCGGAGTCCTCCTGCAGTTAAAGTCAAGTGCAAAGTTTGGCTCCCGTAGGAATCTGGACGGAGCTTACCGACAGTTGAAGTTTGCGACGGAGCCCGGCTCCCGTAGGAGTCCGGGCGGAGTCCTCCTTGCGGTTGAAGTCGTGGGCAGAGCCCGGCTCCCGTAGGAGTCTGGGCGGAATCCTCCTTGCGGTTGAAGTCGTGGGCGAAGCCCGGCTCCCGTAGGAGTCCGGGCGGAGTCCCCTCGGAGTTGTGGACGGAGCCCGACTCCCGTAGGAGTCCGGGTGGAGTCCTCCTGCAATTAAAGTCAGGTGCGAAGTCTGGCTCCCGTAGGAGTCCGAACGGAGCTTACCGGTAGTTGAAGTTGGCGACGGAGCCCGGCTCCCGTAGGAGTCCGGGTGGAGTCCTCCTTGCGGTTGAAGTCGTGGGCGGAGCCCGGCTCCCGTAGGAGTCCGGGCGGAGTCCCCTCGGAGTTATGGACGGAGCCCGGCTCCCGTAGGAGTCCGGGCGGAGTCCTCCTGCAATTAAAGTCAGGTGCGAAGTCCGGCTCCCGTAGGAGTCCAGACAGAGCTTACCGGCAGTTGAAGTTGGCGACGGAGCCCGGCTCCCGTAGGAGTCTGGGCGGAGTCCTCCTTGCGGTTGAAGTCGTGGGCGGAGCCCGGCTCCCGTCGGAGTCCGGGCGGAGTCCTCCTGCGGTTGAAGTCGTGGGCGGAGCCCGGCTCCCGTAGGAGTCCGGGAGGAGTCCCCTCGGAGTTGTGGACAGAGCCCGGCTCCCGTAGGAGTCCGGGCGGAGTCCTCCTGCAATTAAAGTCAGGTGCGAAGTCCGGCTCCCGTAGGAGTCCGAACGGAGCTTACCAGCAGTTGAAGTTGGCGACGGAGTTCAGCTCCCGTATGAGTCCGGGCGGAGTCCTCCTTGTGGTTGAAGTCATGGGCGGAGCCCAGCTCCCGTAGGAGTCCGGGCGGAGTCCTCCTTGCGGTTGAAGTCGTGGGTGGAGCCCGGCTCCCGTAGGAGTCTGGGCGGAGTCCTCCTGCGGTTGAAGTCGTGGGTGGAGCTCGGCTCCCGTAGGAGTCCGGGCGGAGTCCCCTCGGAGTTGTGGACGGAGTCCGACTCCCATAGGAGTCCGGGCAGAGTCCTCCTGCAATTAAAGTCAGGTGCGAAGTCCGGCTCCCGTAGGAGTCCGGACGGAGCTTACCGACAGTTGAAGTTGGCGACGGAGCCCGGCTCCCGTAGGAGTCCGGGCGGAGTCCTCCTTGCGGTTGAAGTCGTGGGCAGAGCCCGGCTCCCGCAGGAGTCCGGGCGGAGTCCTCCTTGCGGTTGAAGTCGTGGGTGGAGCCTGGCTCCCGTAGGAGTCCGGGCGGAGTCCTCCTGCAATTAAAGTCAGGTGCGAAGTTTGGCTCCCGTAGGAGTCCGGACGGAGCTTACCGGCAGTTGAAGTTGGCGACGGAGCCCGGCTCCCGTAGGAGTCCGGGCGGAATCCTCCTTGCGATTGAAGTCGTGGGCAGAGCCCGGCTCCTGTAGGAGTCCGGACGGAGTCCTCCTTGCGGTTGAAGTCGTGGGCGGAGCCCGGCTCCCGTAGGAGTCCGGGTGGAGTCCTCCTGCAATTAAAGTCAGGTGCGAAGTCCGGCTCCCATAGGAGTCCGGACGGAGCTTACCGGCAGTTGAAGTTGGCGACGGAGCCCGGCTCCCGTAGGAGTCCGGGCGGAGTCCTCCTTGCGGTTGAAGTCGTGGGTGGAGCCCGGCTCCCGTAGGAGTCTGGGCGGAGTCCTCCTTGCGGTTAAAGTCGTGGGTGGAGCCCGGCTCCCGTAGGAGTCCGGGCGGAGTCCCCTCGGAGTTGTGGTCGGAGCCCGGCTCCCGTAGGAGTCCGGGCGGAGTCCTCCTGCAATTAAAGTCAAGTGCGAAGTCCGGCTCCCGTAGGAGTCCGGACGGAGCTTACCGGCAGTTGAAGTTGGCGACGGAGCCCGGCTGCCGTAGGAGTCCGGACGGAGTCCTCCTTGCGGTTGAAGTCATGGGCAGAACCCGGCTCTCGTAGGAGTCTGGGCAGAGTCCTCCTGCAGTTAAAGTCAGGTGCGAAGTCCGGCTCCCATAGGAGTTCAGACGGAGCTTACCGGCAGTTGAAGTTGGCGACGGAGCCCGGCTCCCGTAGGAGTCTGGGCAGAGTCCTCCTTGCGGTTGAAGTCGTGGGCGGACCCCGGCTCCCGTAGGAGTCCGGACGGAGTCCTCCTTGCGATTGAAGTCGTGGGCTGAGCCCGGCTCCCATAGGAGTCCGGGCGGAGTCCCCTCGGAGTTGTGGACGGAGCCCGACTCCCATAGGAGTCCGGGCAGAGTCCTCCTGCAATTAAAGTCAGGTGCGAAGTCCGGCTCCCATAGGAGTCCGGACGGAGCTTACCGGCAGTTGATGTTGGCGACGGAGCCCGGCTCCCGTAGGAGTCCAGGCGGAGTCCTCCTTGCGGTTGAAGTCGTGGGCGGAGCCCGGCTCTTGTAGGAGTTCGGGCGGAGTCCTCCTTGCGGTTGAAGTCGTGGGCGGAGCCCGGCTCCCGTAGGAGTCCGGGCGGAGTCCCCTCGGAGTTGTGGACGGAGCCCGGCTCTCGTAGGAGTCCGGGCGGAGTCCTCCTGCAATTAAAGTCAGGTGCGAAGTCCGGCTCCCATAGGAGTCCGGACGGAGCTTACCGACAGTTGAAGTTGGCGACGGAGCCCGGCTCCCGTAGGAGTCCGGGCGGAGTCCTCCTTGCGGTTGAAGTCGTGGGCGGAGCCCGGCTCCCGTACGAGTCCGGGCGGAGTCCTCCTTGCAGTTGAAGTCGTGGGCGAAGCCCGGTTCCCGTAGGAGTCCGGGCGGAGTCCCCCTCGGAGTTATGGACGGAGCCCGCAAGGGTTGATCCCACTGAGAACTTCGGCTGTGGGTATTTTATACCCAACATCAGTCTCCCTACTTCCGAGTTTGAATTTTGAATGAAGGAAGTACAGAGAGATTGACATAGCCGAAGTTGTCCCCTCGAATCCTGCGCACGACCGCCCCCAGATATTTTGGTATTAAATGTGCGCGTGCTGGAGTCTTTTCGAATCGGGGCGATACGAAGGGACCCTTCGAAATTCCTGCCGGTACACTGGCCCAGGTACGGCACCATAATGGCTCTGCCAATCCGTCAGTCGCTTTTAGCCGCCTGCCGGGGGAGTGGGACACATGTCGGGCGCGGGCTGGCCTGGGGGGATTCGCGATCATTATAGCGTCGGATCCCAGGGTCTATTTAAACCCGTCCTTCCACCTTTAGGGGCCCTATTCCGTTCCAGAGTTCTATCAGTATCTGCCCTCCCTTCGAGAGCCCTGTTTCTGTTGGTGTCTTCTCGGGCCATAGGCGCCCTTCAAATCGTCCCTGTCTTCGTCCCTCTGCATCCCTCAGAGCGATCTAGGTTAGTTCCAGCGCCTTCATCTTTCTTCCCGCCACTTAGGGACCTCTTCTTTGCCATTATTTTTTTGTATTCCTCCGAGTTAGTTTCCTGTGATCTCTCACCCCTCATCCTGTCCGTCTTCTTCAGGATCTTTAGAGCCCTCATTCGAAGCTATTCGAAATGTCGTCCGACTCTTCCGCTCTCTGCAGTTCCGAGAGTTCTTCCGCCTCAAACCCCCAGGTCCCTCGTTCTATAGATGAACCCGCGTCTGGGGCTGGGCTCCGCCCGATTTTTGCGCCGGACGCTGTTCCATGTTCCCTGACTCCGAAGGAACTCCTTCTGATAAGGGTTCAGTATGGAGTTCCTCCGGAGTACGACCTGGAGCTGCCTAGCCCCTCTGACCGGGCTAGCACTCCCCCGCCCGATCGTTTTTGCCTGTATCAGGAGGCGTTCCATGCCGGACTCCAGCTTCCGCTTCCGTCCTTTGTTGTCGCCCTCTTCCGCTTCTTAGACATCTCCTTGGCTTCTGTGGCCCCGAATTCTTTTAGGTTTTTGATAGGGTTTCTCTCCCTTTGCCACGTAGTCGAGGTCCAACCGTCCCTCTCCCTGTTTAGGCACTTCTATACTTTCAAGCGCCATCCTTCGGCGAAGGACTGGTGGTACTTCTCTCCTCAGTTCGGCAAGAAGGGGTTGCTGAAAGGTGCCCCTTCTTCAATCCACAATTGGAAGGGAAAATAGCTCTTCGTCCACTGCCCGACCCTGAGGCTGGGCCTGCCCCCTTGGGGCTCTCTGAGGGATTCTGTCCGCCGGGCCCCCAGCCTGGGGGAGGATGACCTCCAGGCTGCCCGGAAGCTTCTTGCCTATTCCGCTCATTCCCTTCCCAATCTTCTGAGGGAGCAATTTCTGTTCAACATTGGCCTGAGCCCCTAGGATCCTGCGAGTACTTCATCTTTTCCTTTATCTTCTTTTCTTCTGCCCTTCTTCTTTTTCTTTCTCTTTTTTCACTCTTCTTCCTTCTCTCTCTTTTTCTTCTCTTTTTCTTCTTTTCTTCTCTTTCTTTTTTTTTTTTTTTTACCCCATTATCGATTTCTGACTCTTGATTGATTGGTCTGCTTCTCTTTTTTTTTTTTTTTTTTTAAGGAATGGATGCCGAAGCAGCGCGGATGCTTGCCAGGGGCCTCAGGGCCCACAAAAGAAAGGGTGTCGTGACCTCCGAATCGGCGAAGAGGGCCAGGGCGGAGGAGTCGAGCTTGGCCGCACCCATCCAGATGGCTCCAGCGATTGACATTCCCTCGGATGCCGAGGCAACGGCTCTCCGAACCTCCTCGAGGAGTCCGCCGACTGGGGCCCCCGTTTCAGAGGTCCGCTCCACGGAGGCGCCCGTAGCCGAGAGGGGGAAGAGAAGGAAGTCGGTGGCCCACAGGGTGAGTAGCCGTCGAACTGCTGCTGACGAGTCCCTCGGCTCCAAAGAGGGGCCGGAGAATCCCTTCAATGACAGGGACTTGATCAGGCGGTTGATCGACGGCTGCATTCTGTCCGACATCGTCGAGAGGATCGACCACGTCGATCTTGAGCAGCGGGTCTGGGACTCTTTAGGGTCCTTCCTTGAGGTAAGCAAATCTTCATTTACCTGGCTATTCGGCCCTTGTTCTGATCCCCTAGCCGCCCTTGCAGATTGGGCACCAGCTCCTCGCCAATATCGAGGCGACGAACCGTGCGAGGAGGGACATCGTCCAGGTGGAGGAGCACTGCCGGGCCGAGGTTGCTCGCCTCCAAGAAAAGACGGCCGAAGTAGTCGCCCTCCAAGAGGCCCTGGAAAGAGAGAAACAAGCCCGGGAGGAGGAGAGGCAGACCTTGGAGGAGTCAGCGAGAAAGGTGGAGGCCGAGGTCACCAACTTGGCTGAGCAGATTCCAGTCCTGGTCTCGGAGGCCAGAGTCCTTGCGGTAGAGGAATTCAAGACCTCCGCGGAGATGAGGGACCTGAATGTCCAATTCGGCCAGGAGGCGTTCATCAAGGGGTTCGAGCTCTGCCAAGAGAAGGTGGCCAGAAAATTTTTGGAGCTCGACCTCGGCTTCCTAGGTGAGGAGTTCGAAGATGAGGCCGGTCCCTCGCCCGCTACCACTGCTATCGCAGCCCCCTTGCCGGGGACGCCGAGTTCTCCAACCCCCGCCCCTGAGGTCTGAGACCTCCGACCTTGTATTTTTATTTCATCGTAATTTTTCTTTTCTTTTTTGTCTTCAAGAATCATCCAATCAATAAAGTTGAATTTTTTATCGTGGGTGGCTTCTCCTTCCTCCCCTTCTTCTCTCTGCTTTTTTTCCTGCGATGAGTCACGTTTTGACGCTTTTGCCTTCCGATGGCAGTGTCCTGCAGAAGCACTTCCCCTGCCCCTGGGGATCCCACTGAAGTCGACATCCAGCGGCTGAAGAAGGAAGTCCTTCACTTGACAAAGAAGTCAAAGAAGATGGAAGGCGAGGCCCCGGCTCGACAAAGTCAAAGGTTCGGTTCTCTCTAGATCGGATGGGGGGAGAGGCCTTGCAACGCCCATATGCGCCCCCACAGTCCTGTTAGGGACAGGAGGAGAACCTCGTCCTAACTTGAGCAAAGTCGAAGGCTCGGTTCTCTCTAGACCGGATGGAGGGAGAGGCCTTGCAACGCCCATATGCGCCCCCACAGCCCTGTTAGGGACAAGAGCAGAACCTCGCCCTAACTTGAGCAAAGTCGAAGGCTCGGTTCTTTCTAAACCGGATGGGGGGAGAGGCCTTGCAACGCCCATATGCGCCCCCACAGCCCTGTTAGGGACAGGAGGAGAACCTCGCCCTAACTTGAGCAAAGTCGAAGGCCCGATTCTCTCTAGACCGGATGGGGGGAGAGGCCTTGCAACGCCCATATGCGCCCCCACAGCCCTGTTAGGGATAGGCGGAGAACCTCGCCCTAATTTGAGCAAAGTCGAAGGCCCGGTTCTCTCTAGACCGGATGGGGGGAGAGGCCCTACAACGCCCATATGCACCCCCACAGCCCTGTTAAGGACATGAGGAGAACCTCGCTCTAACTTGAGCAAAGTCGAAGGCCCGATTCTCTTTAGACCGGACAGGGGAAATGGCCCAGCAACGCCCATATGTGCCCCTACGGCCGTGCTAGAGACAAGAGGCGCACCTCGTCCTAACCAGAGCGGAAACCTGTTACGACAGAAATAGGGAAAGAACCTCGCCCCGACATTAATTAAGGTCTGGTCATTCAAGACCAGATGAGAAAAAGGGGGACCTCCCCCAGCAGCTCCTTCGCGATAAAACTTCGTCCGGACTCTTACGGGAGCCGGACTTCACCCTCGACTTTGATCGAAGGAAGACTCCGTCTCCAACTTCGACTGCAAACAAGCTTCATCCGGACTCCTACGGGAATCGGACTCCGTCTCTAACTTCAACTATAGGTAAACTTCATCCGGACTCCTACGGGAGTCAGACTTCGTCCCCGACTTCGACTGCTGATAAGCTCCGCCCGGACTCCCATGGGATTCAAATTTCGTCTCTGACTTCAATTGCAAGTAGACTCCATTCGGACTCCCACGGGAGCCGAACCTCACCCCGACTTCACCTACGGGAGCCGGACTCCCGCAGCCCCACCAAGAGCGGAGGAAAAAATCCCACTCGAAAAGGAAAAAGGGGAGAAGAGTTAAAAGGGAAAGCGATGGACTGCGTCAGCGACGAGGAAAAAACAAACAGCGTCAAAGATGCAGAGAACCCCATCTCAGCAAGGGTTAGGGTCCTTATCAAGAACCCCAGCTTTCAAGGAAGTTTTCAACGCAAACCCGAGATGAAATGACTTCCTCAGGGTGACGGAAGCTCAGACCTCCGAGCTCGAGCCCTGATGGGGGGCGCCCAACCTGAGCGGCCCCAAACGAACCTACGGCCATGGACGAAAAAGACTAGTCGATACGATGGCAACTGGATACCTCCGAGCGACGCAAAGGCCAAAAAGAAGCTCGGTAAACGACAATTCAACACATGAGTAAAAGAGGTAGCAGAAAATTCCCTTCTCATATTATTCGTCAAATATACATCATAGAGCCATTGAGGTTAAGGGAGAAGGACAATTGAAAGGCGAGTCGATGTGACAACTACCGGCGACCTATGGACGACGTCAAAAAAAAAAAAGAAGAAAAAGAAGAAAAGAAGAGAGATAGAGAGAAGGGAATACAACAATAACAATGGTAAAGAAAAGAAGTTCGGCAGACAACAATTCGACGCAAAGTGCGGACGAAGTAACAAAATCTCCTTCCCATTTTTTGATTAACAAGATGTACGTTACAAGATCCGGAGGGCCAGAAAAAGAAAACATTATTACAAGACTCGAAAGGGATACACCGGAGGCCGCTTCAAGCTGCAGACTTCTCTTCCACTTCAAGCTGTAGGCTTCTCTTCCCGGTTCTGTCCTTTCCAGCCGTATTTTCCAGTGCGTGTGATAAACCTCTCGGTTCTCTCCCCCCACCTCGTTCCGCTCTATCTCCGAAATCCCAACCCTAGGGGGAAAAGGATGGGATAGAATTCAGGGGGCAGCAAAGGCGGTGGCAGCGGCACGACGACCTGTTTCAAGAAGAACCGGAGTTACCCCGGAGGCAACGATGGTGCCGGAGATATGCGCCATCACCGGGTGCTCCATGACAACCACCGTCCTAGGTGTTCCGGCAAGGTCGGCATGCGCTACTTCCACCATCCCCGCAACAAGTTTTACTGCCCCACCGTCGGCGCCGACTGCTTCTGGTCCCTCGGCCCCGACGACATCAAAGATCCCGCCATGGCTTGTAACGAAAGCTCTGCCCTCTTGACTGGTGTCGCCCCATTCAGCTACTCCGAAATTCTCAGGCGGAACACCTTCACCGGTTGTCCCCGTTATTAAACCCCTATTGTTGAAGGAGTTCTCCCTCGAGCCCCCTTTAAGGCGACGGAAACCCTCAGCGGCAGTTTGACCACCGGAGAACTTGCAGACTGCTGTTCTCCTCCTTGCACTCTTCCTAGTCCGTGGCATCCTCTTGAGATTGGCTTCCGGAGTGGAGGCCCCGACGGGGGAACCCCTTGGAGAGACTCGGGGGACTGGAAGCAGCGGAGAGCCGGCGAAAATGGCAAAGACCAGCGTGAAGAACGCTCGGAGTCTGAAGGAGCACCGATGGAATGGCTGAGTGGCTAAGCTCTCAGGCGAAAGAAAGATGTCGGTCCTCAAGCGAAGTGAAGCCCCTGGAGGAAAGGTGGGGGCTTAAATAGGCAACGGAGCCTGGCGCATTTATGATGGCAGGTGTCCCTAGGCCAACCAGTGCCCACCGCGTGTCCTACTCACCGCGACCTAGAGTTGACCATTCACGGACTTTCATGGCGCGATGCTTGGGATCGCGTCCTGGTGGGAGTTTCGAAAAGACTCTTCGGGTCGCCCTAATCGAAAAAAGGCTCCAGCATGCACGCATTAAATGCCAAAATATCTGAGGACGATCGCGTGCGGACATCGAGGGAGGAACTTCGGCTGTGATAATCTTTCTGTACTTCTTTCATCCGAAATTCAAACTCGAAAGTAGGGGGACTGGTGTTGGGTGTAAAACCCCCCAGCCGAAGTTCGTGTCTGGAGTGACCCCTCAGGAATTCTACAAGAAGACTCCATCCGGACTCCTACGGGAGTCGGACTTCGCCCTCGACCCCGATCGAAAGAAGACTCCATCCGGACTCCTACGGGAGCTGAACTTCATCCTCGACTTCGAATGCTGGTAAGCTCCGTCCGGGCTCCTAGGGGAATCGGACTCCGTCTTCGGCTTCAACCGCAGGCAAGCTCTGTCCGGGCTCTTACGGGAGCCGGACTCTGCCTCCAACTTCGACTGCAGGCAAACTCCGTTCGAACTCCTACGGGAGCCGAACTTCATCCTCGACTTCGAACGCTGGTAAGCTCTATCCGGGCTCCTACGAAAATCGGACTCCATCTCTGGCTTCAACGCAGGAAAGCTCCGTCCGGGCTCCTACGGGAGCCGGACTTCACCTCCGTGTTGGGTGTAAAACCCTCCAGCCGAAGTTCATGTCCGGAGTGACCCCTCGGAGATTCTACAAGAAGACTCCATCCGGACTCCTATGGGAGCCGGACTTTGCCTTCGATCCCGATCGAAAGAAGACTCCGTCCGGACTCCTACGGGAGCCGGACTTCACCTCCGTGTTGGGTGTAAAACCCTCCAGGCGAAGTTCATGTCCGGAGTGACCCCTCGGAGATTCTACAAGAAGACTCCATCCGGACTCCTACGGGAGCCGAACTTCATCCTCAACTTTGAATGTTGGTAAGCTCCGTCCGGGCTCTTACGGGAGCCAGACTCCGCCTCCAACTTCGGCTGCAGGCAAACTCCGTTCGGACTCCTACGGGAGCCGAACTTCGTCCTCGACTTCGAACGCTGGTAAGCTCTATCCGGGCTCCTACGAAAATCGGACTCCATCTCTGGCTTCAACTGCAGGCAAGCTCCGTCCGGGCTCCTACGGGAGCCAGACTTCACCTCCGTGTTGGGTGTAAAACCCTCCAGCCGAAGTTCATGTCCGGAGTGACCCCTCGGAGATTCTACAAGAAGACTCCATCCGGACTCCTACGGGAGCCGGACTTTGCCTTCGATCCCGATCGAAAGAAGACTCCGTCCGGACTCCTATGGGAGCCAAACTTCATCATCGACTTCGAACGCTGGTAAGCTCCGTTCGGGCTCCTACGGGAATCGAACTCCGTCTCCGGCTTCAACTGCAGGCAAGCTCCGTCCGAGCTCTTACGGGAGCTGGACTCCGCCTCCAACTTCGGCTGCAGGCAAACTCCGTTCGGACTCCTACGGGAGCCGAACTTCGTCCTCGACTTCGAATGCTGGTAAGCTCCGTTCGGGCTCCTACGGGAATCAGACTCCGTCTTCGGCTTCAACTACAGGCAAGCTCCGTCCGGGCTCCTACGGGAGCCGGACTTCACCTTCGTGTTGGGTGTAAAACCCCCCAGCCGAAGTTCATGTCCCGAGTGACCCCTCGGGGATTCTACAAGAAGACTCCGTCCGGACTCCTACGGGAGCCGGACTTCGCCCTCGACCCCGATCGAAAGAAGACTCCGTCCGGACTCCTACGGGAGCCGAACTTCGTCCTCGACTTCGAACGCTTGTAAGCTCCATCCGGGCTCCTACGGGAATCGAACTCCGTCTCCGGCTTCAACTGCAGGCAAGCTCTATCCGGGCTCTTACGGTAGCCGGACTCCGCCTCCAACTTCGACTGCAGGCAAACTCCGTTCGGACTCCTACGGGAGCCGAACTTCATCCTCGACTTCGAACATTGGTAAGCTCCGTCTGGGCTCCTACGGGAATCGGACTCCGTCTCTGGCTTCAACTACAGGCAAGCTCCGTCCGGGCTCCTACGGGAGCCGGACTTCACCTCCGACTCCAGCTACAGACTCTGACCGAACTTCAGCCGACAAGTCTGGACCCCCTGGCAGGCCGCAGTAATAGCCACGACTCTGCTCCACTCCCTGCGACAGATCCTACGCGGCTCCATTACTCCCTGGCAGGCCGCAGTAACGGCCACGACTCTGCTCCACTCCCTGCGGTAGATCCTACGCGGCTCCATTACTCCCTGGCAGGCCGCAGTAACGACCACGATTCTGCTCCACTCTCTGCGGTGGATCCTGTGCGGTTCCACCACTCCCTGACGAGTCATGACAATGGATGTCGCTCCACTCCCCGCAACTGATTCCACGTGGTGAGCCATGGTGACAGCCACGACTCCACCCCATTACTCTTCACGATAAATCCCTCCTGGCCCTGTACGGCCCACTACGAGACGATCATAAGCAGTCGCTATCGGTCTGTTGCCCCCTCCGCCTATAAAAGGGGGACCCCAGATACGTTATTCTCTAAGCTCTCATTTTCCATCTAGAAACTTTGCTAAAATTTTTGTTCGAGCACTCCATTCTTGTTGAGGCAGAGAACTAACTTGAGCGTCGGAGGGTCTTGCTAGAGCAACCCCACCTCCGGTTTAGACTTCTTTTGCAGGTCCCGGTGGCGACCGCGACCTCCACAACTCCAGCTTCTCCGGCGCAGGTGGATTTTTGCACCAACAGTTCTAATGCTTGGGAGCCTTCTAGATAGCAGAAAGATGCCCCACCCTCATCAGATAGTGATACACATCAACAAGAGCATCCCATTGAGCCCCCTGAAGACACTCCAGGGATAGAGACTCTGGGTGAACCCAAAATCCAGCCTGAAAAATAAATTACTGCATCTCAATTAATACAAGTATTAATTCAACAACAAACTATTGCAAGGAAAGATATAAGAAAAATATTGGAGGCACAACAGGGACAACAGCAGTAGATGCTAGAACAACTAAGATTGGAGCGACAACGCTAGCCACAACAAAGAGCTAAAAATCAGTGGGATTGTCAAATCAACTTAATAGATTTCAAGAAGTATGCACCACCAGTATTCACAGAAACCTCAGACCCCATGAAAGTTAAAGGTTGGTTGAAAGCAATAGAGAAAGTGTTTCTTGCTTTGAGATGTCCTGCCGAGGAGAAGGTCACTTTCGCCACTTTCATATTACAAGGCAAGGTAGCTAACTGGTGGGAAATGAAGATCAGAAAGCTAGGACCAGATGATGCACCCCTTACATGGGAAGAATTCAAGAGGATCTTTTATGAGAAATATTTTTCTTAGGGTGTCCGACTTTAAAAGTTCTGAGAGTTTGATCGACTGGAACAGGACAGCATGATGGTTGCTCAATATATGGCTAAATTTGAAGAACTATCTAGATATGCTCCAGCATTGGTAGCTAAGAAGGGTGTTCGAGCCAGAAAATTTAAAACGGGCTAAGGAGTCGAATCCAACAGTTGGTGACTGTGTTTCAGCTACCCACCTATAAAGAAATGGTTAACAAATGTTTATTAATAGAAAAGGGACTTGATGATGCTCAAGCTGTAAGAGAGAAAAGTTTGAAAAAAAGAGGTTGATCGAATGAGTTTTCAAGCCAAGGCAGCAAGACTTTCAAGTTGAAGATCCCAAAATCAAATCAAGCCACTATTGAAGGCAAAGCACAATCTCAAAGAACCATTAAATGTTACAGATGTGGAGAACCCATCTTAAGTGAGATTGCACATGGCCTGGAGAATGTTATATTTATGGGTGAGAAGGCCATAAGGCAATTGTTTGTCATAATGGAAGAAAATCCCGGACGCAACAGGCACCTCAGTATTTCCAAAATACCCTTGCAAATCGATTACCTCAAGACGGACAGCAGCAAGAAGGGGGATAGCAAAAGCCTAGAACTCAAGGACAAGTCTATGCATTAACACAACAAGATGCCAATGCCTTTAATTCAGTGGTGACAGGTATGGTTAAAATATCATCTAATGATGTGTAAGCTCTATTTGACCTTAGTGCTACCCACTCTTTTATATCGGCTAGTTTTGTTAAAAGGAACAGTGAGATATCTCCTATACCCTTGGGAACTGATCTCTATATCTCTATATCAAGTAGAGATGTCATTATGGTTAATTCAGTTTTTCAGGATTGCATTATGAGTATTAAAGATAGAGAGATGAAAGCAGATTTATTAGTTCTAGAGATGAAGGACTTTGATTTAATTCTGAGGATGGATTGGTTAGCAACATATCATGCTACTATTGATTGTTTTGAGAAAAAAGTAAAGTCTCAAATCCCTGATCAGCTAGACTTTAGTATTGTGGGTGGTAAATTTTCTTTCCAATCAAAGTTTATCTTGGCTATTCATGCCAAGCGACTCCTCAGGAAAGGATGTAAAAGAATTCTAGCCACTGTAATTAACATCCAACCCAGGGAGCTCTAGTTAGAGGGCATCCCTATTGTGAGAGAATTTCTTGATATTTTTTCAGATGATCTGCCAGAATTGCCTCCTGATAGAGAGATTAAATTTTCTATCAACTTGATTCCTAGTATTGGTCCAATTTCTAAAGCTCTTTATAGGATGGCTCCGACAAAATTGAAGAAACTGAAAAAGCAATTGCAAGAGCTATTGGACAAGGGATTTATCAGACCTAGTGTATCTCCTTGAGGTGCTCCGGTACTATTTGTGAAAAAGAAAGATAATAGTCTTCAACTTTGTATAGACTATCAAGAATTAAATAAGGTAACAGTACGAAATAAATATCCTTTATCGAGGATCGATGATCGTTTGATCAATTACAAGGAGCACAGATTTTCTCAAAAATTGATCTTCATTCCGACTACCATCAACTGATGATAAAGCCTGAGGATGTACCAAAAATAGCCTTCTAAACTAGATATGGGCATTATGAATTCTTAGTCATGCCCTTTGGTTTGACTAATGCACCTACAGTCTTCATGGATCTCATGAACCGAGTGTTTATATCGTACTTAGATCGATTTATAGTAGTATTCATAGATAACATTCTGATCTACTCAAAGAGCCTACAAGAGTATGAAGAACATCTGAGGACAGTACTGCAAACTTTCAAGAGAAAGAAACTATATGCAAAGCTACAAAAATGTGAATTTTGATTAAATGGTGTTACTCTTCTTAGGCACGTCACCTCCAAAGATGGTGTTTCTGTTGACCCAAAGAAAGTGAAGGCAGCAGTTGAGTGGAACCAATCCACTAATGTATCAAAGGTACATAGTTTGTTAGGGATGGCTGGCTACTACCGAAGGTTTGTAGAAAGTTTCTCTCATATTGCTATACCTTTATCTCACTTAACCTAGAAGCGAGTAAAGTTTGAATGGATAGATGAATGCGAGCAAAATTTTCAGGAGTTGAAAAAATGGTTGGTAACAACTCTGATATTAACTATTCCATCTGGAATAGGAGGTTTCACCATCTACAGTGATGCATCTCGTAAGGGTCTTAGTTGTTTTTTAATACAAAATAGAAAAGTGATAGCTTGTGCCTTTAGATAATTGAAGTCTTATGAGTTGAACTATCCTATCCATAACTTAGAGTTAGCAGCTGTAGTTTTTACTCTCAAAATATAGAAGCATTATTTATATGGAAAATACTATAAGATTTTCATAGATCATAAAAGTTTGAAGTATATCTTTACTCAAAAAGAGTTAAATTTGAGGCAAAGAAGATGGTTGGAGCTACTAAAGGACTATGATTTGACTATCAGTTATCATCTGGGGAAGGCGAATGTTGTAGCTAATACTTGATATATATCGTAGCATATCAAAATTAATCCTACTCACTATTATATAAGGCTGCAAATGGATCGGGTTGATCCGTCATCCGATCCGATCCGACCCAGTTAGATCCGATCCGAACTCATTTAAAAGACCTATGGAATCGGATCGAATTCAAAAATTGGATCCCTTCTCTTTTTCGAGTCGGATCTAAATTTTCTGAATTTGAATCTGATCCAATCCAATCCGGCCCGACTATGTTTTCTGAATTTTGAAGGTTCAGGGTTGGTTGGTCCACTTGGGGGGTTGGTTGGCCGTCCATATTTTCTTTTTTAATTTTCTACAGAAAGAGGGAGACAGAGAGAGAGAGAGAGAGAATATATATATATATATATTTCTTTCCTGCTTTAGGAAGGGTTTAGGACAGGAAGGGGGGAAGGCTGGGGAAGCTAATCTTTCTTTGACTGTTGGGAAGGCTGAAAGTGAAGAGAGCGAAGTCCTTCCTCTAAAGAAGCCCGAGCACAACGGGTACCAAGTCCAGTCCCTATCTCGATAGGCGGGTTGAAGCCCTTTTTCTTGGTGCTAACACTCTTTCTAGGTTCTTTATTAGCTTAGGTTCGAAGCAAAGAAATTCTTTCTCTGCTCTTCCCATCACGGGACCTAAAACTGGCATTTGTATAGCTTTAGGTATCATTTAGTTCAAGACCTCGGTCAGATCCAACTTGAGGGGACTTCCTTATAAGCCTTATCCTTATATGGTACTCAAGCTGGAGTACGGTAGGGGCAGAGAGAATTTTCGATGGAGCGATGAAATACGTAGAGATCGAAAAGAACATCAACGGTGAAAGCACTATGCTGGGCCGACACTGACACTGAGAGACGAAAGTTAGGGAAGCAAATGGAATTAAATACCCTAGTAGTCCTAGCCGTAAACGATGGATACTAGACGCTTTATATATATATATATATATATATATATATATATATATATATATATATATATATATATATATATATATATATATATATATATGCTCAATGAGTGGGGTTGGCTAGGCGTCTACGTCTTCTTTTTTTGGTAATCTCAAAAATAAATAAATAAATAAAGATCGGTCGGCTCCCACCAGGCCTAAAGACTATTCTTTACCAGTATTTCGTGTGATCAGATTACTTGGAAATCCCCAACCCCAGACTTCCTCCACTCACCGACTTCAATCTCTTGCACAAATCTATCCTAGAAGTGTTCAGCAATGGCAGAAGCAGCCGTAATAGCAGTTGTCTCTCCCATTCTGAAACTCGTGATCGATAAGCTGGATTCTGGATTTTGTGAAGAGTTGGGATTGGCGCGGGGTGTCAACTCTGACATCGGGAGGCTTCAGAGCGTCCTTTCGACGATCAACGACGTACTTGATGATGCCCAGAGAAGATCCATCGGCGACCAAGCTCTGACCGGTTGGCTGAGGAAGCTCAAGGATGCAGCTTTCGATGCCGAGGACGTGGTGGATGAGTTCCAGTACGAAGCACTGCGACAAAGGAACCAGAGACGTAACCAGCTTATCGGAACGGTAAGTGACTTCGTTTCTCCTAACAACCAAATTGCTTTCCGCCTTAGGATGGCGCGCAAGATAAAAGAGATCCATAAGAGATTGAACCATATCGCGGAGGAGAGGTCAAATTTCCATCTGGCAGAGGGATCTACGTCAGGAAGGGCTCTCGATCGAGAGACCTTTTCAATTGTGAATGAATCCGAGATTTATGGACGAGATGATGACAAAGAGAAGATCATAAATTTCTTGGTCAGTGCGGATGATGGTAGTGATGTCTCGGTGCTTCCAATAGTTGGATTGGGCGGAGTTGGGAAGACCACACTTGCCCAGCTGGCTTATAATGATCAGGGGATAAAAGAGCAGTTCGATCTTAAATTATGGGTTTGTGTTTCAGATGATTTTAGCATCCACAAAATTATAAAAGCGATTATTGAGAGTGCCACCGGGCAAAAGTGTGATCTCTCAAACTTGGAAGCTGCGCAGCTTCAGCTCCAAACTAAACTGAGTGGGACGAGATTCTTGCTCGTTCTGGATGATGTCTGGAACGAGGATGAAGCAAAGTGGGAGAGACTGAAGAGCTTATTGAGAGGTGGCAAGCAAGGAAGCAAGATCATAACCACAACAAGAAGCGATGTAGTTGCCAGGATAATGGGTACGGTGGCAGCACATGAATTGCAAGTCTTGACATCCGCTGACTGCTGGACTCTGTTCAAGCAGAGAGCATTTGAGCCAGGAAGAGAAGATGAGAATCCAAGGTTGATTAAAATTGGACAAGAGATCGTTGAAAAATGTGGGGGCTTGCCTTTGGCTGCAAAGGCTCTTGGAAGTCTAATGAGGTTTAAAACTGAGGCGGAGTGGTTCCATGTCAGTGATAGCGAACTTTGGAGATTGCCCGTAAACGAGAACAGTATATTACCAGCATTACAGTTGAGTTATGATCAGTTGCCCTCTTATTTGAAGCAGTGTTTCGCTTATTGTTCCATATTTCCAAAAGATTATATAATTGATAAGGAGAAACTGATTCAGTTGTGGATTGCCGAAGGTTTCATCCCAACAATGAATGGTGATATGCATCAGGAGGAAGTTGGCAACCAATACTTCAATAGGTTGTTGTGGATATCGTTTTTCCAGGACATCAGGAAAGATGAGTTTACAGACGGATGGGTATGTAAGATGCATGACTTGGTCCATGATCTTGCATGTTCTATCGCAAGAGATGAGTCCTCGATCATGGAGGTGGGCACGGAGAGAAGCATTCCACATGGATGTCGGTATTCATCAATTGTTCATGACGATACCGTGTCGTCAACAACTCTAAAGGCAGCTTTCGAAGCAAAGAAACTTAGATCACTTATGTTATTGAAGCAATATTCTCCCCTGCGGATTGATATCAAAGAATTTGCCTTCTATGCGATGTCATCCCTTACTCAGCTTCGTGCATTGGATCTAAATGGAGCTGACATCGAAGAGTTGCCCTGCAGTATAAGAAAATTAAAACACCTTAGGCTCCTTGACCTGTCACTGACTGGAATTAAAGCTTTACCTGGCTCGATTTCCGACCTTCACAACTTGCGTACTTTGAACCTTGCAGAATGTTCGAGTCTTAAAAGTTTGCCAGGGGGAATGAGTAATATGAGCAGTCTCAGACACCTAGACATCAGCGGATGTCCATTGATTTGCATGCCCCGTTGGTTCGGCCGATTGAATAGCCTCCAAACAATGACCATGTTTGTCGTGGGCAAAGAGCATGGACGTACTATTTCCGAGTTAGAGCACCTAAATTTGATCGGTGGCAACCTAGAAATCAGGGAGCTTCGAAATGTGCAGGATCCAATGGAAGCCACGAGAGCAAACCTGGAATCAAAGACAAACCTGCGTTCCTTGTCTCTGGAGTGGAACAATTACTCAATTACGCTATTGACGGCATCTCCTGTAGGAGTGCGGGAGCAAGTATTTGAGAGGCTTCAGCCTCCCTCTAATCTGAAGAAGTTATCTATACCGCATTATCCAGGTGTCAATTTGCCAACTTGGATGACAAAAATGGAGCTAGCATCATCACCGATCCGCAATCTAGTTACGATCAAGCTGGAGGGTCTCGATGGTTGCATGCGTCTTCCGACGCTTGGTCATCTACCTTTTCTTCAGAGTATCTTTATAGGAATGAGTGCTGTAATGAGAATCGGAGTGGAGTTCTACGGTGATGGAGGTATGTTTCCATCTCTACGATATCTCGAAATGAGCTGTTTCCGGAATTTGGTGGAATGGTCTACAGAGGCAACAGCAGCAGGAAAATCAATGATGGCATTCCCTTGCCTTGAAAGATTTTCTCTAACAGAATGCACCACATATCCCACCATCAGTCGTGAATGTTGCTATCGAGGGTGATCGGCTACTATCAGCGGTGAAAACTGGAGGATTGTACAAGCTGAGACACTTGAGTATCCGTAACTGTGAAGCACTATTGTTGTCGTCCGGGTGGGAGTGGATGCAGGGCCTCACCGCACTTACCACGTTGCATATTTCTGATGATAAGATGATGTGTTTGCCCGAGGGCATTTTGCAACTGCGCATGCCGTCCCTCCAATACTTTGACTTGGGTTGCAAGAACTTGAAGTTCATATCAGGGGAAGAAAGGGATAAGCAACAGCAGCCTCCCACCTTCTTCACGACCATCCAAGATCTAGCAATAAATTTGTCCTACGAATTGACCGCTCTGCCGGAGTGGCTAGGGAGCCTCACTTCGCTCAGGAGTATAATACTTGATGATTGCAGCAAGCTAGCGATGTTGCCCGATGGGCTACAACGCCTCACAGCGCTTTGGGCACTATTTATTATCCACTGCCCCCAGCTGGAGAAGCGATGCGAGAGGGATAGAGGGGAGGACTGGCCCAAGATCGCTCACATCCCAAACATCCACATCCGGTGATATGGCATCACTACCATCCGGTGAAAATTTATCTCTGTGGTGCATCTTCTTCCCCCTTGTTGTCTGTCAATTGGGACCTTTTTCTTTTTCTCTCTCTTCCTTTCTTTTTTTTTTCAATCATAATGTTGTTGTGTTTACGTTTGCTGTTTCTTATATATCCTCCAATAAAAATAAATAAAAACCTGGTCCTCTAGGCATGAACTATTTCAAAGTTTAAAAAGTTGCCTAAATCTTTTTTAACATTATTTAATTTTTGAATCCCGCTTGGCATGCTTGTTTCTAAACTTTATGGTCTCTAAATGGAAGCCTATCAAGATCTTTCCTAGAATACCATTACTCAAGAACTAATTCTTTTTGCTGTATTCATGTAAGACTATCTTTTGAAGCTTGCCACGTTTACACCTCAGAAGCTTGTTGCCTGATCCAAACATTCATTTTACAGAGCAGTACTTAGATTTGAATGCTACATAAGCCTGCTCTTCTTAAACTGCAGAATTAGTATCTACAATCCAAAATCTAGCAAGCAACCAGATTGGGACTTTTTGTTCATTTCTATGCATTATAATCTTATGATTAGCATGCTGATGTAAAATTGTCTGTTTGTTTTTGATAATTTACAAGGCAAATGCCCCTTTTATTTCCACTTCACCATTTTCATGAACTCTATCTGCATGAGTTTTTCGGAATCGCTGATCTTTATCTTTTGGCCTATGGACAGCTAATTAGATGCTATAGCACTCTGCATTCTAAGGCTAGGTTTAATTCATAGAAATGCTGATTCCTCAACCTTACAAAGTTCAACGGACATAGCAAGCATACTTATCGCCCTTTTATGTTGGAAATATAACGCCGAAAGGATGGATGCAAGGACCAGCATATGAATGCTCAATCCAATTGTTGGTACTTCATGCTTAATTTTCTATCAATATTTGTATTTTTCTGAACCATGTCACTCAAGTGTTTAATTTTCAATTTACTTTATCATTGATTATAAAAATAATGTACATGTAGATCATCTGAATTGTACCAACAAGAGAAAATTCTAAGACTTTTCCTGGTTCTTAGTTCATCCGCCTATATGCTTTTGTTGTTCAATCAGCATTATATTGGAATGGATAGCGACAAATTGATCTTTACATAGTTTGTACGCCTGAAAGCAATGGAGCATAAATAGTTTATAAATGCCATGTACCTTACCATTCTGTGCATCATATTGTTATTAACCGAAAATCATATTGTGGAAGATATTACTTGAGCTTCTCTGCTCCTTCCATGAGCTTCTGTTCTTGACCCAGCACCATATTTGGGATGAATAGCAATATATTGGTTGTTACCTACCTTTTATGCTGGAAAGTGATAGAGCATAAAAGAGTACTTCCATGTCAAGTTAAATTTTTTTTGATTTTTTGCCTCTCATTGAGCATTCATATTTACTCAAACTAGAATTCCAAGATTTCCTCTCGAACTAAATTCAACTACAAAGGGAATTAAACAAGTATTGCTGCCTTTTATGGCTATTGGTGTATAACCCCATGAATAGCATTAAGTCAATTGATAATCTTGTAGATACTTTGCTGCATTCAGAGGGATATCGATGAGGTTTTCTCACCCATGCAACCCATTAGCCGGTCCGATCACATTAAATCTTCGTGTACCATACCTGTTTTATCTTCTATTAGCTTTCTATTATTTTGTTCATGTATTCCTTGAGTTGTAGCATGTGTTGGCTTATTTTTGAATAGAAATCTTATATTAATTAAGAGAAAAATTAAAAAAAATAATAACTATGGTAGCATTATGGTAATTATCTTTGGATCTAATGTATTATTTGGCTAAGCATTTAGTGCTGTGGCTTTCATATAACTTGCTGACGGCATTTTATGATAGCAATCAAAAAAGTTACAAAATTTTACTGGTGCTTGTCTATAGAATACTAACTCCTTCTCCAAGAATTCGTGAGTGCTAAACAATTTTTATTGATTTCCCAAATGACTAACTTAATGCTTGTTGCTTTAGGTACTGCAAATATTTTGTTCTTAATACCAACATGTGAGGTTTTATATGTTTTGATGGTATATTACTTTGGGGAAATTTTGTGATACTTTTATAATTAGTATGCGTTCATGTGAACTGTGGGTGTGTCTGCCGCTGGCATCGGTCAAAGACAAGGGATTACTTTTACCCAAAAAAAAACAAAAAGAGAGAAAGACAAGCGATTAACTCCTTGATTGCAGAAGCACAGGCAATGGTTTCAACTTGCATATGTGGGAGGTGTCTCTGCAAGGGAGCAGACGGCTTGTAAACACTCTAACCATATTATCATAATGTGGCAGTTTGCTTGTTACTTTATTACTATAAATTTGAAAAAAAAATATTATATACTATAGCTAATGAAGGCTTGCTAGCACTCTTTTGCATTGTAATATCATGGTAATTTGCTTTTCGATGTGTTACTATATTTTTGATAAAAAAAATATTTTATGTACTATAACTAATGCCCTTTTATCCAAAAATAGGAAGGAAAAAAATTTTTAAAAGAGTTCTTTAATTTTGAATAAAAAAAATATGCATTCAACTGATGGGTATAAAAATCTGATAAGAGACCAACTTGATCAAGATTCAGCTTTTTTCACGGTGGTCTAACAATCAGACTCATAATTAGACCAAATCAGAACTATAAAAAATTTAATAAAATTAAAATATATAGTCATAGATAAATTTCCATTTTAAAATTATCCATTAAATTACATGGGTCTATATTTTATAGCACTTTCTTATTATAGTAGATCAAAAATAATCCCATACTTTTTAAAATGTTATTTATATATCATAAAGCAAATAGGTACAACTCGTTAATCTGACTTCCGAGTCAATTAATCAGATTAGGTAATAACTAAAAATATTTATTAAATTTAAAAATATGTAAAATGAACGTAAAAATATATTTTTAGTAAAATAAATTTAGTTTGCTTACATTTTTAACTTCAAATATTATCTTTTAAATCATATGAGTCTTTATTTTACAATACACTCTTATTGTAGTAAATACAAAAATAATCACAAGTCTGCCCCAATTTTTTAAAAGAATTGTTTATATATAATCTATAAAAGAATATAAAATTTAATAATGCTCTTAGTAAAATACTATAATATCAAAAAGAGGAAATTCTTCCATGGTCCCATAACCATGTTTCCCACCTCTCTCTTTCTTATAAATTGATTTGATGGCCACCAAGGCAACATCATGTTATACTCATAATTCATTATGAACATCATATCATAAATCATTGAATAATGTTTAATTTGAGGATGAAGACCTAATCATCATTCAACTAGCGAACACTAAATGAACAATTGCAGGAAAATAACTGCTAGATGCTACAGTCTACTATGTTTGCTTTTTAGAGGGCAAATTTCAAGGTTCAACTTAAAAGTTGGTGTTGAAGCATGTCTCCTTACGCACTTGTAATTAATTGCTCTTTCAAAACATTTCCTATCATATTTACCAATACCCCTCACAAAACACCATACCTTTTGGAAAAATTATTATACTCATCATCATCATGACAAGATATAACAAATGCCATCATTGACAACCTCACTGTTTATAGAATCCCATCACTTCTATGTTTGCATTTCTAAGTATGAGAACATTATATGTTATGTAAATTCTCTATGACATCAATTCACACTAAAATACCCAAAGTGCACTGAAATTGCTATAAAGTATAATATATTCAGAAAATAATGAAGTAATAAGCTTTTCCTTACCAAGTATTTCTGACAACTGAATCACTTTCAGATAAAAGCTTCCAACTGCTATAAAGCCCTGGTTGTTAAATTGTCCAGACAACGGTAAATTCACATCCCATCATTTCTAAAGCCTAAGCTCCCTCACTGGAAATTTCACTTGCAATTAACATTGAGATATTTAAAGCACTCTTTTACAATAATAATAATATAATTCCCGTCGGTGCACCAACCGCATAATTCTTATTCCATCACTTAAAAGAATGCCATAGGATTGATTCATCACCAGTTACCCCTTCAACCCACTGAACATAGAAATAGCTGTCCGACATTATGAATTCACAACCAAGTTTGAGATCTGATGCCTACACACGTGGGGGCATGTAGCCAAATTGCAGATAATTTGTGCTGGTACCAATCTATCAAAGAGTTTTTCTATTATTGATGCACCAAGCCAAATTAACCCATATGGACATAGAAATGCAGACTCAGAGATCTCTTTGGCTCACTGCCTCACAGATCATAACTTGCTCCATCTAAATTACATTGCCATTCTTTTGTTAAATAAATTACATTGCCATTGATATGAGATTCAAAACAAAGGGAAATCTCTCTCTTTTTTTTTTTTTTTTTTGTCAGTCTGAAAAACCAATTCGATAAGAAACTATGAGTCCACAATCAAATTTGAGATCTCATTCCTCTGGGATGTTCTCAATTGCAGATTGTTTCTACTGAAGCCAATAAATCAAGTGTCTTGTTTGATGCACATATTCAAATTGAAGTCATGGAATTGGAAGATGCAAAGCATACTTAGAGCTCTCCTCAACTCCTCCCTTGCAATACTCTAACATGCTTCTTATTCTTAGAGGTACAAAGATTTACAGGAGAAGGAAAGACTTCATAAAAGCAAAGACAATTTCAAGTGTAAAAGACAATCTAATCCAAACCCCAAAACTAAAATTGGTAGCGAAAAACTCCTCAGTACACTCTACTTAACGCTATAAAACTCCAATATCCTAAACCTAAGAACAGTCCAGATGTGAAAACGGCAACCCAACTCAGTACTCGAGGCATTGAGAAAACCAACTGCCTTATCACACTCAAGCGGCTATGAAGGCTTTTGTTGCAAAAGATCTCAGCACCCCACACGTAAAATACCCTGCGGCCTTGCAAATCTAGGCTTCGGATGCCCAGGTATGATGACATTTATTTGAGCCAACAAAAAGCTATTCTGAAACCACTTCTAGACTGTTCATTTGCTACGGCTGACAAACTAGGGGTTAACACCCTAACATCTACCTGCAGAACCATTCGCAATTGCTCTCTTCTCTGTTGCTGGTTTAGCCATCTTCAAGCATCACCAGCTGCTACAGCCACACCATTTTCCTCGGATGGCTTTAGTTGTTCAAGGCCACCCTGCTGCACATCCTTGTTCAAAATTGTAACAGATTCCAAGGTTTCTGCAATCTGGGCTTCCCATTAGCAGCATCCTTCTCTTTCTCCCCAGCAACAGCATCAGAAGTTTTTCCATCCCAGGCCTGAAAGCCAAAAAGAGAGAACAATAAGCCGATGATAGGCATAATGGAAGAGTTTGTTAGAAAGTAACAAATGCTGCATCCATCAAGCAACAAAATGAGCAAATAGAAAACACAGAAGCAATGTCTCTTAAAATGGGATGCTTGCTACAGCCGAAATGGACATACTTTCCATAATAAACTGGCATGCCTGCTGCAGCCCAAATCTGATGCCAACAGCCACCAAGCTACATAAACTGGCATGCATGATACAGCCCAAATAGGCATAGCTGGCATGCTTGCTACAGCCCAAATAGATATAGTTTCTACAGTAAACTGGCATGCTTGCTACTAGAGGTGTACACGGTCTGGTTTCAGAATATTCTTAAACAAAATCATTAAATTATGGTTTGTCAATTTTACGAACCAAATCAGGCCATTTTGTCACTTAGACCGGATCAAACCAGACCAGTGAATTACGATTTGGTCTGATTTGATTAACGGTTTGATATATTGCAATATGAAAGACAGAAATTTTTTAGAAAGAAAAATATTTTAACCGTATAAAAACTGAAATTATCAGGATATTCTTATGTAATCATGAATGTATAAATACAATGCAACAGTGGCAAAATGTGATCATTATTCTCATTTTTCAAAAGAATCCTCCTTTCTTTCTCATATTACGCTTTATGGTTTCGTCTGATTTAATATTTATTTGATGAAGAGAGAAATGAGATTTTGCCAGCTCTGAGCTTGAGCTATCATCGCATGCCAGCACATTTGAAGCAGTGTTTTGCATATTGTTCTTTGTTTCCTAAAGGTTATCTGTTTGAGAAAGAGTATACGGTAAACTTGTGGATGGCTCAAGGTTATATTCGACAAGATGGAAGAAATTCGGTGGAAGCCGTTGGCAGTTCATATTTTGATGAGTTGGTACTGTAACAGCCCAGTTACTTGGGCCTGTAGCTCAGACAGCCCAACAAAAAAAAAAAAAAAAATTACAGAGGAGGAGGAAGATTCCTAGCCGGAGTCTTCTTCCTTCCCATTTCCGACGAAATCGGACTCAAAGAGTCCGACTAGGATAGAAAACCTCCACTATAAGATCCCCCGTCCTCCCTTAGGATTTTACAACAAAAATTTCAAAGAAAATCGAGGGATTTGAGAGATTTTCTCAAAGATATACCGTGGGTGGTTGATCGGAAGAGAGGGGGGTCGTCGGAGCTATCTCTGGACATCGGAGCAAGGTATTCCTTTTCTCCTTTTGATCCTCCGGTCATCGGTGTACTTGGGAGCCGGCGAGGTGCCGGTTCGGGCTCAAACAGGGACACCCTGTTTGTGATTTTTTTTTCTTTTCCTGCCGCCGGCAACAGGGATGGTGGCACTGCCACCGAGATGGTAGCATCACCGTCGTCAAGACGTTGCCGGGGAGGGTGGCCGGAGGTGGCTCATCTGGTCGGATTAAGGGGAGGCGCTCGGAAAGGGGCTCGGGTTCCCTGTTTTCGAGCGTGAGGAAGAGGAGAAGAAGTTTCTTCTCTCTTCTCTAAATAAAAAAATAATAATATATATATATATATATATATATATATATATACATATATATATAAAATAAATAAAAATAAAAAATAAAAAAATTAAAATATATAAATATATATATATATATAATATAATTATATATATATATACATACATAGATATATATAAAAAAAAAAAGAGGGGGGACATGGGTAAGAGTCAGATAAACCTCAATATATATATATATATATTTAGAAAATTTATTTGGTTAAATTAATTTATTTTGTTTGATAGGAGAACAGTCCAACGACCAGGGGGACAACGAGTAGGGTTTTGATTTTCAGACTATAAGGCTGTGAATTTGATTCCTCATTGATCAAGGTAAAAATCCTGTACATGATCATCACTATGTATGTTATTTGTTTATAATATTGAATTTGCAATACTGGATTTATAATCGATGAGTTTTCTATGCTTGAGACACCGATATATGGCTTATATGAATCTTTTTAAATAGGAGCATGTTATGAAAAGATTTTTATGGTTGAAGGTACGAGTCTTATGGATATGACTTATCAACTTCATCATTCTGTAATTTCAAATAATTCGATAAAATCAAGAATTAAATGAAAAGGATATGGTTTGGACTAGCCTCGACATATGGTCAGCCCGCCAGAAGCTTATGCCTGGGACAGCCCCCACTGGCTTACAGGTGGATCAGCCGGCCAGGAGCTCATGCCTGGGACAGCCCGCCAGGAGCTTATGCCTGGGACAGCCTCTCACGGACTTTTGTACGTGGGACAGCCGGCCAGGAGCTCATCCTGGGACAGCCTTGAAAGGCTTATATGAAAGAAAAAAAAAATTTGGATTGGAAAGAGATTGAGGTATGGTCTGGGTTAGTCCAAAGCCAAAAAGGAATAAAAGGTTGTCAAACCGAAGATGTGAAAGATGGAACATATAATATGAAATTCAACAATGAATGAAGATTTCATCTGATGATATATGATGATACATATTATTAAATGCATATTTGTGACAATATTTCAGTTATTATATACATATGAGTTTTCTCAATTGTATTGGTTTTAGAAATATTAATTTTATCTACTGGCTTGATGTACATGTGCAGTGATTCTTACTGAGCTGGAGAAGCTCATATTTTCCTTCTTATTTTTTTCAGACTCACAGGATGCTTAGTTGGATGGTTTGGGCGAGAGCAAATGAGAACTGAAGCCTTTAGTAATTTAGTTAGCTTAAATTCTCTGATACCAATGAACATTTGAATAATTGTATTGAACAAGTTTACATTCGATTTGAAGTTGTGACTCGGTTGATTGATTTGGTATTTAATTGGTTATTTAAAATTTTGAAGTGTTAAATTATTAGGCCTTACATGATCCTCAGGGCATTGCTCTAGGGTTGTGTGGCCGTGTCTCGTGCCCAACTCAGGTGCTGGATTTGGGGCGTGACAGAGTAGTATCAGAGCTTAGGTTTAGAAATCCTAAGGTTCATTTTAGAGGAAGAGTATATGGGTAGACTTTTAGATGAAAATTGACTAATATGAGATATTTTTCTTAAGTTCCTGACTAAAGTGAAACTGTGTAGGTTGACATGGCTCGAGAGACTGAGCGTGGACGAAATCGGAGACCTACTCAATTTGTAGATGGCTCTAATGCTTGGGAGCCCGCTATGCAACAAGAAAACGCTCCACCCTCACTGGATGATGATGTACCACAACAAGAACATCCTATTGAGCCTGCAGAGGTCACTCCCGGGGAAGAAACTCCAGGAGAACCTCCTGAGGCTTCACTTCACCTGAGAGTTGGCGCCCTTCTTCTGCCTGAGAGTTTAGCCACCCGCATCGGCGTCCTTTTTGACTCCAAGCACTCTTCGCACCAGTTTTCGCCATCCCCACCGGCTCCCCACCGCCTTCAGTCTTCCGAGCCCCTTCGGGGGGGTTCTCCTACTGGGGCTTCTGCCCCGGAGGCCAACCTCGAGAGGATGCCACGGACCATGAGGAGTATGAGGGGAAAAATAGCGGCCTGCGAATTTTTCGGCTGTCGAACTGTCACTGAGGGTTCCCACCACCTCAAAGGGGGCTCGAGGGAGAATTTCTTCAACAACAGGGATTTAATAACGGGGACAATCGGTGAGCGCATTCCGCCCGAGAATTTCAGAGTAGTTGAGCGGGGTGACACCGGTCAAGGGGGCAGAGTTGTCATCACAAGCTGTGGCGGAATTCTTGATGTCGTCGGGGTCGAGGGACCAGAAGCGGTCGGCGCTGACGGTGGGGTAGTAGAACTTGTTGTGGGGACGGTGGAAGTAGCGCATGCCGACCTTGCCGGAGTACCTAGGACGGTGGTTGTCGTGGAGCACACGGTGGTGGTGCATGCCTCCGGCGCCATCGCGGCCTCCGGGGTGCCTCCGGTTCTTCTTGATGCAGGTCATCATCGCCGCTGCCGTTGCCATCGCTGCCCCTTGAATTCTATCCCCCCCTTTTCTCTCTAGGGCTGGAGTTTCGATGATGGAGCGAAACGAGGCGGGGGGCGAGAGCTGAGGGATTTATCACACGCACTGAAAAATACTGCCGAGAAGGATGGAACCGGAAGGAGAAGTTGGGAGCTTGAAGTGGTCTCCAATGCGTTCCTTTTGAGTCTTGTAGTAATATTTTTTTTCTCAGCCCCCAGGGCCTTGTAACGTACACCTTTGTTAATCAAGAATGAGAAGGAGATTTTGTTACTTTGTCCGCACTTTGCGTCGAATTGCTGCCTGCCGAACTTCTTTCATTTACCATTGTTATTGTTGTATTCCCTTCTTTTTCTTTTTCTCTTTTTTTTTTTTTTTGCCGACGTCGTCCAGAGGTCGCTGGTTGTTGCCGCATCGGCTCGCTTTTCCAGTCATCCTTCTTCTTCAGCCTTAATGGCTGTGTAATGCATATTTAATAAATAACATGAGAAGAAAATCTTTCGCTACCTCTTTTACTCATGTGTTGAATTGTCGCTTGTTGAGCTTCTTTCGGCTATTGCCTTGCTTGAAATCGATGCCGTTCGGAGGTACCCGATTACCGTCGTATTGACCCGTCCTTTCATCCATGGCCGCAGATTTGCTCGGGGCCGCTCGGGTTTGACGTCCTCTTTCAGAGTTCGAGCTCGGAGGTCCGAGCTTCTCGTCACCCTGAGGAAGTCGTCTTATCTCGGGCTTGTGTTGAGGGCTTTCTTGAAGGCCGGGGTTTTTGATAAGAACCCCAATCCTTGCTGGGACAAGGTTCTCTGCATCTTTGATGCCGTTTGTTTTCCATTCGTCGCTGACGTAGTCCGTCGCTTTCCTTTTTAACTCCCCTCCCCTTTCTCCTTTTTCTTTTTCGAGTGGGGGTTTTCCCTCTGCTCTTGGTGGGGTTGCGGGAGCGGGAAGGGGCTGCTGGGAAGGTCCCCTTTTCCCATCCGATCTTGAATGACCAGACTTTAATTAGTGTCAGAACAGGATTCTTCCCCTATTTCTGATGTAATCGATTTTAGCTCAGGTTAGGACAAGATCCTCCTCTTATCGCTAACGGGACTATGGGGGCACATATGGGCATTGCGGGGCCTCTCTCCCATCCGGTCTAAGTGTGACCAGGCCTTCGACCTTGCTCAAGTTAGGACGAGGTTCTCCTCTTATCCCTAACAGGGCTGTGGGGGCACATATGAGCGTTGCAAGGCCTCTCCCCCTATCCGGTCTAAGGGTAACCGGACCTTCGACTTTGCTCATGTTAGGGCGAGGTTCTTCTCCTGTCCCTAACATGGCTGTGGGGGCGCATATGGGCGCTCTTTGGCCTCTCCCCCCATCCGATCTAAGGAGAATCGGGCCTTCGACTTTGCTCAAATTAGGGCGAGGTTCTCCTCCTGTCCCTAACATGGCTGTGGGGGCACATGTGGGCATTGCAGGGCCTCTCCCTCCATCTGGTCTAAGAAGAATCGGGCCTTCGACTTTGCTCAAGTTAGGACGAGGTTCTCCTCCTGTCCCTAACATGGCTGTGGGGGCACATGTGGGCGTTGCAGGGCCTCTCCCCCCATCCGATCTAAGGAGAATCGGGCCTTCAGTTTTGTCGAGATGAAGTTCTCCTCCTGCTCCCGACACGGTTTGTTTTGACTATCCTGTCGATATAGGCTCATGCCAAGAGAGGAGACATGTAGATATGAAACTTTTATTTAAAATAAAGTTATCGGTAATACATTCGTAAGTTTTTCGAGCTCCATGGTCATGGGAGGTCTGCTCCTCTGAGCTCCTTGAGGTAATAAGTTTCGGGCCGGACTACTTCTTTGACTTCGTACGGGCCTTCTCAATTTGGGACGAGCTTCCCTCGATCCTGAGGTTGCGAGACAACGGCTCGTCGAAGCACTAAATCTCCTGCTCTAAAGATTTTATTCTTGACCCAAGAATTGTAATAGCGGGCAACTTTCTGTCTGTAAGCTGCCATCCGAACTTAAGCTACCTCCCGCTTTTCTTCCAGTAAGTCGAGGTTGGCTTTAAGACCTGACGAATTGTGATGTTCGTTGAATGCTACGACTTGTGCCGACGGGAGTTTAAGCTCAATTGGGATAACAGCCTCCGTTCCGAAGGCTAGAGCAAAGGGGGTCTCTCCCGTGGGCAGTCTTTGGATAGTTTGGTATGCCCACAGTACATGATAAAGTTTGTCTGCCCAAGTTTCCTTCGCCTTTTCGAGCCTCATCTTGATCCCTTGCAGCAGGGTTCTGTTGGTCACTTCAGCTTCGCCGTTCGCCTGAGGATGGGCTACTGACGTGAAGTTGTGGGAGATGTTTAGATCTTTACAGAATTCGGTGAATCTTGCTCCCGCTAACTGCCGTCCATTATCAGTGATTAGGGTTCTTGGCAGGCCGAACCTGCAAACGATTGACTTTGAGATGAAATCTTGTACTTTAGCTTCTGTGATTTTCGCCAGTGGTTCGGCTTCGACCCACTTGGTGAAGTAGTCAATCACTACCAGGAGGAACTTCCTCTGTCCCGATGCCATGAAAAAAGGTCCAAGGATATCCATCCCCCATTGCGCAAAAGGCCATGGGGCACTCAAGGGTGTAAGCTCGGTGGCGGGCTGTCTCTAGATGTTGGCATATCTCTGACATCGGTCACATTTTCTGACGTATTCAATCGAGTCATGATGCATTGTCGATCAGTAATATCCTTGGCGGAGTAACATATGGGATAAAGATCTAGCCTCTAGATGGCTTCCATAGATTCCTTCATGCACCTCCCACAAGGCGTATTCAGCCTCCGAAGGCCAGAGGCATTTTAGAAGGGATAAAGAGTATGATCTCTTGTACAACTTGTCCTCATAAAGGATGTATCGGGAGGCTTGATTTCTGAGCTTCCGAGCTTCTTTTGCATCATGAGGGAGAACTCCGTCCCTGAGATATGCCATCAGTGGGTCGATCCAACTGGGCTCATGATCAATTTCCATCACGGGCTGTTGCCCAGCTATGCAACCCAAGAGGGGGGGGTGAATTGGGTTTCTAAAAAATTTTAAGCCCAACAGATTACTTATGAAGAACAAAACAAAGACTTTAAATCAATATTAATTACCTAAAGCAGTATTGCAATGATATAATAAAGAAATAAGATAAAGCGATAAAGCACACCACAAACACAAGGATTTATAGTGGTTCGGTGCTAACCTTGCACCTACATCCACTCCCCAAGATCCTACTTGGGAATTTCAATCCACTATCCTTTGTATTCAACCCGAATACAAAACGTCAGAAACTCCGACACTAGCTATCCCAAGCTAGATCACTTGTTTCTCGGGTACAAGTAAACCCAAAACACTCCGATTTCAGGTTCGGATCAACCTTTCCTTGTTTTGGAAATCCTCCAAAAACAAGAACAAAAACTCACAAAGAGTTAGAAAATTTTGAGCACAGATTAATACAATAACAGCTCCTTAAATGAACGAATATAACAATAAAAGCTTTACTCAAATGAAGAACCCCTTTTTCGGATTTTCTCAAAGTGGATGAACGCTTGAATGTTTGAGAAGAGGTTGATTGTTGATTGAAGATCTCTTGAAAGCTTTGAACGATCTCTAGATCAAGGTTGAAACACTAGGCATGAAGGATTCTCTCCTTGAAAGCTCTTGCTTTTCTCTTTCACACTCTCTCTGGTATATTGTGGATCCTCTCTTTTTTTTTTTTTGGATTTTTCGTTGATCTCAGGCTTTTTCGTGCAGATTTTGGATCCTCTCTTCTGTTCTTCTCTCTTTGATCTGTCGATTGATCTTCTTCTTTTTCTCTCCAATTTGATCTGCTATTTAAACTGCAATTTCTTTCACCATTTCAAGCATTTTGTAGCATTAGAAGCAAGAGAAAATAATTTAGGTAGATAAAGAGCCGTTAGAGCAATTTTAGGAAGCATAAATGGCAATTAAAATGGGTAAAAAAAATAGCCGTTGCTGACATTTTCCGTCGCAGAGGTCGACTCATGAGTCGACTCATGCATCAGGAGTCGACTCATGAGTCGACTTCTGTTGCACAGACCAGAAGGTCTGATTTCTGGATTTTTCGGCTCAAATCAACAGAGGTCGACTCATGAGTCGACTCATGCCTTGTGGGTCGACTCATGAGTCGACTCACAGGTCGTGCCAAGTCAAAAATCCAGCGTGCCATGGAAATTTTTTGCGTGCCAATCAGCTCACAGTGCCATGAGTTGACTCATGAGTCGACTCATGCACTTCAAACCTTCATAACTTCAAAAATATAAGTCCAAATACAATAAAATTTTCACCAATAGTTTACAAATCATTTGTTCTATCAAATGATACTATCAAATCAGAATTTTAGTGAAATTACGATTTTGCCCTTGAAGAGCATAAGGACTTTTTCATTTTAAAATTATTTGTATCCCTTCAATCTGCTTTGTAATCATCAAAATCAATCTAGGAGCAACAATCTCCCCCTTTTTGATGATGACAAAATATTTGAACAAAAATATTTATGTTAATGCATTAATTTTAAAAGAATCCATTATAGGTGTATATGCTTGAAAAGAGTATGATTCTTTTGGCATGTAATATAAATGCAAAAATAGTTTGTTCATTTTCTTAAAGATTTGAAAAGGATATTAGATCATTTTGAGTTTAAGATATATCAGAGCAAGAGAAGATAAATAACTTTTGCAATGTATCAGAGTAAGAAAAATAATTTTTACAATGATATCAGAAAAGATTTTACAATGTATCAGAGCAAGAAAATTTTATAATATATCAGAGAAAATTTCACACTGTATTAGAGCAAATGTCAGAGAAAATTTCACACTGTATCAGAGCAAATGTTATAATATATCAGAGAAACTTTCACACTGTATCAGATCAAATTTTATCATGTATCAGAGCAAGTTAAAAGAAATTTTAGGGTGTATCAGAGTAAATCAAATTTCTTAAGTTGTATCAAGGTAAATAAAATTTCAAAAGATGTATCAGAGCAAGTTTGAATTTTGAAATATATCAGAGCACATAAAAAAATACTTATTTGCATTGTACTTATGATTTTGCTTTAGATGGATGGCTTTTTGTTTAAGTTCTGTCTGATACCAAATTTCGATACCAAATTTCTCAAAGTTTTGTTTAATTTCTCCAATATTTGTTTCCCAATATATTTTTTTTAATCTTCCAATTTTTGTTTAATTTCTCAAGTTTAGTTTAATCTTTCAATTCTTGTTTTTGTTTAATTTCTCCAGTTTGGTTTAATCTTTCAATCTTTGTTTTTCTTTAATTTCTCCCCCTTTTTTTCATAATTTAGGGTTTTGCTTTTTTTTTTAATTTCAATTTTTGTTTTTGTTTAATTTCTCCCCCTTTTTGACATCATCAAACATAGTTAACTCTTCCTTTTTCTGAAACATTCTTTAATTTCTTCCCCTTTAGAGTTTTTCACAGATGTTTGCTCCCCCTTAATATAGCAATTATCAACAGCAAACAACAACAAGGAGAAGACAATATTTCCACAAAAGAAAATATATAACCAAAATATGATCGATATCATTACAAAGAGGTAGAAATATAGGTAAAAGATGATTCCATTAATATCATAATTGTTTCAATACATAAAATTCAACCAGCTAAATGTCAATACATGGCCCCAAGGTATAGATCCTAGAACAAGACACTAACACCTAGGATCTAGTAAAGATCAAGATAAGTCAATGATCGGAGTCATCAGATATAGGGTGAGGAGATGATGGATCAGAAGTGCGTCCTCTACCCCGTCTGCCTCTGCCACGAGCAGGAGAGCGAGATGAACTGGGTGGCTGAGAACGCTGAGATGCTAGGGACTGAACAGAAAGGGTGAGTCTAATAGAATCAAGTACGTTCAGTGCTCTGGAAACAGATTGAAGTAGAGCAGTGAACTGGGTGGTAGCATGCTCACTCGATCCTCGGATCTCTTTCCTCAGTAATTCATATCCACCTTCTAGAGCTCCTCTGAGCCTGCCAGCCTCTGTAGTGAGGTCTGTGACCTCAATGGTAGACTCCTGTGGCTGAGGATGGGCCAATGCAAGGACTTGCCCGTGCAAGTCAAGAACTCTGCCAGTCAGTCTCCAGACTGTGTCCTCAAGCTGCTGGATCCTGATGGACTGATCTGATATCATCTAAAACACAGTGGAGATGTGGAGAGTAATGGTCTGATCAGAAGAGGTAGCTCCAGGTGCAAAAGAAGTACTACCCCACTGGCTAGACAGCAAAGAAGCCACACGCTGAGATATATGCTCGATCTGATCGTCAGCCAGTCTGAACTCTGAATGAGGTGCTCTGCTCTCTGGCTGATACACTGATGTGGGCATCCTAGTAAACTCTGAAGGGCCAGCCTCAGTATCAGGAATGAACTGGGTATCCGGTGATGCTGCCCTGAAGTCATGTACAGGAGAAGATGGACCTTCTTCTTCTACTTTGCCTTCAGTTCTGTCTTCAGCTCTTTCCTCAGCTCTCTCCTCAGCTCTTTCTTCAGAGCCCTTGATCCAACCACCAACAGTCTTTGTAATTCCCATTCGGTGCAGGCTGTGTTGGTTGAAAGTGTCCACATGTGAGAGCTTGGTAGGTGTCTCCCCCTCACAGCTAACTCCAAACCTCCTAAATACTCTAGTAAGGGCCATACCATAAGGCAAGTGTGCCTTGGATCTGTTCAAAGTTTCTCTCATGGCCTCTATCATAAGTGCAGGGAGGTTTAGGGGGGTCTGAGTGATGATATGAAACATGACACATACATCTCTGCCAGATAGTAGATCATGCCTACCACTCCTAGGAAAAAAGAGTTTTGTTACAATCTGATGCAGGACCCTCATCTCAATGGATAATAGCTTTGCTTCCAATTTGTTTAAACTTCCTGAAAAAGCTTCTCCTAAGATAATTCTGATCCCTTCTTCTTTAATTGGGAGTTCCATATATGAGTATCCTTCACTAGGCAACTGAAGTATATCTCCCAATATCCTAGAATCCAAGCATATGTCAATCCCCTTGACTGTTGAAGTCACTGACCCGTTTCCATAATGTAGGTTCTGGTAGAACTCTCTAACTAGATCAACATAGGTGACTTCCTTAAGGGAGCAGTAGAGTTTCCATCCTTGATTTTTGATCTTGGTAGCAAAAGTAAAGCCTTCTTTCTCAAAGAACCGAAAATCTATATTTTTTTCGGTTTCTACTTTTCTATCAGAAAGAGGATTTACACTGGGGCTTATGGAGGATTGAGAGGGACCTTGAGTAGGTACTGAAACTGGAGTGGGAGCAGTTGAAGACTGAGCATGCCTTTTCTTTCGGACAACTTCTTCAGGCTCACGGATTGATTTCCTTCTTTGGGGAAGTTTCATCTTTGGAGCCATATCCAATAAAGTAGCAGACAAGAAGACTTGAATTGAGAGGAGGAGGGATCACAAGAGAGTAAAGAGGAATTTTAGTGGAGAAAAGAAGTGGATTTTGGAAGTTCGGTGAAGTGCTAGGGCACGTTCCAACCGCGCCAAGCAATGCGAGAAAGCACGAGAAATCTCTTTTCCAAGGAGGCGATTTTTGGTGGAGAGTAGGAGGGAGAATTGCCTCGAAATAAATCCTTGGTTTTGGAGCAAGAAAGAGTTGGAAAGAACGGCTTTCGGAAGGAAGACGATGAGAAGATGAGTCGTCTCACAAACAGGGTTCCCGTTTAAAAACAATGAGCCCGTGGGAAGTTTGTGGGATTTACAAGTTTGCCATTGAGTCGACTCATGGGGGTCGACTCATGAAGTTCAGAAATTCAAAAAAATATAAATAAATTCCAGAAAAATTCAAAATTTTGGAAGAAGGAATTTTGTTCAATGATAAGTTTTTAGAGTGATAAATCTGAGCTTTTGGGACCAGGATGGATGTTGAAAATTGAGCTCTAATCAATTCTTTGAAAATTGAGAAATTTTAGGCAAATGGATCTAGAATTCCTAGATTTCTCCTAATTTCACAGAATCTATCCTCACTAAGGGCCTTTGTAAAGATATCAGCTAATTGATTCTCAGTGCAAACATATTCAAGAATTATGTTTTTGTTTTGAACATGTTCTCTTATGAAATGATGTCTTATTTCAATATGTTTGGATCTTGAGTGTTGTATTGGATTTTTAGATAGATTTATGGCACTTGTATTATCGCATTTTATTGGTGTTTCATTAAGTTTGATTCCAAAATCTTCGAGTTATTGCTTAATCCACAAGATTTGAGCACAACAACTTCCGGCTGCAATGTATTCGGCCTCAGCCGTAGACAGTGCCACCGAATTTTGTTTCTTGCTAAACCATGAGATTAGGTTAACTCCAAGAAATTGGCAAGTTCCACTTGTGCTTTTTCTATCTAATTTACATCCAGCAAAATCAGCATCTGAATATCCTAACAAATTAATTTGTGAGTCCTTAGAGTACCATAACCCTATAGTTTGTGTACCATTTAAGTATCTAAGGATTCTTTTAACAGCATTCAAATGAGATTCCTTAGGATTAGATTGATATCTAGCACATAAGCAAACACTAAACATGATATCAGGCCTACTTGCAGTTAGATATAATAATGAGCCAATCATACCTCTATAGTATTTTAAGTCTACGCTTTTACCTTCATCATCCTTGTCAAGCTTACTTGAGGAACTCATTGGTGTGCCAATTGGTTTGCAGTTCTCCATTCCAAATCTTTTGAGTAGTTCCTTGGTGTACTTGCTTTGGGTGATGGAGATTCTCTCTTTTGATTGTTTGATTTGGAGTCCGAGGAAGAAGGTGAGTTCTCCCATCATGCTCATCTCGAACTCTCCCTGCATAAGCTTAGCAAAGTCTTGACAAAGGGATTCATTAGTAGACCCAAAAATTATGTCATCAACATAAATTTGTATAATTAGCATATCATTTTGATTTCTTTTAATAAATAGGGTTGTATCTACATTGCCTCTTGAGAAACCATTATTTAGTAAAAATTTGCTTAGCCTTTCATACCATGCTCTAGGTGCTTGTTTTAGACCATATAAAGCTTTATTTAATCTAAAGACATGATTGAAAAAGCATGATTTTCAAATCCAGGGGGTTGTTCTACATATACTTCTTCAGAAATGTATCCATTTAAAAATACACTTTTAACATCCATTTGAAATAATTTGAATTTCATAAAGCAAGCATATGCAAGTAGAAGTCTAATAGTTTCTAGTCTAGCAACAGGTGTAAAGGTTTCATCAAAATCAATTCCTTCTTCTTGATTATATCCCTTAGCAACCAGTCTTGCTTTATTTCTAATTACATTTCCATGCTCATCTAATTTATTTCTAAAGACCCATTTTGTGCCAATTATTGAATAATCTTTAGGTCTTGTCACTAAGGTCCAAACATTATTTCTTTCAAATTGATTAAGTTCTTCTTGCATAGCATTAATCCAGTTATGATCATTTTCAGCTTCTTCAAAAGTTTTAGGTTCAAGTTGAGATACAAATGCACAATGATTAAGTACATCTCTAAGTGAAGAACGGGTTTTTACCCCATGCATAGGATCACCGATAATTAACTCCTTAGGGTGGTTGTGAACATACCTCCATTCCTTGGGTAGGTCATTTGTACCTTAAGGTTGTTCTTGAATTTCTTCACCTCTTTCATTTTGTTCGTCTTCTTGATCCTTGTCTTCTGGAGTTGCTGAATCTTTCAGAGTGATCTCCTTTATACCTTCTATTAGTGGATCTGCATCATCAACACCCTCATTCTTCCTTGAAGGAAGATCGTTAGATTCATCAAAGACAACATGTATGGACTCCTCAACTACTAAAGTTCTTTTGTTGAACACTCTAAATGTTTTACTAGTGGAGGAGTAACCTAGAAAGATTGCTTCATCTGATTTTGCATCAAATTTACCAAGTTTTTCTTTGCCATTATTTAATACAAAACATCGGCAACCAAAAATATGAAAATATGCAATATTTGGTTTTCTTCCTTTCCAAAGTTCATAGGGGGTTTTCTTTTAAAAATTGTCTAATTAAAGCACGATTTAAAATGTAACATGCTGTGTTAATAGCTTTTGCCCAAAAATATCTTGGAAGGTTGCTTTCACAAAGCATGGTACGGGCCATTTCTTCTAAGGTTCTGTTTTTCCTTTCAACTACCCCATTCTGTTGGGGTGTCCTAGGAGCAGAGAAGTTATGGCCAATTCTATTTTCATCACAAAAATTTTCAAAGTCATGATTTTCAAATTCTGTTCCATGATCACTTCTAATATTTTGAATTGAAAACCCTTTTTCATTAGTGACTTTTCGATGAAATTTAGTGAAAATTTGAAAAGTTTCATTTTTGTGAGCTAAAAAGAAAACCCAAGTAAAACGAGAGTAATCATCTATTATTACAAATCCATATCGTTTTCCTCCTAGACTAGTGGTTCTAGTTGGTCCAAATAAATCCATATGTAAGAGCTCTAAAGATCTAGAAGTTGAAACAGTGTTTTTGGATTTAAATGATACTCTAGTTTGTTTACCTAATTGGCATGCATCACAAATTCTATCCTTTTCAAAGTTCAGTTTTGGCAAACCGAGAACTAAATCCTTTTTAATTAATTTTGAGAGAGAATGCATGCTAATGTGTGCAAGTCTACGATGCCACAGCCAACTAGTCTCATTTATTTTAGCATTTAAGGAAACTAGGCATTGCATGTCTAATTTAGTTAAATCATTCAAGTCTACCATATAAACATTGCCATGCCTATGTCCTATAAATTTAATGCCATCGTTAATAGGACTCATCACAATGCAAACAGATGATTCAAAACTTACTTTATATCCTTTATCACAGAATTGACTAATGCTAAGTAAGTTATGCTTTAAACCGTTAACTAATAAAACATTCTCAATGTATTTGGAGGGAGTGATACCAATGTTACCTATCCCGATGATCTTTCCTTTGCCATTATCTCCAAAGGTGACCATCCCTCCATCCTTAGCATCAAGCGTGATGAATTGTGATTCATCACCAGTCATGTGTCTCGAGCATCCGCTGTCAAAATACCATTTCCTGTTTCCTTCTTGGGATGCTAGACACACCTGCAAGCAAAGGTCACGTTTCTGTCTTAGGTACCCAAGCTTTCTTGGGTCCTTTCAGGTTAGTCAGAATGGTTCCTTTTGGAACCCATATTTTCTTTGTGTTTGCATATTTGTTAATAAGACATGTGTATGATTTATGTCCTATTCTTCCACATTTAAAATAAGTAATATTTGTAGACTTGTTACTTGAATAATTTACATAAATATCCTTCAGAAATTTTTGTTTCTTCAGGGGTTTATAACCAAGTCCAGCCTTATCATATATAGCTTTCTGATTTTCAAGGATCATATTTAGTTTGTTTGAACTTAAGGTGAACTTATCTACTATAGATTTCAGCTTGTTCATTTCATCCTTTAAGTTTTGATTTTCTTGAATCAAGGTGAATTTTTCAATTGAAAGATTTTCAGCTTGTTTCACTAAGGACTGATTTTCCAATTTCAGCTCTTTGTTTTTCTTTCCTAGTTTCTTTAATTCATCAATTGAATCATAGAATGCTTCATGCAATTCTTCAAAAGTAAATTCACTAGTGGATTCAGAAGTTACCTCATTTTCATGTGCCATCAGGCACAGATTGGCTTGTTCTGTTGAGGTTTCCTCGTCGGAGCTTGAGTCATCACTCGCACTCCAGATCGCCATCATTGCCTTCTTTTTGAACTTCTTTGGACCTTTCTTCAATTGTGGACATTCGGATCTGAAATGTCCTGGCTTCTTGCACTCGTAGCATATAGGAGGTTGATCTTTCTCCTTTTCTTTGCTTTGATCCCTTTTTGTGAATTTTTTTCTCATCTCCTGTTTCCTTTTTCTTAGAAACTTCTTAAATTTCCGGGTGATGAGAGCCATCTCTTCATCCTGATCTTCATCTTCAGAGTCATCCGTTTCATAATCAGGCGAAGTTGTGGATTTGAGGGCAATGGTTCTTTTCTTTTTGATTTCATCCTCTTGATGTTGCTTCATGCTAAGTTCATGAGTCATCAAGGATCCAAGAAGCTCTTCTAGAGGTAGAGTGTTCAAGTCCTTTGCTTCTTGGATGGCAGTCACCTTGGCTTCCCAAGTTCTTGGCAGTGACCTGAGAATCTTCCTTACAAGTTCACTGTTAGTATAAGATTTGCCAAGACTCTTTAAACCATTGATTATATCAGTAAAACGAGTAAACATAGCAGTTATGGACTCATCATGCTCTATTTTGAACAATTCATATTTATGTACAAGCATGTTTATTTTAGACTCTTTTACTTGATTTGTTCCCTCATGGGTTACTTCTAACCTATTCCATATTTCTTTAGCAGATGCACAAGTAGAAATGCGATTAAATTCACTAGCATCTAGTGCACAATAAAGAACATTCATGACTTTGGCATTTAATTGTGCCAATTTCTTGTCAACCTCATCCCATTCTTTCTCGGGTTTGGTTGACTCCTCACCATCTATAATCTTGGTGGGTGTGTGAGGACCATTCACTATGATACTCCACATATCATAGTCGAGTGCTTGTATGAATATCTTCATCCGAGCTTTCCAATAGGTGTAATTAGACCCATTGAAAAGTGGAGGTCGGTTTGTAGATTGCCCCTCGACTAGAGAAGTACCGACATGGGTTGCCATAGATCTTTGGCTCTTTGATTATTAGATCAAAGAAGGGCTAGAGCACCGGCTCTGATACCACTTGTTGCCCAGCTATGCAACCCAAGAGGGGGGGTGAATTGGGTTTCTAAAAAATTTTAAGCCCAACAGATTACTTATGAAGAACAAAACAAAGACTTTAAATCAATATTAATTACCTAAAGCAGTATTGCAAGGATATAATAAAGAAATAAGATAAAGCGATAAAGCACACCACAAACACAAGGATTTATAGTGGTTCGGTGCTAACCTTGCACCTACATCCACTCCCCAAGATCCTACTTGGGAATTTCAATCCACTATCCTTTGTATTCAACCCGAATACAAAACGTCAGAAACTCCGACACTAGCTATCCCAAGCTAGATCACTTGTTTCTCGGGTACAAGTAAACCCAAAACACTCCGATTTCAGGTTCGGATCAACCTTTCCTTGTTTTGGAAATCCTCCAAAAACAAGAACAAAAACTCACAAAGAGTTAGAAAATTTTGAGCACAGATTAATACAATAACAGCTCCTTAAATGAGCGAATATAACAATAAAAGCTTTACTCAAATGAAGAACCCCTTTTTCGGATTTTCTCAAAGTGGATGAACGCTTGAATGCTTGAGAAGAGGTTGATTGTTGATTGAAGATCTCTTGAAAGCTTTGAACGATCTCTAGATCAAGGTTGAAACACTAGGCGTGAAGGATTCTCTCCTTGAAAGCTCTTGCTTTTCTCTTTCACACTCTCTCTGGTATATTGTGGATCCTCTCTCTTTTTCTTTTTGGATGTTTCGTTGATCTCAGGCTTTTTCGTGCAGATTTCGGATCCTCTCTTCTGTTCTTCTCTCTTTGATCTGCCGATTGATCTTCTTCTTTTTCTCTCCAATTTGATCTGCTATTTAAACTGTAATTTCTTTCACCATTTCAAGCATTTTGTAGCATTAGAAGCAAGAGAAAACAATTTAGGTAGATAAAGAGCCGTTAGAGCAATTTTAGGAAGCATAAATGGCAATTAAAACAGGCAAAAAAAATAGCCGTTGCTGATATTTCCCGTCGCAGGGGTCGACTCATGAGTCGACTCATGCATCAGGAGTCGACTCATGAGTCGACTTCTGTTGCACAGACCAGAAGGTCTGATTTTTGGATTTTTCGGCTCAAATCAACAGAGGTCGACTCATGAGTCGACTCATGCCTTGTGGGTCGACTCATGAGTCGACTCACAGGTCGTGCCAAGTCAAAAATCCAGCGTGCCATAGAAATTTTTTGCGTGCCAATCAGCTCACAGTGCCATGAGTTGACTCATGAGTCGACTCATGCACTTCAAACCTTCATAACTTCAAAAATATAAGTCCAAATACAATGAAATTTTCACCAATAGTTTACAAATCATTTGTTCTATCAAATGATACTATCAAATCATAATTTTAGTAAAATTATGATTTTGCCCTTGAAGAGCATAAGGACTTTTTCATTTTAAAATTATTTGTATCCCTTCAATCTGCTTTGTAATCATCAAAATCAATCTAGGAGCAACACGGGCTGTGATTCTTCCGTACTTGGGCACTTCAGAACTTCAAAGAGAACACCCTTGGGCAATTCAGCCGGAGCCGACGTAGCCAGCTTGGAGAGAAGATCGGCCCTGGTATTTTTCATTCTTGAAATCTGCCTGATATGGAAGCTACTAAAGGCGGGGACGAGCTCCTTTACCTTTTCAAGATACTTAGCCATGCTGTCCTCCCGCGCTTCGTAGTTTCCGTTGACTTGTCCCACTACCAATTGGGAGTCGCTGTGAACTTGGAGCTGATCTACTTCCAATTCTTTGGCGATCCTCAACCCTGCGATCAGAGCTTCATATTCAGCTCCATTATTTGTTGCGGAGAACTCAAAGCGCAGAGCGTACTCCACGACGATCCCCTCTGGACTGATCAAGATCAGGCCCACGCCTGCGCCCGACATGTTGGAAGACCCGTCCACGTAGAGGGCCCAAAAGCAACCAGGGAGGTCGGCTTCTTCTTCAGGGGAGTCCGATTAGGGCTCGGGGTCGTCCATTTCACCCTGCTCCGGTTCGGCCTCCTCCAAGATAGTGCACTCTACTATAAAATCTGCCAATATCTAGATTTTTACCGTCGGTCTGGATCGATAGTTGATGTCGAATTCGATGAGCTCGATCGCCCATTTCGCCATCCTCCCGGAGGCATCTGCCCGGTGTAGAATCACCTTGATCGGCTGGTCGATGAGTAACGTTACGATGTGCCCTTGGAAGTAGGGTCGGAGCCTCCGGGCTGCAATCAACAGGGCGTAAGTTAGTTTCTTTAATTTAGTATATCTGGTTTCGACGTCTCTCAACGCGCGACTGACGTAGTAGATCGGCTGTTGAATTTTCACCTTTTCCTTAACAAGGACTGCTGCGAGAGCCATAGGGGAGACTGTCAGGTACAAAAATAGCTCCTCTCCAGGTTCGGGCTTCGCCAACAACGGAGGCGAGCCGAGGTAGCTTCTTAGCTCTTCGAATACCTATTGGCACTCAGGGGTCCAATAGAAGTTCTTCGGCCGCTTGAGGGTTTGGAAGAAGGATAAGCACCGTTCGGCCGACCTCGCGACGAAGCGATTCAGGGCTGCTATCCTCCCTGTAAGGCGTTGAACCTCTTTTACCGACTTCGGGGCGGCCATTTCCTAGATGGCACGAATTTTCTCTAGATTGGCTTCAGTCCCGCGCCCCGACACCATGAAGCCCAGGAACTTCCCCGAGGTCACCCCGAAAGCACATTTAGTCGGGTTCAGCTTCATCTTATATTTTCGGAGGGCACCGAAGGTCTCCTCGAGGTCGGCGACGTGGTTCATGAAAGATTTGCTTTTCACGAGCATGTCGTCCACATAGACCTCCATATTGCGGCTGATCTGCTCCTTGAAGATTTTGTTCACCAGCCGTTGATAGGTCGCACCTGCATTTTTGAGGCCAAAAGGCATGACCCTGTAACAGTAAAGGCCACGGTTAGTAATGAAAGCGGTCTTTTCTTCATCTTCCGATGCCATCCTGATTTGGTTATAGCAGGAGAATGCATCCATAAAGGTGAGAAGCTCATGGCCCGAGGTCGCGTCCACCAGTTGATCAATTCTGGACAGAGGGTAGCTGTCCTTTGGGCAGGCTTTATTCAGCTTTTTGAAGTCTATACACATCCTCCACTTGCCGTTTGCCTTTTTGACTAGGACAACGTTGGAAATCCAGTCAGGATAATTGACTTCCCTAATGAACCCAGCTTTCAGGAGTTTGTCCACTTCCTCGGCTATCGCTTTCTGCCTCTCAGGTGCATGGCCTCGAATTTTTTCTTTCGTCGGTCGATGCTTTGGATTGACGATCAGACGGTGCTCCATGACTTCCATGTCAATCCCCGGCATGTCTGTTGGAACCAACCGAAAACGTCCGCATTCTTTCGTAGAAAATTGATGAGATGCGTCCGCACCTCTTCCCCCAGATTGGAGCCGATCTTCACCACATGCTCCGCATTCCCGTCGTTCAAAGGAATCGGAACCAGATCTTCGATTGGGCCACCCCTCTCCTCAGCGAGGTCGTCGCGGGCGTCCAGCCCATCAACTGGGCAGAGGTCGGATTGGTCACTTCTTCGCAAGGCTATGTTGTAGCAGTGTCTGGCCAGGGCCTGGTCTCCCCTGACCTCTCCGACCCCCTGGTTGGTAGGGAATTTCAATTTCAAATGGTAGGTTGACACGACGGCCCGGAGAGCGTTGAGGCCAGGTCGGCCGAGGATCGCGTTGTAGGCCAACGACGCCTTCACCATCAGAAAATTCACCAGAGCCCTGGATTGTCTTGGATATCGACCCGCGGCTACAGTCAAAGTTATTACTCCCTCCACCGGGACAGCGTCGTCGGTAAACCCTACTAGAGGGGAGCTAATCGGCTCCAAATGGCCGTCAAGGATGGACATTCTTGAGAAGGCATTGTAGAACAAAATATCGGCCGAACTTTCATTATCGACAAGAATGTGGCGGACGTCGTAATTAGCTATATTCAAGGAAACTACAACCGCGTCGTTATGAAGAAATTGAACTCCCCGAGCATCTTCTTCAGTGAAAGTTATGGATTCCTCAGTCTTTTGCCCTTGGGAGGTCCGGCCAATACGCCGGTCGTTTCCTAACGGGATTCTTCCGAGATGGTGTTGGCAAAATCCGTCGGAGACCGATTGTCTGACCGCTCCATGCCGGCGGCCGTTGCCGGAGGAGGAGGAGCCTGGAAAACTGGAGGCGAGGTCAGAGCCTGAGATCTGGCCGCGGAGGTCGTGGGTCGCCATGTGGATGCTTCGCGGGAAGGCATCAGGCGAAGATCTAGTGGGGGAAGGAGGAGAGGACGTCGAAAAAGATGACCGGAGGCGGTCCCGTTGAGCGCTCCTTTAAGAACAAGGGTACTACGAAGACACAGTCCTTCCTCTAGTGCCAATCCTATTGGTGCAAAAATCTGCCTGCGTCGGAGAAGCTGGAGTCGAGGGAGTCGCGGTCGCCGCCGGGACCTGCAAAAGAAGTCTAAACCGGAGTTGGGGTTGCTCCGGCAAGACCCTCCGATGTTCAAGTCAGTTCTCTGCCTCAACAAGAATGGAGTGCTCGAATGAAAATTTTAGCAGAGTTTCGGGATAGAAATTAGAGCTTAGAGAATAACGTATCTGGGGTCCCCTTTTTATAGGCAGAGAGAGCAATGGATTGATAGCGACGTTTGTAACCGCCTAGTAGTGGGCCGCTCGGGGTCAGGAAGAGTTTATTATGAAGAGTAATGGGGGGAGTCATGGCTGTCACCATGGCTCGCCACGTAGAGTCAGTTGCGGAGAGTGGAGCGGCGTCCGTTGTCACGACTCGTCAGGGAGTGGTGGAGCCGCGCAGAATCCGTCGCAGGAGGTGGAGCAGAATTGTGGCCATTATTGCGGCCAGCCAGGGAGTGATGGAGCCGTGCGGAATCTGTTGCATGAAGTGGAGCAGAGTCATGGCCGTTACTGCGGCCAGCCAGGGAGTCCAGGCCTGTCGGCCGAAGCTCGGTTGACGCGCCTGGTGGAGAGAGGCGGCTATCCCTCTGAAAGGAGCTCGGATGTTGCTAGCGGGCCGTCCACCGTTGGGTACCTTGAGCGTTAGTACTATAGGCGAGGGCCGTCTGCGATTCAGAGTCGGGGATGAAGTCCGACTCCCGTAGGAGTCCGGACGAAGTCTACCTACAGTAGAAGTCAGGGACGAAGTCTGGCTCCCGTAGGAGTCCAGACGAAGTTCACCTGCAATTGAAGTCGAGGGCGAAGTCCGGCTCCCGTAGGAGTCCGGACGAAGTTCACTTGCAGTAGAAGTTGGGGACGAAGTCCGGCTCCCGTAGGAGTCCGGACAAAGTTCACCTGCAATTGAAGTCGGGGGCGAAGTTCGGCTCCCGTAGGAGTCCGGACGAAGTCTGCCTGTAGTAGAAGTCGACAAAGTCTGGCTCCCCTAGGAGTCCGTCTATCGTGAAGAATCTGGTCGACGCTGGTGGGGGTTTATCCATCGGCAGAACTCGAAAATGCTACGGAGGCTCGGCCGCCAGAGAGGTTCGGAAAGATATCGCCGAAGGTCGGAATTTAGCAGAATCCCCGGAGGGTCACTCCTGGTGCGAACTTCGGCTGTTGGGGTATTTTGTACCCAACAATTCATTTTGGGTGTGATCCAACATGTTTTGATCATTTGATGTAGATCGGATGGCCGAGAAGTTGCAGAAGTCCGATCAAGAGTGTGTTTTCGATATTAGCTCGATTTTTAAGTCTTTAAAAGGTCCAGTTCCGTGAACAGAGAGACCCATGGTGTGTGCGGCTTTGTTCGAGAGAAAACCCAGTAAATAGAAGCACGATACCGATAGGAGCAGAAGCAAGGCTTCAAGCAGGCTGTTGGACAGTGGACAGCGGTTGCTTCAGGGGTTAAGGAGGATCTTTTTAGAAAGAGAGCTTTTGTGAGGGAGAGTTTCTTGTGATGGAGAGATTGGATGTACGAGAGTTGAGAGTGTGATCTCTTCTTGTAATTTTTTTCTTTTTTCATGGTGAAGCTTGCATGCCCCATGGAGGCGAGCTTTTTTTTTAGTTGATCCACGTATCTGATTGTTTCTGTTTTATTTTTTTCTTTCTGCTGCGATATGCATATCGAGAAGATCTTGGGAGGTGGTGTCCTGGCCAGACATCCACCAACAAAACCAAGTAGAGAGAAAAAGGAGGGGTATAGAGGGAGAAGGAGACTATGAAGGCATCTCAATCAAGTTCTTCTATTTTCTTATCCTCTCAGAAAGTAAGCTAAGGAGATGATAGAGAGAAGAAAACACACACCCAATATCCACACCAAACTTTTCTCCTTTCTACCTCTTCTTCACCTCCATCTCTCTCCCATTCTTCCAAAAATAGAGCTAATAGAGTAAGAAAATAAAGAAAACAATAGAGAGGGATAAAGGAGATTAGATGGAATAAATAGGTTGGTATAGGACAAATCAGGTGAAGTTTCCAATCATGGCTTGGAGCATCCTCTATGCCATGCTATAGTATGCTGTTGGGGGTATCAACACACCCCATAGCTGTCCTCATGTAGCAGAACTTTTGCCCGCGAAGTAATAATCAAACAAATCCAAGTTGGCTAGTATTGATTTTCCCAAGCAATAGTTACAGATCTTTGTGCATTTCATTAAATTGGATTATGTTGGTGGTGGGGGTTATATAGTGGATGGGATTATGGGGGTAATAGTTGGATTAATTAAGCAATTTGGGAGAATTGGGGCTGGTGGCATTTTCAAGGGTGTTCCACTGGGATTGAGAACTATGAGAGGTCTAGGAGTTGAGAATAGTATGTTTCTATTGCAAGCTATGGAATATGTAGTGGGTGGTTGCCCATGTCAAAATGGTGTGTTGAATGGATTCAAGATTGGTAGTTTACTTGTTCGGTATGAGAGCAGTGGAGGCAAATATGAAGATGGGAGCAACGCCCATCTACCTGTAGTAGTGCATAATTATGTTACTCTTGTTGTGGTTATTCTACTTCTTTCTTCTGTTTCAACGTGTCAAATTTTTGTGATCCAACTTATTATGCCTCACTATGTCACATCGGTTCATCAGAATGGGCCTTAGCTTGGTAAGTATTCTTTTGTCACTCTCTTCATAGTGCTCATCTAGGTCACTTATGAGAGGTTGCTTCATGTTTGGTATTGGACATGCTAATTATTCTTCGCTTGATCATCATACTGATTTATTGCTTAAATAGTTCATATTGCTTCTCATGTTCAGATCACTACAACTACTGCTTCCCAATGCATTTGTTATGGCCACTACATTGGATTACTGTTGCACAATGTTTAGGATTCTCAAAGGGTTGGAGCTTCATTTCCAGGCGTTTATCATGCTCATCTTCTATAATACTGTTTCTTCAGTAGCCAGATCACCAATAGTCTGTTCATCACCTACTTTTATCTCCTCCTTGCCAATTCCAAGACTTTGGCAATTGTTCAACACGGCATGGGCCATCTAATACCAATGGAGATGTGCCCAATTTTCTACAATCTGATACTTGCTTTTGGGTTGTTTTTCCTACTGCTTATAATCTTACACTGGTGTTTTATTTATCATGCCTTCATACTTTTTGTTCTATAGCTAGCTATGCGGTGGCTTTTTGTTAACACTCTTTTTATCTTCCTTCATGTAATCTTTCATTAATTTTTTTTCGGCCTGTTTTTTGTGTATTGTAGGCTTCTTCTGTACTTGTATTTGTATAGTTCTTGTATCAAATGAATTGAGTTGTACCTTTATAACCAAAAAAAAAATTGGACCATTGCTCCGTGATACTATTCTTTTGGGAAGACTTATTAATGAACCACCAAAAATCTTTGTTACTTGATGATTCGAATCTCTATTCTTTCCTATGTCATCCATAAAATGGAGATCAAACCCTTCATCTTTATTAGAGTCATCCAGGAATATCATCCTGGACATTGTGTGGATATTCTTTTAGTTTTCATTATCTCTATCATCACTCTCTTGTTCCTTCATACTGTTCTTTAATAAATAATCATTGTGAGCATTCCATTCTCGAAATTGATAGGTGCTTTGAAAACTGTACAACAAAGAAAGGAGTCAAATTCCAAGCGTGAGATGCATAGTTTAGCAACTATCAAAATAAACATTGGAATACAATAACACATGCAAAATAAACTCTCCACACTAAATCAAACATAAAGAGACCTATATTTTTGCTTGGAGTTTAATAGGCATTTTCATTTGTTAGGCTTATTTTATTATAGAAATCTTCTCTCCCACCTTCACCTAAACAATATACCCTTTTAACCCTTTGAAAAATAGAGAGGAGGTTGTCACATGAAAGTTAGTCCTTAATTTATTCAATTTATGAGCTGATCCTTCTATTTTCGTTTCTCCTCCAATCCCGCCCATGAGACATTCGATGTCACCATCCCCCTCCATACTGACTTTCGCAACCCCACCTTTCCTCTCCATGATGGCTCCCTCCTCCTCCGTCTTTTTCTCATCGGTGACTCTTTCTTCTCTCTCCTTCTCTTCCACCTCATCCTTTCTCCTCCTCATCCTCTTCTTATATGAATGAGGGATATTTTCATTCACTAAAATGGCAAACTAATGCTGTTTAAGTGAACGGCAAAAATATATTAGAATATTTCAATAACTAGAAGGATCAGTTTGATATTTGTTAAAATATAGAAGATTGTAAATAAAATCGAATTCAAATTAAAAAAATATTTCTGTAATTTATCCTTTTTTTGCTAGACCAAAAGATATTTTTATTCTTAAATTTTAGCCAAGATCATTGCCTTGGGGTGATCTTGGATACCTAACCCTAAGAACGGATATCCCATTATTGGGTTAAGCAAAGATTTGAGGAGTGGAGATGATTTAAGATCATGGCTACGTAGGATCGTCATGGTGCAACTAAATATCGTGATCTCATTAGCTCTACCCACATTATCCTTAATCATGAATAATCATTATATACCAAATGCTCATGAATTTTCTTTCATTCATCTCTTGGTGGGAAATGGATAACAAACTTCATTTTGATTTGATCAGTGTATAGGAGATGACCTTCGAGCATTGAATTCCTTAACTTATACATGCTTTGTGATACTCGGTCTAATCCATTGATCGGCCGGCTTGACCCATGTTAGGCCTAGCCTCTTTGGGCCAGCTTGGTGTTGTTGAGTGGTTTGAAACAACTTGCTCTTGAATCAAATAGGGCAGAGCTCATATTCGACTCCCAGCCTTGGCCAGCTATAATCCTTCCACCTAACCTCATCATAAGACCTTATCAAAATCCGTTTTTCTCTCTTTCTTCTCCTCTCTTTCTCTTATAGTTTTCCCAATGTCCACCATCATTACCATATCCGTGGCCAATCCTCACCGAACATAAGGTAGAATTCACCTCCACCTCCTTTAACATCCCTCCACATTTCTCATCGAGAAGCTCACCAACCTAAATTTCAATTTAGAAGCACCACTCCCTTATTTTGGCTATTCACTGAGGTTTTTCTTCGAAATCCGTAATGACTTGGTGAAGCCACGCTCGCTGGCGATGGTGGTTGAGACTTGAATCTTCACTAGGACCAAGCCTTATTATTTTCTTGCTTTCTCATGTTTTCTCCTCCTCCAGATTCCACCACAATCATCTATCATCGATCAACCGACCATGATCACTAACACCACTAGCAGCCACCACCGGCCCCTATTCCCGCTTCCTACGAGAGTTGGAGAAACCCCATCTTCTCTCTTTCTCTCTCTCTCTAGAGTTGGTTGGAGCCTAGCAGGGGGTCCCTCCCTTCTGATCCTAATTCCCCTGCCCTGGTAGCCATCCCCTATTCCAGTTCTTCTTGAGCAATATAGGATTCCATCATTATCAACTCCTGTGATATTATTATTATTAACCCAGTCTAAACCTCATTTCATGTGTTGCTCGGACTCCAAATTTATTGCGATTGGGGGGATCCACCTTTATAAGACCACAGTGCTAGCAATGGAGCTGAGAGAGACCTGGGAGGGCATTCTGCTTGCAAGACGGGTCTTGAGGGTTGATCGGCTAGTCATCAAGGGGGACTCTACCACATTGGTAGGTTGGTTGTGGAGGTGGGTTGGGATTCACTTTGAGCACTTGCTTATCTATGACATTTAGAGAACTATACTAGGCTGCATCTCCATGGACATCAGACACATTTACTGTGAAGTGAATAGTACCGTAAACTAGATAGCTAGCTATGTTGCCTAGCACTCAGGAGGGATTAGTTGGACTGATATATCTTTTTTGCCTTTGTCCTTTCGGGATATTCTTTTCAATGATTGTTTTGGTTGTATTCATACTCATCTTATATAAGTCCTTCATTTTATTAAAAAAAAAAAAATTCAACGTGGTACTGCAATGATAGTTCTTAAATCCAAATTTTTGAGAAAAAAATTTCAGAATTTATTTGAATTTGTCTATATATTCACAAGATGACTAATGATCTATCTTTTCTAGATTTTTTTAGTGGATTAATATAATTCTTTGATATTGCATAAAATTTTAAGTCAATATATGCTATTTATGAATTTATTGGGCCTATGTTTTGAACAAAAAAGTAAAATTAAAAGTAGAAAATAATTTGGAGGTAATGCTTTAATTATGTGATATTATGCATGTTGTTTATCTATATTTTATGAAATCTGCATATTTTGATTAAAATATGATTTATGTTGTTTTGTAAAAAGAGAGCTTCAATATGAATCAGATGTAGGACCTCAATAATGGGAACCAACTCTATCACTTCAATTATTTCATGACTTGATTATTATGGACTTACGGACTTACTCTGTAAGGGTTAATTACAATATTATGGACCTACTATACAAGAATTAAGTGTGATAATATGAACTTACTATAATTGGATTAAATGTAGCATTATGGGGTTTGTAGGGGTTATGTGCAATATTATAAACCTTGAATAATTTGGACTTGAGTTGAAGATAACAATTTTTTAACTTGGACTTGTAAACATGAATATGCATATTTGAGTAATATTGGACTTGTGAACCCGATACTTTCTACACTGACAACTAGCATAGATACAATTTGAATTCCAATTGGACCAAAAAATGAAGATAGAAAGGATCGCTCAAACTTTGAGTCAGGAAACAAAATATCTGATTAAAAGCATCCCTTTTCATGGTCCCAAATGAATGTTAACTACTTTCATATCTCAAATGTAAAACTGATATAGATATTGGAAGAACAAGTTTTTCATTTGAACCCTTCATGAAAAAAAACATAAAAATGGCGCCTTTTCTTCAAAGTAAAAAACAATAGTTTACACCCTTATTAAGCCTGAGCTGATTGCAACTTTCTTGTAAGCTAGTAAGCCATCAATGTTCTCTAAATCCATCCCAAAAGAAACTACTAGTTTGCTATTGCTGGCTTTGTAGTAAGACCAAAACCAAAGGGGAAGATAGGATCATAATGTGGATCGCCTACATTCATTGGGAGCTGATCCACGGACTTGAACCATGTCCGTGAGAGCTTGCCAGAGAATGCATAGTCACCGAAGAGCACATCTGCTACACCCTGGCCTTCAGTTCCAGGGAGCCATGCAGCCACAAGAGCATCGATCATGTGCACATATGGCTCAATCACAAGGGGCCGCCCAGAGATTATGATAACAACACATCTTATGCTTTTACAGACATTCTGGATCACACTTGGGCCAGGGTCAGGAATTGTAAGTTCTAAGTTGTCTCCAAATGTCTCTGCATATGGCTGCTCTCCAACTGCTACAATTGCATAAGAGAATTGACCATGATTGACAAAGTCGGAAGCAGGGTTCTCAGAGTAGACAACCTCGGTGGTGGGTTCTACAGTGTTCTTCACGGCATCAAGGATTGTGGTTCCTGTTGAAGAGGATCAATCAGAGTTTAAAACATTAACATGCCCTACTATGTTTGAAAGAAATGACAAGCAAAGTGAATCTCAGGTGTTTTGAATTTTTACCAGTAGTTAGATTGTTCCCACTGAGTCCTTGCCAAGTGATTGTCCATCCTCCACACTGACAGCCCAAGTTGTCGGCATGGCTCCCGGCAACAAGAATCTTCTTTGCCTTCTTAGGAAGAGGCAACAGTGGATCGTTGGTAGACTTTCCATTTTTTAGCAGCACAAGTGATTTCCTCACAGCTTCCCTGGCCAGCTCCCTATGCTCCTATTAGAAATAATAGTTTTCAGTGATTGAACAACATTATTATGAGAGCAACTGAATAAGTTTTGATAAATCTAGTAGTAGCTTGTCTGCAAGAAAAAAATTCAGACAAATATTGGACCGAACAATAGATTTCTTGGTTTATCATTTCTTTTACTGTTCTGTGGTTCATCCTATTTTAACTGCTGAATGTAGCTCATGAGTTGGCAAGGCAGTATAAGAAAGTGACTAACCTTCTTCCCGAGTTCACCAGCTAAGCTAAGATCAGCATAAGGCTTTTCAAAGAGACCCATGGTGAACTTGACCCTAAGGATCCTTCTTACCGCATCATCGATTCGGCTCATGGGGATGATGTTGTTTTTGACTTGGTATGTGAGATCATCGATGAACTCTGGGTAGTCATAGGGAATCATTACCTGCAAAACATGTAAATTGAGAAGATAATAGCTCCCAGCTAGGAACTTGGTCTGGTGGAGGTGCAGAGAGAGAGAACAAATAAAAAGTCATATATTGCAGAAAAATAGGAGTGAAGCAAGATTAGGTTTAAATCAAAACAAACAAGGTGTTGTTTTGTTCCTCTATAACTTTGTCGTCTAATATCCTCATGCTTCATGGAGGGATCAAAAAAGTCGGCTGAATTACTGATGAAGGTAATCTATAACACAGCTTGTAACTAATGAAGCACATGATGCCATAAGGTGACTCTGGGATACTAACCATGTCAATACCAGCATGAATTCCCACTTGTATTGAATATGAGTAATTAGCATGTGGAGGACTAGTAATCCTGTCAATACCTTGCCAATCTGATATTACAAATCCCTATTGATTTAAAAAAAAAAAAAAAAAAAAAGAAGAAGAGGTATTTCAGCCTTAAAATATATAGAAATTGATATTTTAGGAATCAACACATGATGGAGACCAATAAATGATGAGTTGCTATCCATTGGAATATAGATGTAAGCACTATCCACGAACCCTGAAATGGAGCTTGTTTTTGAGAAAGTCCGTCACTAGGTAATGGTTAGCATGCATTTTCACTCCATTCCAACTTGAATAGGAGATCATCACAGTTGAGACACCTTTAATGATAGCATCATAGTAAGGAGGCATATGAATGCTGAGCAGCCCATGTAGACCAATGATGGTGTTGTTCTCATTGATGCCTTTGTATGTTCCGCCATCGCCAACATAGTGCTTAGCACATGCAGCAACATTTCTCTTGCTGGATGTAAAAGCAGAATTATAATCACTCAACACAACTGTAGAATTATTTAATTCGGTTATACTTTGTCATGGGATCTCATTCCATTGATGAAAGAATCTTTCACAGGATCCCATTACTTTGATGAAAGGATCTAACAGTTTTGATGGCAATGAAGCAAATATATAATAACAATAATAAAATAAATTAACCTTTATAGGTTCAAAAAGCTCAAAGCCTCAAACCAAATCAAGAGTAATAACTACCAGCAGACCTATAAACACAAAAATGTGATTTCAAACTTCCTTTATTAAACAATTTTCTTTAAAAAAGGAGCCTTCCAGAAGAATGACTTCAGGGGATTATTGCATTAATGACCACAGTCATAGGCCCTACCTTTCAACAGTTGAGTTTGCAAATTTTTCTCCATTTACTTATAGGTCTAAATAAGCTTGCATCAAGTTGGTGGATTGGGAGCCAAAAATTGAAACTAAAAGATGTTGGCTTTATATGGAGGAAAATTAATGGATGAAACTAACTTAATTGAAGATGCTATTGGCAGAAATATCTTACAGTCCAGCAACAAAGGGAACTCCTTTGCGAGAATTTGCTGGAATTTCTCCTTGCAGGCCAGGGATGATTTCTGTCATTTCCTGGACAATTTTTGGATCTTCACTGTAGCTTTCATAGCAGCGACCCCATCTTGGATCTCTACAAACCTGCACAAGCTCAAGGAGAAGAAGAAGACTCAAACACAATGGTCCTGGATGTTCTTTGAAATATATGTTTAGCTTATTTATCTTTTCTGCAAGAACCAAAATTCACAGAAACAGGATGGTTTTATGTCATTGTTACCGCAACACATGGAGCAAAAATATAAGGAATGCCTGTTGCTCTCACTTCAAGAGCAGTAGCAGCACCAATTCTCTTCACAAGTGCTGGCTCTCTAATAGGGAAAAATAAACATGTTAAACAAGAACACAAATATTATGAACATACAAAGAAAACACTATGGAATAAAAGCAAATTTGCCGAATTTGATTATCATTTATAACTTCTCTGACTACTAAATTAAGCTGTACTTTAGAAAAGCAGATATCTGGAACCACTTAAGCTGCCAGAATGCTGAACTGGCAACAATGCATCAATTTTTTCAAGACATTTCACCTAAAGTGTGAACAAGTAGCAACCATAAGTTCAGTTCTTCCAATACATATGCTGGATATGGCCTTGGAACTGTGAGAAACTTTGACACTCTTTGATGATAGCAAGCTGTGATGCAGGAATTGCCTTTTCAAAATGACTAAAATAATATTAAAATATTTTTTCCTAAACAAAGGTACTTGGAAGAACTTCAGTTTGTTTGCAGATATATGGCACCACTGCTGGTGCACATAATTCCTTCTTCTGAAGTCCTGCAGGGCCACTAGCAACACATTGAGCTGGTTGTGAGGGGAAAAAAGGTGCATCTATATATATATATATATATATATATAGTACATTTTGACCCATTACTTTGACAATTCCTAAAATATGGTGCCTGGCTACAAGACTTGCAAAGCAAATGAATTGTTCCCAAATGTTTATCTGTGGATGTAAATTTTTTAAAAAATATATATACAGTTTTTTGGTGACAAATTAGTTTCATCACTAATGTTTTTTTATATATGGCGACAAAATAATTTATTGCAAATGGATTTTGATTTTTTGGTGAGGATACTATTTCATTGCTACATAATTTTATAGTTTTGTCACAAAATGTAGACTATTTAGTGATGAACAAGGTTTCATGACACATTATTCGTTGTGTAAATTTGCATTGAAATAGTTTTCATTGCTAATTATCTAGATTTTTAGTGATAACAATATTTCATGGATAAATATACCTTTATCGTCAACATACAGAGTTTTGTCATAGAATACTCACTGTTTGATGATGATCAGGGTTATTGTATAGACTTTTACAATGAAATAGTTCTCATTGCTAATTATTTATGATTTACTTTTCTGACAAATTAGTTTTGTCGTAAACTGGTCTGGATTTTTAGTAATGATAATATTTTGTGGCTAAGAATTTATTTGTTAGAGATATAAAAAGTGTTGTTACAAAATATAGACTGTTTTGCGAAATCATTTTTTCTTATAGTTCTGTTTACTAATTACTCATGGGTTTTTTTGGGATGAATTAGTTTCATCAGTAATATCTAACCTTATTTTTTGTTACTAACTGAATTTGATTTTTACAATGATAATATTTCATATAAAATTTTATATTGTCTCATTACTCAATATTTTCTTACAATGCTCAATTTTTAATATTTAAATAAGTTAAGTATTCTATTTTATAATCAAATCTGTTATTAAACAAGTTGCATAAATCTACTTTGGCCATTCGTCTTGTTACGAACTGAATTTGATTTTTAACAATGATAATATTTTGTATAAAATTTTATATTGTCTCATTATTCATTTTTTCTTTACAATGCTCAATTTTTAATATTTAAGAAAGCTAATTATTCTATTTTGTAATGGAATTTGTTCTCAAACAAGTTGCATAAATCTACTTTGGCCATTCGTCTTGTTATGAACTGAATTTGATTTTTAACAATGATAATATTTCGTATAAAGTTTTATATTGTCTCATTACTAAATTTTTTTATTTACAATGCTCAACTTTTAATATTTAAATAAGTTAATTATTCTATTTTATAATCGACTCCGTTATCAAACAGGTTGCATAAATCTAATCTGGCCATTTGTCTTGTTTAAAACATTTTTATGTTGTCTTATACAGAGGAGGATGATAAAGAGCCTTATCATTTTCTTCATAAGGTAATATTCCAAGAATGATATCCTCTCTTTAAGACACACAAGCTCATGCTTCTTGACCATTCACCAAAAGGATAAGTCTCCCTGACCATTGTCTTTTATAACAAAACAGTGAACTGGACAATAATGCTGTTATTTTTCTGTTTTTATCCGTTATTGTCCTTTATAACACTATTATGAAAGTCATTATTTTAATATTCAACAACCACAAATCGCATAGGATGGGGCAAACAATAGCCACTGTAGCCATTATAACAGAATAACAGTCCCTTAGATGGTCTCTTAGAATGGAATGACACTGTACTTGAAACCTTGACCTTAGCCATTCATATAGCAAACTAAATGTTCCATGGAAGCTGAAACATGTCTCTTTATAAGAATCTACTATCGCCTCAATCATTCATTCTTCCAATTTTAACAATCTGCTCTATCAATGCTATTCTCTGATATTTGATCAATAATTAGTCCCAGTTCAGTTTTATCCTCTGATGTGCATCTCCCCTTTATCTTCCCGTGAATATTTCATACTTATTTTTGACTTTAGGAAAAAAGAGATGTGCTCACTGTACTAACTCTATTATCCATTCTCTCTTTTAATTCCTCTTTTTTGGTAACTTCTTTCATATTTCTTTTCACTTTAAACAAGCCCATTAATTTCTTGCCTAAAACAAGACAATTAATTGCTTCTCTCATCTCCTCGTCATTAGTTTTCCACTCTATATTAGTCTGCCTCTTTATTTTTTAAGCCAATCTTTTCACCCCAAAGTAAATCTTGTAATACAATAAAAAATAGAAATGTTTGTCACCATATACCATCAAACTCAATTGAAAGCATTCTAAGAAGACAGGTAAACTTGTATATATGGATTTTAAAAGTTTATAAAGCCAAAAGCCTAAATATTTTGTTGCTGAGCAAAACTAAAAGCCTTAAAAGTTGAGAAGCATTTGTGCCCAAAAGGAAAAACCAAGCATATATATATGGAGAATCCTGGAAATGAAACAGTCAAGCTGTAGCACCAGGAAAAAAGGAGCTGTAATTATATCAAGCAACTCATCTCCAACACCATTATTATATGTAAGAGAGAATGTCATTAACAAATCAAGTTTGAAAAATTGCGTCATTTATTAGTTTCTTGAACAGCCAAATATTTGTAAATTCACCAAGCAGCATTAAGCAATGAATCACAAAGTAGAAAAAGAAATAAAAATATAACCACCAGATTAATATCCTAGTATCAATTGAAAAATACTTGCCTGGTTGCTCCCAGACCAATATTATGTGGGAAAACCGTAGCTTTATAGACATTATTGTGACCATGAACAGCATCAATGCCATAGATCATGGGAATTCCCAGACGGGTAGAAAGAGCAGCCTTCTGCATCTCATTTACCATATTCACCCAAGTTTCCGCAGAAGCTTTAGGAGCAGGCACGCTACCTCCCCCACTCAATACACTACCTACATCATATATTCAGTTTAGAAAGGACAAATCATCTTTTGATCTATGTGTTTTGTGAATTAAATCAGGAGGCCGTACCTATGAAATATTTATTAATAACTTCAGATGTTGCATTTTCCCTTGCAATTTGTGACATCTGACCAACCTTCTCAGCCAGAGTCATCCGGCTTAGTAGGTCATTTATTCGAACATTCAGTGGTTGCTTGGGGTCCTTATACTTCAAATACTCTGCTCCTCCCATTGCCATCCAGGAGCATAAGAATACAGGAATAAATATGAGCCTTAGGGACTGCTCCATCTTTACAGTACACTGTAGCCACTTGTTTCCAATCCTGACAGAAGATGAGCTAAAATAAGATACAAGTGAGGAAAGCTTATGAAAAATAGAATTAGTAATAAAATGCATTAATATTGAAAGGAATAAAACCATAAGTAAAATTGTAAACATACTGAGACGAGCATTTCTGCAATTATAATTATCTCGACAGTTTATGTTCTGCAGGTACAAGAAAAGATATTGCTATTATATTTAAAATTTTAAATACTTTCTTTTTTTTAATGATTTGAAATAATTATCAAATTAGAGGTACAGAATCATCTCCAAGATCAATCCTTGTCCACCAAATGTTGGTCAACAAAATTCTAACTAGAGTTGAAGTGAACTAACAAGAAACATCTTCCAAACAAATAATGCCCAGAGAAATTAGCATGTGAAGGGGATGCAGAAGTAATAAAAATATGCAACAGTTGCAGAGTAGATGGATAAATAAAAAAGAAAAGAAAATCTAATCTGAATCGAAAACATTAAACTATAATAGCATTGGATAAATTTGGACTGGAAAATGTGCACAGAGATATCTGATACTCAACAGAAAATAAAAACCTATACCTGGTCATAGCATATCTAAGCACTCCTAGATAAAAGAACGCTGCTGCACTAATGATGTTGGAATACCACGACTGCGTAGAAGTCCAAACAATTGATCTCAGGAGTTGACATGGAATGAATGTCTACTGTAAAAGCAAGGTATTACTTCGTGCTGGCACCAAGGAATGAGTACAGGATTACTTTGATTTTGTACATTTCAGTAGCATACAGTTCCAATAAGAAACCATTTTTACAGACATCATCAACCAACATATGGCTATCTAGAAAATGTCTGATTGCTTCTTTATCAAGAAGCAATAAAGCACTCTGATTTCTTCTATAGCAACAAGCAATAAAGCATTCAGTCAGAGATAATTTGCGTCATTCTTCACTTCTAGTGGTATACTAATTGGCGTGGGCTTTCCTAAAATATAGACATAACCAATACCAATATGAATACTAGAAATCCACTAGCATACATTCAATAACACAATTTCATCGAGGCAAAAATGAGGTGAAGCAAAAATATTCGCCTGGCACTATGCAAACATTACCATCATCAACCTAGAAAGCATAAAGAATGAAATGCTTAAAAGTGGCTACCTGGATTTTTTTTTGGTTGTTGTTGTGGGGGGCGCACTTAATGGGGACCAACAGAAAGATAAGACTTGCTGGAAATGGTCATGGATTGACATCATGAATGGTTCTGGAATGGGCACTTAATGGGGACCAAGAAAGATAAGACTTGCTGGAAATGGTCATGGATTGACATCACGAATGGTTCTGGAATAAAAGTATAAATACCATTACCAATTACATCACACCTAGGAATGGCAAATTTAGCCGACCCATTGTGTATCCAACCCAACCTGAATGGGCTGGATTTTACCAGACCCGATTAAAATCGAGGCGGATATGGGTTCTAGAAAAAATATTAGAAGCTGGTTCGGATCAAGTATTGATAATGATATACTCTACCCCGAATCTGACCCGATATAACTTTAATCTAAATCCCTCTTTCAAAATTACAATTCTTTTAATATAACTAACCCCTCTTATTTAGCCCACCTGATCCGACCCGACACCTCTTATCTACCCGACCCGATCCGACCCGCACCTCTACTTGACCCGACCTAACCTGACCTAAGGTGGGTACAGGGCAAGAATGGGTAAATGGGGTTTTAAATTGTGAGGTGGAAATGGATATTGGCTGACCCAACCCATACCCGACTCATTGCCATCCCTAATCACAGCATCTCTGAAATTCTAAAACTATGCCATTCATGGTGTCATTTCCATCAATGTTATTATATTACAAAGCAATAAGCTACAAGATAGGTTTCTTGGACCTTGACCTCATATGTTTGATAGGGACATTTGGAATCTTTAGCATATGAGCTAGAACGCATTTCAAGCCAAAGTGAAAAAAGGAAAAGAAAAATGAGCCCAAACAAAACCAATAGTTTCCAACCCAAAGATCAGTGATCTAATCCACTGAAGTGCGATCCAATTTCATCATTACAAAGCAGGAGCAGAGTTCCAATCATAGTTTTGTAGACAAAAAAGAAGAGAATTTCTTTTTTGTTTTTCTTCCTTTCAGTGAACGAACAAAAAGGAAAGGACATTTCATTCTTACTTTACAGGAGAGAAGGATTTCTTCCTTTTTAGAGGAATAATTTAGAAGAGGATGCGCGCATTGAATGATCGCATGGGTCCTCATAGCAACCACAAATAACAAAACGTTGAGATTCAAAAAAGAATGTTGAGATAGAATCTAAAACCGAAAAAATGTTGAGATTCAAAGCCACAAACCAAAGCAAAAGAGAATCTAACACTCCTACGAATAAAAACACAGAGAATGGCAAGAGAAGAAACAGCAAAAACAGCAGCGAGAAATAGGAGAGAGCATACCAATCATCAATGAGAGCCCAAATGGATCGAGAAGAGAATGAGAGAGTCTAGATTTTGGGAGGAAGAGGAGGTATGGGCTTAAGTTTGGAATATGGGAGAAGTGGGAGCACTCCCACTTGCTGCAAGTACTGACAGACGGACAAAAAAATGGCCAGAAATAAAAGCTTGGGGTTACCTTCACTCCAAACTTTGATACGCCTCCGAACCCACGTTAGCCGATACGTCGAGCCAACAAATAAGAGCACGCCACGTATCTGCTAGCTGAATCGCCGATCTGGACGAGAGTCCTTCACACCTTAACTTCTCCTATAAGAGCTATGTGATTGCGAATTATTTCAAAACAAGCAATCCAGGCAACGGGAAGCGCGGGTACGATTGATAGACTAAATATGCGGGCCATCTCTCTGGACTTTTTTGCCACCTCTCTGTCACTCTTAGATCACTTACGTTGTCTTTCTCCAGTCATGTTTGACTTGGTGATTGAAGGATCCCGTCTTTTTTTTTTTTTTTTTTTTTTTTTTTCTTTATTATTTAAGACCGAAATCCATCATCCAATGCCAACTCGGTGACACATAACATCAAAACCATCACCATCTGAGCACGACGGCCATCGGAATATCATTGTGGAGGTGGAGGTGCACTGCAATTCTCAACCGATTTTTCTGATCTGGATGATGATCCTATCAGCTCGGGCGCCCGGATCCAACATGTTCCCAACGGCAACAATTATACTCGTAAGAAATGAGAACGTATTATCATATTTTAGAGTGAAAACATTTGAAAGTGAAATATATATAAATTTAAAAGTTCTAACTATAAATTAACAGATTAAAAAAAAAAATCCAAAAGGAGACCTCTATTATATTACACATATCCACCTATTTGTATGGTCCTTGGAGATAAAACCATGTGGTTACGTAGAATGTGTTTGGCTCGCGTTCGAAAACGAGATCGGAACGGAAGTCCCTACTCCCATTATGATGAGATGGATTGCTTCCCTCGGCCGTGAGAGAATTTGTCTGGACTCTCCTGCTGGGGTGGTCCCCGGGAGTTCTTTTTTATTGACCATGGGAAGCACGCCGACAAGCCAAAAAGATAGATCGGGCAAGGTAGACATGCACATGTTACGAGATCCAGCTCTTCCGCCGGCGCACAGCACCAAAGTCCAACCAATGTCTGACAAGACTTCACGGAACTGGGTGATAAAAAATTTATTTACTTAGATTAAATGAGGGTTAAAATTCGATGCCGGGATGTGGATCCGTGGAATGATATCTGGTTCCTCTGTTGTTTGAATAATATTGAAGATGATGAGGAGGGGTTAAGTTATCTTTGTTGTCCTCCTGCATCGGATATTCCCCCAGCAGATTGAGAGTCCTTATGGTAATTATTTTTGGGATCCAAACCTCTTTCGTCTTTTGTTAGGATGAAACCTTGTGGAAGTTTTTTCAAAAAAAAAAAAAAAGTAAAATTATTGGATTAAGTGAAATAATTTCAGAGCCACAGAATGCCGCTATTCTACTAATGAGGGAGTCAAGCTGTTTGTATTTAACATCCACCGTCTTAGGTTCTATCGTGTCTTGCGTCTGTTTCTCCTTTTGAGTAAAATCCAAGACCAATGAGAGTGCAGATTGGATTAAAGAACATCACAATAAATTCTTAACTAAATTATTGGATTATATGAAATAACAAAGGGCACAACCTCAGAGGTAGGGGTGGCAAATGGATCAGATTGGGCTGGATATGGGTTAAATTGGATGCCGTTCGGTCATATATGTATTCATTAACCAGATCAAGAATCTAGATTGGAACTTGACCTGTTTATAAACAGGTAACCCCGCCCAATCTATGGATTAAATAGATTACATAGATTTAAATGTATTAACCGATCACGGGAAACAAATGGGTTAAATATGTTTTAATGGTATAACTTAAATGAGTCTAATGAGTCGGATAATAATCTAGACTAACTATTAAACAAGTCCAAACAGTTTAAAATGATCAAAATTCGAAATCTAAACCTGATCCATTTAATAAATTGGTTTTAGTAGGTTGACTTATTTATGACTTGAAAACATATTTATACCAAACCTGTTTAAAGTAGGTTGGTTGCAGGTTGGGTTGATGAGATCATAAATTTCCACCCCTATTCAGAATCTTAACTATTCACAAACCATCTTTGCATCATACCCTTCTACATTCTTGGGCCAAAACATAAAAATTGTGGTCTTATTCATTCTCAAGAATTAAAGATGAGCAATAGTGTAAGTCCTTTATTCTTTTTTTTTAATGAGAGTCCTAAATTCAACAGAATTCTGCGACAGTCTCAAGACTAACAATTAACTGATCTTCAACATTTCCTGCTCCATGGCAAAAGAGATTTCTAGTTTGCATTTGCTGGCTCTGTTGTAAGACCAAATCCAAATGGGAAGAGCGGGTCATAATGTGGGTCGCCCACGTTCATGGGGAGCTGATCCACAGACTTGAACCATGTCCGAGGGAGCTTACCAGAGAACCCATAGTCGCCAAAGAGAACATCAGCCACACCCTGGCCTTCAGTTCCAGGGAGCCATGCAGCCACCAATGCATCAATTTTGTTGATATATGGCTCGATGACGAGCGGTCGCCCAGAGATTAGTATGACAACACATTTCATGCTGCTGCAAACATTTTGGATCACTTCTGGGCCAGGGTCAGGTATTGTGAGGTTTAAATTATCACCATCAGTTTCAGCGTATGGATGTTCTCCAACCACAACTATAGCATATGAGAAATTGTTACATGAGATAAACCCACTGTCAGGGTTCTTGGAGTAGATGACCTCAGTTTTTGCATCAACAGTGGACTGAATTGCATTGAGAATAGTGGTTCCTGACAAAATGCACTGCATTCAGAATTTTCTGGAGAGGAAGTGAGCTTCAAATGTTTAGTAAGCTTTACCAGTCGTGAGATTGTTTCCACTGAGTCCCTGCCAACTGATTGTCCACCCTCCACATTGATAGCCTAGGTTGTCAGCATGGCTTCCAGCAATCAAGATTTTTACTGGCTTCTTAGGAAGTGGCAGAATCGAATTGTCAGCGGTCTTTCCATTTTTCAACAGCACAAGTGATTTCCTCACGGCTGTCCTTGCAAGCTCGCGATGCTCCTATCGAAAAATCAGTAGTTTTAGTTGCCAAACAACATTAGTTTGGGAGTTATGTGGAATAAATTAGCTACATCAATTTATACAGTATTCAATATATACACGCTTGACAGTTTTCAAGTGCGGTATGCGTAGTTGGGCTGGTTTGCTAATTAGCATCCCAGACATCTGCAATGCTGACATTCCTGCTAAATTTTGTTGAAAGAGAAAGTGTGAGTAGGCAGGAGGAGATTGTGATTAACCTTCTTCCCAAGCTGATCAACTAAGCTAGGATCAGCAAAGGGGTGCTCAAACAAACCCATTGTGAACTTGACCCGAAGGATCCTTCTCACAGCATCATCAATTCGACTCATTGGGATGATGTTGTTTTGAACTTGGTAGGTCAGGTCATCCTTGAACTCTTTGAAGGCATAAGGAATCATTACCTGTAATAGATGACAAAAGAAAACACAAATAGGTAAGAATTATCGGAGGTTTGTGAAGAATTTATGCTAAACAGTCAGTCTGATTAAGTTCTCTTTTGCTCCAAAATAGAACTAGTTTAGTTGCATTCCTTAAAAGCACTTGACCAGGTTCTGACTAGATCACTTAGTAGAAACTACCTGTAGGTTATACTTATGATTTTCTTGTCTTGAGTTTAATCTCCAAACTGTCTTTTAGCATTCAAATGTAGGCATAGATTGCTAGATACAATATGCTCTACTGTCCTAGCAAGACTCATGAATAGTGCAACACCCAGTGATCTTAAGATCATTTTAAAGAGCTCTTCCCTCAAAAAAGGTCATTTAAAAGAGTGATATTGACCATGTCAATGCCTGCACTAATTCCAGCCTGGATCGAATAGGAGTAATTTGCATGTGGAGGACTGGTGATCCTGTCTATTCCCTCCCAATCAGAGATCACGAAACCCTATCATTCCAACACAAAGGAAAGAGGAAAAAAAATCAGAGTTAGTGTATTATCGAGAATAAAATATCAATCCATACCAAGAAAACCAAGAAATGATAACTTCATTTGCTGGGAATATGGTTTGTGTGATGATCCACTAACTCTAAAATGCAGCAGGCCTTTGAGGAAATCAGTCACTAGGTAATGGTTAGCATGCATTTTCACTCCGTTCCAGCTTGAATAGGAAACCATCACAGTAGAGACACCTTTGATGATAGCATGGTAGTAAGGAGGCATGTGGATGCTAAGCAACCCATGTTGACTAATGATGGTGTTGTTCTCATTAATGCCCATATATGTTCCTCCATCACCAACATAGTGTTTAGCACATGCAGCAACATTCCTCCTATGCAAGACACAAGCAGAATTGATTATATCAGATACATCATATAGAACAACTATAACCTGCTTTAGTGTAAGATACACTTCATTGCTTGTTTTACAAAATTCCAGAATTATCATTTTAAAAAAAAAACCCAGAGATCTTGGACAAAAAGATAAAGATTTTCCACATAAATTGTATTCTTTCCCCTTTGGTTTTATTCCCTAGAGGGAAAATAGAGACAGAGATAAAGAGGCGAGAGAGCTTAAGTGAGCCTCTAGTACTGGAAGAGATAGAAACTCAGACCAAGTTAGTTGACTGACATTGGTTCGATTCTGGTTTTTTAAGCCCACTACCAAGCACTACAACTTCAAAGTTCGATCTGAGGCAAAGTCTGTTGAACTGATATCGGGGCTCGTAGGGCCTTATCAACAAAGCATTGCAGCAAAGCATCCTCCAACAGATCTATCTTCCCTATCACCATCCACATAGCATCCAATTGGCAAGCATAAAGATCACAGAAACCGTGCCCCAGATTAGGCCCCCAATCCAGAGAAAACCTCCAAATCCAAGCAAATCAAAGACCGCAAGGATGGGTTTTGAAGCAAAAACAAGCGCTTGATCAATGAGAAAAGTCTCAAGATTTAGGGTTTTGAGATTAGAGGGGGGAAAGGCTTCTTGGTGATGGCCGGCGTCAAAAGGGGGAGCAAGCGGCGTCCGATGGCGATGCAAGCAAGAGAGCCGATAAAAGCCCTCGAACCATGGAGGAGGGGAAGAGGTGGGGAAGGAGTGGAGGGTTTTATAACCTAACTGACTCAACCTACTGAACCATTCGACATCTATTCAATTCAGTATGGGCCAAACCGCCCAGTTTAGTTTGGTTCTGCGACTACTAAACTACCTCCACCATCATTTAATCTTGTAACGATGATTCAAAAATAAATAACCCTAAAAGATTGCATGGCAATAAAGAAAATTCTATAAATTAATGCAATTTGATTGAAGATGATATTGGTGGAAATATCTTACGTTCCTGCTACAAATGGAACTCCTTTTCGAGAATCTGCTGGAATATCTCCTTGTAAGCCAGGAATAATCTCTGTCATTTCCTCAACGACCTTTGGATCTTCACTGTAGCTCTCATAACAGCGACCCCATCGCGGATCTCTACAGACCTAAACAAGATCATGCAATGAATAAAAAATAAACATTACTAATATTTTGTTGCAAGAGATATTTCTAAAAGAATTTATTCATTGCATAAAACCTAAGATTCACAGAAACTGAATTTTCTTTTGTTACAAACTTTACCGCGACACATGGAGCAAAAACATAAGGAATGCCTGTTGCTCTAACTTCAAGAGCAGTTGCTGCACCAATTTTCTTCACAAGTGCTGGATCCCTAAAAGGAACTTTATATCAGAATTAAGACTGAAGATTATATATATGCTAAGAATCTTTGTTTACAAAAATAGATATAAGAAGAAATTATTTTTCAATAATAAAAATATATTCAATTTATTCATCATTTTTATGGTGTTCTGACACTTTTGTTAAAAATAGCAACCATAAGAAGCAATTTAGGCTAAGATGACACTGGTTTTCCACCAAGCTGTTTCTGTATCTAAGATCTAGGACCCAAGAAGGGCTTTTTAAATTGAATCACAAAGAAAATGACAAAGTTGTCTCTACCAATATATGCAAGATGAGGCTGTACAACAACCAGACATTCTTCAAAGAGTAAGAAATTTCACTATCATGATATTTAATATTTAGATATGGTAATGGAACAATTAGAGAAAGCTAGAATATTACCAGGACATTTGTTTCATGTGAACAAAAACTTTTCAACCTAGTAGGGCCAGCTACAGCACATTGAGCTGACATTTTTAGGAGCTGTTCCCATTCTAGAGTGTTATGCTGATTGTGATTTGTGAATACTTTTAAGAGTATCCCAACAACTAATGGCACTCATGAAGCACATAGAAGATATAGCTTACTCTTCGATCTTTGACCGAATCAAAAATCAACAAAAATGTTACTCCTACAGTCTGTTGGAATACCTTCCAATACCTACTGCCATATGTGTCCATGCAGGATGATAAGTGAATTGCCATTCTGTGTCAATCTTGTGCATAGACTAGTTACAGTTAAATGACAATTCACTAGGCAATTGACAAGGAAAGTAAGCCTGCAAGTCTCCTATAAGCCATCTTTTTTTTTTTCTTTTTTTTGTGCAACCCATGAGAAGACCCTATTGAACTTCACATCTTTCAGGCCTGCGAGAGCTTACATTTTTATGTTTCATTTGAATGCCAAAGGAACAGGCAGTCTTATATATTTTAACCCTTAGCTGCATGCAGTATTCCTGTCTCACTGCGGGCAATTGTTTTATAGTCTAAAATAAGATAAAAAATTTGGGTTGAAATAATTAGATTGAAAGGTCTTAACATGGTCTTCATATTCAAGTTTTTCTCACAATTATGGCTTCTAGTAAGTATTTGAGGTGACTGCTGGTTAATTTTTTGCATGCTTTCTAGTTTATGGTGGTATCTTTCCCTTTTTTCTGAGGGAAAGTTTATGGTGCTATCATATCTATTATTAGCTATATTTGACATTCCTGTTGAACAAAGTAGTTTTGGTGTTTTGCCAAGGAAAGGGGGAAAGAAAAGAGATCTATTTGTTTGATTATGTAAAGTATAAAAATAGTTGTTAGAGAGTCGAATTTATGCTTTACGATTCTAAAAAAGAAAAGAGATGTTAGATTACATTTCTTGTTATCCTCAATACAAAAGGAAATAGTTGTTCATATGATGAAGGAATGGTGCCAGCAGAAGCATTTCTACCAAGAACCACAATAGCACAAACTTTTCACAACCAAAGTAAAATAGCAGTGACTCAGAGACATGCTGGAGAACAAATAATTGGAGTTACACTACAAGATGATACTAAAATGACATTAATCAATTCATATCAAAAATATTTACAATACAGAAGAAGTGCTTTCATCAACAGATCAGTCCCCTGAGAAATTCATTGAATGTTAGAACTTAAATACCATTAGAATTCTTTTTAATCGACACAAAGTTTTATGACTTGAAAGGTGAAATAAAGTTTCCAAAGCATTGAGTTTTATCATATTTATTTGGTTTAAACTTTACAAACAAATTGTTGATACTTCTTTCATTATTCACAATAGTTTTAAACCATAGATGTATCCTTTCAAAACCTCTCTAGCAAGGTGTGCTGTGCCGGTATCGAGACCCGGAACATCCTTATGCCATTCTATGCCTAGCCTGAATTGACATACCAGAGAAGGTGGGGGAGTGGAAGAACATGCGAGAAAAAAAGAGGAGTGGGGGGGAGGGAGAGAGATGGTGAAGGCCCGCATAGGTCGGCACGCCTTGAACTTGGCAGTTCGCCTTGAACTCTGATTTCCAATAGCCATTTGCTCTTTAAACTAACAACTATCTATTTTGGATTTTAACCTTTTGAAGTCAACGGCAAACTTGTTTTGAAATGCTCGTCTGTTGATGGATGTTTTCCTCAGAATTGCATCTGTCTGCTCCACCTGTTGGAAACCATATAAAGGGCTAGTGAAGACAGAATAAAGAGAGGGCACTTCCATGTTAGATTAATTGCTTCTAACATTTACCTGGGGACCATAGGTCTGTTGGATATTATAATGATCAAGAAAAATGCTTTTGACATTGGCTTTCACATTTTGCCAGTTCTGGGTTCTTGGTGTCTAAAGGCTACCAATTCAAACCCTTCAACTTCCTTTGCTTGTGCAGGCAAGGTGGTCTATGGCAAATTAAGCTGTGCTTGAGGAGTAGAAGAGGTGTAAATCCTTTGCACCAACATTCTCTATCAACAAGGACAATGTTGCAAGTGTGTCTCCACTACCAGGCTGCTTCTAAATTTCTCTCTCCATTTATTGTTTACTTTTTACTTGTTTGTTAATTTAATTTATTCTTTAAAAAAAAAACATACTCACTGTTAAAATAGACTATTATGTTCAACATGACATATCAATTTCCTAGAAACATTAGTAGATTCATCAGGTAGCATTAAGTTTGACAAAAAAATGATTCCCATAACAACAAAATGTTTGGTCTCTAAACTACAATATACTAACCTTGTAGCTCCAAGCCCAATATTGTGTGGGAAAATGGTGGCATTGTAGACATTATTGTGGCCATGAACAGCATCAATGCCATAAATCATTGGAATTCCTAGACGTGTCGACAAAGCAGCCTTCTGCATATCATTTATCATATTCATCCACGTCTCAGCAGAAGCATTAGGTGCAGGCACACTTCCTCCCCCACTGAGTACACTACCTGCAACACATATTTAGCTCAACAACAACAACTATATCTTTCCATGTTTTACTCAAGTCTGAATTTAATAGAGACACTAAAATATGTACCTATAAAATAATTCTTTATGACATCATATGTAGCATTTTCCCTTGCAATTTGTGACATTTGTCCAATCTTCTCAGCAAGGGTCATCCGGCTTAATAAATCATTGATACGAACATTCAGTGGTTGCTTAGGATCCTTATACTTCGCATAATCTGATCCTTCCATTAACACCGAGCAACATATGAATAGAAGAATGAATAGAGAACACCGGGAGCTCGCCATCATACAACAATGGAATCTTCAGCTATTTCTTTACAGTTCTGAAAGGAGGAATCCTTAAGGAAAGCCAAATGGAGAGAACAAATTTATGAGTGGAGTCTCCATATTAAACAAAGATTTAATAATTATGCATAACAAAAAGTATGTGAAGCTAGCAATTTTACCATAAGTAATACATCAACCATCTACTTTTCAAAGAAGCATCATCATGTTAATATGATATCTACCTACTTGATTATTTCCTCCTAGGAATTGAAAAGAACATTGATCCTGAGGATCTAGAATCAGGTAACAACCCCACAAGCCCCTCCCTCCTCCCAAAACCCAAACACAAAGAAATAAAAAAAAAAAAAAGAATTGAAGAAGATATGAAGCATAGCCTAAGTAGAATCTGCCAATTAAAGAGGAGAACCTTGAAAAAGGGTGAGAAGCAGTTAAGATATTAGGAAACAAATGAAGTGAAAATGAATATAAAAACCAACAAAAATCGGAAAAAGAACATCAGTAAAAATCAAATTTGTCAAAGATCTGAATGATAACTTTACATACCTATGGATTCATGTAAGGGTCACTAGTTGATATCAGACGTACAACATTGGCATATTTCTATATGCTAGTCACCTATAACCTATAACAAGTGCCTTATTTCTACAAAAGTCATACAGCCCAACAAAGATTAACATCTTTTGTTCTCTCTCCCTCTGTCTCTCTCTTTCTCTCTTATGTGTATGTAACCATCTTGTTTGCTTCCAAAAGAGGTTGTTTAGAAGGGTTTTTTTGCAGCCCATAGCTGTTTACTCAGCTGGCTGGCATCCCTCTTCTAGAGGGCTGCCCTTCGGGGAGGTCCGGGACTTAACTTTTAGATGATACTTTACCACCATATTACTCAAACAAAAAAGGGAAAAAAAAAAGGAAAGAAGAAGGCTTTTTATAAAATAGAAATGACAGCATCGCTGTTTCTTGTAACTTCACCAGAACCAGTTTTATAGTCCATAATTTATGTTTGAAAACATATGAACAATGGAACAAGTGCCCGAAATCATGAAAATAGCAAAATATCTATTGATTGTAGAATTAATAGCAGCAACATATAAATGAATAACATCAGCAGGGATGCAGACACAGATACACGACACATCCACACCCATGCCCATGGCCACACCACCTCCACATCAAGTGCAGTAGAGTTCATATGACACCCTATTCATAATGATGGTTGGGTTTTTGTGTGAGGATTAGGGAAAAAATAGCATGAAAAGGAGGACTTACCCCTTGATGGGGACAATAAATAAGTAAGGATTCATAAAGTGCGCCACAAATAGAACAGGTTTGTGAGTTATGGACATGGTGCATTAGTCTGAAAAGGTTTTCTCAGAGCACATGGCGTCAAAAGGGACGCCCATATGGTGTTATTTCCCCCACAGTCTCTACTCAGAAGATATAAGCTGTGAGGCCTCTGAGATGTATGCTCAAATGGTCAACAAGAACATATCCAATACCAAAACATGTTAGAAGAAGATATTAAAAAAATAAACACAATGCTCAGACTTTTCCAATCCAAACATTGGTGGACCCATTCCAACTAAACTGTGGGCACCACACAAGAGAAATAGAAGCTTTCTTGGCCATCAAGATGGAATCCCAGCAAGAGATAAAGGGGAGATGAGATAGTCTTACACACAACTGAAAAGAGGAAGTCCAAATTGAATGATTACAAAACTACTGATACAAGTAATTGTTCAAACATGTTGAAAGCAAAAGATCACCATCCAACAAGCACACCACTAGCAAGAGGATACTAATAAGGAGATGTGATACAAATCCTCATAGAATCCACAAGTTGAAGGGACTCTCTTCCAAAGGTTGAAGTCAAATTATATCAACATAAAAGGAAGGGATGCGAAACAAGTATGAAAAAAAAAATGTAAAAATTGCTAAAGAGCAGAAGAAAAGACACAATAAAGTGAATTCATTTTCAAAAATATAAATAAGAACTCTCTTTTTCCTTGATGTGAATAAATGAGAATCCTCAACTCTGAAGACTGGTTATTTCAGATGAACTTAAAAATGAATAAGCACATGTAGATCTGATAAGGGGCTTCTTATTGAGTCTCTTGTGGGACTTTTTGGTTTGCCCTGGGGCTCCTTCCCTACCTTGTTCCTCAAATTGTGACCTATGAAATATGAGGTGGATGCCCAACAATTATTTCAAAGAAAATTAAGAAATAAAAAAAAAAATCTCATAGGTAACAGAAAATGCAATGTTAAAACAGAGCCACCAATATTTTGCAAAAAATTAAACCAACATCTATTCCTTGGAGATGTAATATATGTTGACAATAAGGTGCCAAATAATAGGTGTCATGAGTTGATAATTTATGTGTTAGCAAGAGCATGGTGTATTGAGTTTTTAGTAGGAAACAAGGAAATGAACACTGGATTAAACATGCTGTCCTGCATTTTGTTATAGATCATTCGAGTTGTAATTCGTGCACATAATTTCACTCCAATACACATCATCAACAACCAAAATATAATCTAGAGAATGTCCTATCCCTATATTAATCAGAAAAGCATGCATATAACCAAACACTAATTAGAATCTTTTATTTTTTTTTCTCTCACAAACAAATAATTTGCATCTCGGTATGAATAAAAAAGGAAAAAGAAAAGGAAGAAAATTATTGCAAATTTCTCTATTTTTCCCAAAAAATAGTGTCAATCCTAGTGAACTAAGCAATTCCACAGTGTTCACACCCCTCCTTACAATTCTTTTGGTGTTGATCTCTCTACCTTTCTCTAAAAAATAAAACCATCTGTAATATTAGAATTGCAAGCTTGCCAAGATATTGTATAGAAAAGCATGTAGATAAAAGCATCATCACTGGAAACCATAAAAACAGAGAAAAACCTACTTTACTGGACTCTAAAGATTAGATATTCCACAAACTATGAAGGTGTTGCGCTTACAGTGATCCTGTGAAACAAAAAGGGAGGAAGAGCTGTTCTTGTCGAATTATATGAAATGCAACAGTTCATAACGCGGACGACAAAATAGATAAGATTTGATAGTTACAATTAAAAAATATTTGTTAAAAAGATTACCGTTGCAAAACAGAAAAAGTGCTATAAATCAAAAATGGCATCATTACCATCAAAAACTTTTTCTCTTCCCAGCAAAAAGAAAAAGGAAAAGCAAAGATATATGGTCCAAACCGATCCCTAAAGCTTTTGAATTCGAACAACCACAGGTCAACAAAAAGGGAGATGTGAGCACCGAAAGAAATACCAACGGACTAAAAATTGTAAAGCCAAAACCGACAAAGATAAGTTAATGCAAATTCTGTTAACAAACATGGACAAGCTAAAGCAGTACCAAAAAAAAAAAAGAAAGAAAAGAAAACATACTCTACTGATATATAGGATCAATGAAAGCGGTAGAAGAAGAGTATGAACAGCACCAATGACATCCAAGAAGAAGGAGAGAGAGAGAGAGAGAGAGAGAGAGAGAGAGAGAGAGAGAGGATGGAAGGAGAGATGGATTTATGCAGAGAAAGTATAAAGCGGATAGCGGCGCCACTTGGTGACGGAAATCCTACCTAATTGGATTTGTATGGATCACCAAATAATAAAAAAACGTGGGATAGCCGGGAAGTAATCTCCGAGTTTGACGTCAAGTCTAAATTTAGTGCTCCCAATTGGGACGCTATCAAATTATTCTGCTTTAATTTAGGGTGTAATTAGGATGAGCCAAATTGGAAAGAAGAGCCCGGGCTTTTCGTGTTTTCGATTTTTATATATTTGATAGCGAAACGAAGTTTATTTAACGTAACGCACGGCATTTTCCCTTTTTTTTTTAAAAAAAAAAAAGGTTAACGTACGGCATTTAACTTTTTTTTAAAAAAAGTGAAGATGGCGACTAATGAAAGCCATTGGTCACCAAAATTTTATTAAAATAAAATAATTATAGATAGAAATGAAAAAAAATACTGTGTTTAATTTTTTATGAATAAATAGACACCTCTATTAAAATATTTTTTTATTTTCACTCGAAGAAAATAAAATCTATTGAGATAAAGATAAGGATATATAAAACTTATTTGATTTGCTGGAGTAACTTTCCTTCCTACATAGTTATTTTTTGAGAATAAAATTTTGATAAATTTATTTTATCATAAAAAAATAATTTATATTTAGTTAAGTATCTATTTTTTTGAAAAAATTATATAGAACATCTATGATATTCTTAATAGATATAAGACTATATTTTTTTGCTCCTAAATTTTATAGAAATAATATTATTATATTTATATTGATATAAATATAATATTAATATAATATAACACTAGATCATAATAATTTATTATATTAATATAATACTAATATATATTAATATTATATTAATATTTTAATATAATAAATTTATTGATATGGATATAAATATAATATGTTAGTATAAATATTAGTATATTAATATAAATACTATATTATTATTATTAAAAATATTATATCAATATAAATATTAAAATAATATTAAAATATAATAAATATCATAATATTAATATAAAAATATTAAGATAATATTAATATTTATAATGATAATATTTAAATGATATTTTGGAGGAAGAGTATTTTTGAAAATAAAAAATACTATGGGAAATTTCAAAACTCATCTCTCTTATACTTTTTCAATCCATGTGAGACGTGGAAAATGTCTTCCCATGGAAAGAAGAAATTATTATATGCACCAGATGCAAGTGAATTAAGGCAAATCCAGAAGCATATGCATAGTAGATAGTGCGCAATCAGAAATTGGTGAAATACAAAGGATAGCGCGGCATGTTTCTGCCATGGGATTTGGCGCAGCCTAATTGCACATGATGCATACAATACGAAAATCATAAAAAAAGATTTTTACATTCTCTCACTTTTTAAAATTTCAATCAAACAAAAAACTTCCTCTTCATTTTTTTTAGAAGTTCTTCCTCTTCCCTCACTTCCCGTGAACCAAATGGGTCCAAAACAAAAAAAATTCTACCAAAAAAAATAAAACTATGAAGTTTTTATTTTTTTAAGTATAATACAAAATTCTAATAAACCAATGACCGGTTAAAGCATAACATGCATCTAGACTGGAAGCAAAAAACCAAAGTAAGACCATCTCAAGTAGCGCACACTATATACATCAGCTGTGAGAAATTGATTTAATTCGTTGGACCATAATCACGTGTTACACAGGCAATGATCCAGTCCAATTTTGCCTGATGGAAAAGTAGCTTTGAATCACATATTTTTTTGATTCCCACTAATTTTTGTATAAAATATAGGTAAATAAAAGCTTATCATTTAAAGAATTAAAAAGAAAAGAAGAAAATAAGCTTATAATTTAGCTATAATTTAGGAGATATATGACATTCATCATAAACTATCTCAACTTAAATGGATGTCATACAAGGGTAGCTTCGTCAAGCCGCTACCTAGATAATATTTAAACCAGGTCTCTATTCTTATATTTGAAATAAGTTTGGCTAAGTTTTCTATTATAATGGTTGCTATATAAGAGTAGCACCGTCATGCTACCAGCAAGTAATATTTAAACCTCATCCCAATCTCTGTTGTTATATTTTGAAAAAAAAAAAAAAAAAAGTATGGCTAAGTTTTCTTTTACAATTTAGTCAAATTCTCTCCACTTGGAAAGAAAAATCAAAAAAACCTCTCTCTCTCTTCCTAGATTTCAACTCTCCCATTATTTGAAGCTTCAATCTCATATCTTGAAAAGGATAGCAGGATGAGATTCACCATCCAATTTCTCTCTCTCTATCCCACCAAATCTGCCCAATTTATGGGCATATACTCATATTCTCTCCCAGTCTCTCTCCTAACCACCACGCCTCCTTAATAGGTACCTTTTCTCCTATTAAAATTGGGGAAAGTTCAATTCAATATATTCCTACCTATAATCTTGCATTATTTGACTTTTATGTTATATTTTTCAAATTCTCTTTTAAGTATGTTTTCGGATTCAAGAAATAAAAAAAATCAACTCCATATAAAATGCTTATCATTTTGCTTTCTTTTTATTTTAATCAATTTATATCTTAAATTGATTTTATTATATTTTATTTATTTATGTTTTTAAAGCATAATTTTCATGCCTAATTACTATTCTATTTAAATTAGAAAGAAATCTAAAACCAACTTTATTGTTAACAACATATGTTTTATAGAAAAAAATTATTTTCACATCTATCCTTTGATAAGTACGGGAAAAAAGCATGTATATCCTATCAAAATTCTAGGTTTGCATATTTTTCCTAGAATGCATCATTAGCTTCTACTTCTAATTTTTGTTTGGATAGGTTAAAATTAAACATAAACTATCTATTAACTATTTTTCTTTAAACATATAAATTATATGAATATTTTAAAAATAATTTTTTGAAATATCCTAAGGGCATCGATGTTCCTCTCAATTTTCTAAATTGTAAATGAGCAGTTATAGATAGACTTTTAGCTTGGTGATTGCACTTATGGGAGGATATTCGAGGTTCAAATCATAGAATGCGTTTCACAAGTGACTTATATAAAATGCTAATTGATGCTATTATTGAACAACTGACACAGAGTTCAGAAGAATAATTTTGATTATATTTAATTTGATAATTAGAATATATTATATGATATAATTTATATTAAGTGATTATAAAATAATGATTAAAATAATATATAAAATATTTTTATACTAATATGTTGAGCTACTTAACCTAAACTTGATCTAGTGGCCAGACCCAAGTCCTCGTGAACATCTCATGCTTTAATTTCTTCTCTCCCTCTCATGATGTAACCTATTCCTTCCATCTCACTTCCTCTCTCACACATGAACGGCATTTTGTGTTGCCAAAACTGTTCCCTTTTTTTTTGCCCCTCTAACCACTTCCAAACTCCACTCGCATTTGGGAAGGGCTAGCAAAGTATCATCTGACCCATCTGATCTGTATTCAACCCATCATAAATATATTTGAGCTTAAGTTAAACGAATTTGAGTCATAAATAGATCGACTCATTAAATCTATTTAATATTTAAATCAAATTTAAATTTTAGATATATAATCTATTTAATCTATTTAATATTCAAATCAGATTAAGTCAGATAATTTGTTTAACCCATTTAAACTGTTTAACTCATATAAGACCTGTTTAATTTATTTAAAATCTATTTAATCTATTTCTGATCTATTTAATCTGACCTATTTAATCTATTTTATCTATTTAATCTAATTTGATTTGTTTAATAAATATGTTAAGTGGATCGAGTTGGGTTATTTATTTAACAAACAGATCAGATTTAGATCTAAATTTATGATCTATTGAATAAATAGGCTAGATTTGGATTAACGATTTCTAATCTGAGCTATATTGATCCGGTTCGATCCGACCCAATTGCCACCCCTAGATTTGGGAGGAGTTTTTTTTTTTTTTGATGATGCTTGGAGGGTACTTCGATTGTCAAGCTTGGGTCATGCCTACTTGGGCTCGATGCTGTTTGGGCTTGTTTGTATTTTAGGTCGAGTTTGAACTCGGGTTGGTGCCGGGCAGGCTCCTAATAGTTGTGTAGAGTAGCCTGGTTGGGTATTAATTTATAGTCATAATGCCAATTTTAGCCCTTATGATTCTAAAAAAAGTTAAGGTGGGTTTTGCTATAGGGCTCCAAAGGATTTTTTAATCTTTTTATCTATTTTTGAGCGTAGGATTGAATATGGATCACTCAAATATCAGCTTGGTGGGTACTAATATACATAACTGGTGCGCTAAATAAATCAAAGATCAAAGTTATTTCATACCACTATCAAATTAATTATTTTCAAAAAATCTTCATTTCTCTTTGGACCACTCGAGGGGCCGTATGTGGTGGGAAAACTGCAAGTGCGCGAGATGGGGAGGGGAGATCGAGGGTGGAAGATCTATGCCCATGAAAAAGGGGTGGTGGGGGGCACATGCGGTGGGAAAATCATGCCGAAAAAGGGGGGTGAGGGCGTGAGGTGAGGTGGGAACCATGGGAGAGTGGGGTGGATCATGCGGGAAGGGATGGGTGTAGGAGCCACCGACACCTCAAGGGGGGTGTGGTGGGGAAACTATGGGGGCGTGCAGCAGGGGGGCAGTGGTGTTGGGCAGTGCACAGAGATGCCCAAGCGCCTGTGGAGGGGGGGCGGGGGATCGTAGAGAAGCCACGGACTGCACCAGGTCGGGGTGGTGCATAGAGGAGCCGCGATGGGGGGTGCAGCACACAGAGGAGCCTCGGCACCAAGGGGGAGCGAGGCACACAAAGAAGCCCAACGCCCGTGGTTAGCCATAGTACCCGTGGTATGGGGGGAGACCGTAGAGAAACTAGGGGGCGGTGTCGCAGAGGAGCCACGGTATCCTGGGGTAGCTGCCCGAGGGGGCCAACACGACGCGTAGGGAGCCGCGACGCCAGGGGCAAGGGTCGGGATCGAGAGCGAGAAGGTACGGACTGCTAGTGGGGGTGGGGGTTGGGGGGCGGCAGGGCGGGGGGTGACATCGTGTGAAGGAGCTTTGTGTGGCACCGCCCGAGGGGATTGAGCGTGAAGGAAGCCGTGGATGACGGATGAAAGATGAACAAAAAAAATATAATAATAAAATATTATTTTTTAATAAAAAATAAAATATATAAAAATTATAATATATAATATCTTAAATATTTTTGTAATATTTTATTAAAATAGAGTACTGTAGCAAAATCAACTTAAGGTTTGTAACCCTTGCTAGGAGATTTTTGGAGAAGGTGAAGACAGCTTCTATCGGGCGGCGGAAAAGGAGAGCATTATCATGTACTATTGGGTGATAGGAACGTTCGGTCACTACGTGGATTAGACTTTGATGTTGTAGGTGAGGATAAATGTAATATGCTTGACATGACAGGTATTGAACTTTAAGCATGCGCCTTGTTTGGTCAAAATCATGCCTTACAGCAATGTGCCAGAGATTGGTCAAACCCCAAATTTGATCCAAACTAGTCTTTTTGATTCACTTTATTATATATTTTTTTAAAAAAAATTGTTTGGTGTGGTTTGAGAAAATCTTGAATCAAAAAATTTTGTGCGATTTCAGTTTGAGTTTTCAGAAAATAATTCAAATTGTCTTGATGTGGCCCTATCCCTATATATATATATATATATATATATATATATAGATTTTTTAATTTTTTCTTATACTTTCTCTTATAAATAAAATAAAATTTTTATATTAAGACTTAGCTCAACCCATTTAATTTGACTTATTGAGCATCAACCTAATAAATCAAAATGGATCAAATATCTCAATCAGGTAGAAGTGACTTTTGTAGATGGTTAGTTCGGTTTTAGTTTTGGTTTTAAAAAATTAATTTAAATTGGTTTGATTTTAGATTTATTTCAAAATCAACCAGATTTAACATGTGCACACACCTGATGCCTTGCACAATATCATGTGGTATCATGAGCATCATTGACCCCATATTACTATAAACAAAGCAAGCCAGCCTTTTTATTTAAAAAATGAAAAAAATCAAGCCAACTAGCCACCCAAAGGCCAACAGGCTCTCCACAACCCAAACTGTAGAAATCCTCTATAAGTTGATTAGGTAACAGATGATATAGCCTGAAATAATAAATTTAGATTCTTTTCCAATCCATTTCTTCCTAAATTGTATCAGGCCAGAAAGTGTTCAACCAAAAAGCTCTCTGAAGTCGCATTAAGTTTTTGAAGAAGCTCTGAGTCACCGAGTCCTTACCGATGAGCTCAGGGTACTTCGCCGATGGTGATCCACCTAGTAGATCTCTTTCAATCTGAGCTGAGTGATGTCCCATGAAGTGGGAACCGAAGAATCTTTTTTTTAAAAAAAGAGAGATGAAAAAAAAAAGATTTTCGGTTAGAGCATTCAAAAGAAAGTGATTAGAAAAAGATCATCCCATAAAAATATAATTTTTATATTGTTAGAATTTAACAACTCGAGATTCGGTTTATATTGAGCCACAACGAGGTCCACGATGAAAAACGAAGTTCAACGAGATCAAGATCATCCCAAACGAAATTCGGACGAAGAAGATACATACAAGAGAAGTCGGCACGAAATTCGGAGCGACCACAGCGTGGCCGTGTGCGGCAGTGCGTGGCTCAGGCGTGGCCAGCACGTGGGTTGGGCGCGCGCAGGGCGTGGCCCAGCAGGCAGGCCCGGGCACATGAGTCGGCCTAGTCTTGGGCGCGCGGGGCACGGCCCAGGCCCGGGCACGTGGGCCGGCCCAGGTCTGGGCGCGCGGAGCACGACCCAGGCCCAGGCGGGAGCGGCTAGGCCCAGCGCCCTGCTTTGAGGCCCGATTGCCCGGTCCACCATGGATCAGACGGTGCACAGCAGATTCTGTGGACCATGCGGGTGTTTTCCACGCATGTCGCGCGGTCCACGTATGGGTTGATCCCGGTCTCGATCCAACAGCTGGGGAAGTTTTTTGGGCTTGATTAGGACTCCTAAACCTAATCTAATTGATGTTTATGAAGCGAAAATTCAGTACAAGGGCAAAATGATAATTTTAAAATTTTTTTAAAATTACTATTTTACAGCGAAATTATTAATTAATCTCATTAATTAATACTAATTAATCCTACACTAGGATCTAAATATGATACAATAGCATTCATTTAAATTTGAAATTCAAATTTGAAACAGTAAACTTTTTACTGTACTGTGTTTAGAACACATCACCTTTTGCGGGTAGTCGATCACCGCAATCTGATCACCGTCGGATGGCTCTGATCGTCACGTCGCAGCACACTAGTGTCTGGCCTCTGCGGATCGTCCACACGAAGCTCCCGTCTGATCGGCTCCTCACGAATGCTAGTTCGTGATTTCACCTTTTTGATGGCTGATGTTGATTGAACTCCTTCGATCGATGTGTGCCGACTCCTCGGACGCTCTGGATCATCTGCACGATTGGTTGAGAGGCTGATGGATCTCTCCCTGAAATTTGGTGGACTCACGACACTCGTGGCACACAATCTCACTTCCCGAACCCTAGGTAGAAACCCTAGGGTACACACCAAAAACCCTGCACCCAATTTTCTTTCTTTTCTTTCTTTTTCTCTCGGAAGGTTTTGGACCTTCACCTCACACACAAGCTTCCTCATGCCCCACTTTCTTTTCAAAATTTTTCTACGCACTCCCAGCTCCCTATCTCTTTTAAAACAGTTCAAAACGTGTCTTATCCGCGTGAGAGGATAAAACAAGTGGTTACACAGCAATTTGAATTCAAATCCAAATTTTGGAAATGTCCAAACATAAAACCAACTCATCCCTATCCACTTGGGCGTGAGAAGAGAAGGTGGACTCTTTGTGCATGAAAAAGGTTTCACGAGAAACTCTTTTCTCGTGTGAGATGTGGGGCACTAAAGTAGATAATGTCATGTATGCGCAAGAGATAAGTTATCCATTCAAATTCAAACACGCTTTGAATTTGAATGGCTAACTAATCATCTTTATCCAAATATTGGCACACAAGAGTGGGCGTGAGAAGAGCTTTGGTGAGAAAAAATTCACGAGAAGTTTCTTCTCGTGAATTCAAATGGGCGCAGAGATTTAAGGTGGTGCAGGGATTCAAATTCAAATGGTGGTTTGATCTTAATTGAACCAACCTAATCAAAATGCGTTAAGCACAATTAGACTAAATTAAACCCAATAATTAGCTTAATTAGGCTCAATAAAATTCTAATCAAATCAGAATTAACTAAGCCTAACCCCTGATCAAATCAGGAACTAAACCACCTTAGCGATTAGATCAATACTTAACCTAATCGGGTCAATCCAAACTGAATCCAATTCAATTGGACTTGATCAAAAATAATTACTCAATCAAATTGAGTTAATTAGCGATCAAATCACTAATAAAACCTCTCATAATTATTGAGTCCAAATCCGATGACAATCGGGTATCAAAGTCCATCAATATGAAACCTGATCAAAGAGTTCAAATTTCAAATTCAAAATTTGAAATTCAAAATTTTGCCCCGGTATCCAAAATGTGTGGAACTCATGATTAGAGAATCCTAATTCTCAATCATAGAGTTCAGACACATAAGACTCATAATCAGCCATCAGATCAGAAAGGAACCTTAATGTGTGTGACCCCGCAGGTTCGAACCTAAGCCGGTAGCACAGGAACAATTCCTGTATTAATCGAAGTGATCATCTAGCAATGGTACCTGATGACGGATAGGTCGAATAGTCACAATCGCAACATTCAGAACCTACATGAATATGGTTACCGTATAATTCATCCCTTTTGACCCTGTGTTTAGGACGACTCAGGGTTAAACTGTCAACCTTGATGAGATCATCCGAATCGTGCTCAACTCAATTAGTCCTGTGACTCCTCACTAGGACTACCCTGGCCAAGGTTTTGCTAAATTAAAACACGACTTACACAGCTCCTAAACTGGAGTGGTTAATCCCATCTTGACACACCACCGACAAGTCAAGTACTTGACTACACCCAGCAGCCTTCCATCACTGAATTAGAAATTCAGGTAGTAGTGCAGTGAGTTGCTTGCAAGTCACCATGGCGGTCTCAGGTCGGAGGGACATTTATACCCATATCCCATCGGAGCAAATCTTGACAGCAGAAATAGCTCCGGAGTGGTCACGTTCAGTGCAGATGTACCATTAATCTCACCTGTATGCCATACCAGTGTCTCCACACTCCTTGTTATGAGGACAACCAACCCATATGACACACAATGACCTATACTCGATAAATATTATCGTCTTGGTAACAACGTATCATTTGATCGCGAACATGTTTAAGGACTAAGCGACAAATCCTCCTTTGTCGAGTCTAAATAGTCTAAGGACTTCACCACAACACAGGAGTTCATTAGAAGATGAAACATTTGTGATGAAAAAAATATCAAAATAACTTTTATTTATTTATAATTCATGTACTAATACAAAAGGAGCACAACCGTCAACAGGCTGACGATTGGCTTTGGGACACTATTCCAACAATCTCTCACTTGGCCTAAAGCCAATTGGTGCAGTATCTAATACCCATCTTCGACTTGTAGTCGTTGAACTCCTTCACCGCAATGGCTTTAGTGAATGGGTCGGCCAGGTTCTACTTTCTGTCGATCTTCTGAAGGTCGACATCACCTCGATCCACAATCTTCCGAATGAGATGGTAGCGGCGTAGAATATGTTCGTCCGTTGGGTGCCTTCGGTTCCTTCGCCTGAGCTATGGTCTAGAGCTGTCACAGTAGAGCAAAATGGACCAACAAGAGAGGGTGCTACTCCAGCTCGGTGATGAATTTTCTCAGCCACACCGCTTCTTTAGC